>NC_138189.1:120604758-121204758 GCF_964194105.1 Spermophilus citellus
GAGATAGCACAAAACTTTGCCTTGGAACTCAGTGCCAGGCCCACTGTGGTAAGACCCAGTATCAGTCAGAAACAAAAGTCTCTAAACCCAGAAAGAGCATATACATGGAGACTGTAGACTTTTCCTAGCATCAGGTAGAGATCTAGGCCCTCAAGAGAGAAGCCGTGTTTTAACAGCCTTAGAGCACATCTTGATGCAACCCCAAAACTACTCAAGTTCTTATGACTGTGAGACTCAAGTGCAACTTTGCTTACTGACAGCCTTAGTAGTCAAGAACTATCTTCATCTTCTGTCCCCCAAACTCAGGCAGCACAGCTCTCCCCAGCCAGAGCTCAACTCCAGATGGAATCTCCAGATGGAACCTCCAGACACACCCTGGAACCATGCAGAGACTTATGCCCAGAGGCATAGACCTGTGCTTTGGACTGCTCCAGTGCCAGTTCAGCAGGGACCTAGTTGTTTCCTTGAATCTATAAGGGTCCTTGTGGTGGTGAGAATCAAGCGTAGCCCAGCTTGGCATCAACCAGCCTAGTGACCAAGGAACCATCTTTACCAACACTGCCCCAATCTTGAACAGCATAATGTGGAGCAAGATTGCATTTGCTGAGAGTAGGAACTGGTAATAAGCTGGATCTTGCCTTGCAACTCAGTGCTGGGCTGGTGAAAAAGAACTCTGAACAGATCCTTTTATCCCCCATCCCCAGGTCAGTACCTTTAGTTGGAGCCTCTGGAAAAGTCCTAGTGCTGGGTAGATATGTTCGGCCCCACTGCATCAGGCTTCTATTCCAGCTAGCCTCATCTGTGTCTATTGAAGTACTTAAAAATGTGAAAACCCATAGCAATAAAAAAAGTACAAAAGATGTAGATTCAAATTTTATTCTTTATATTAATTCAGAATCCACTGTATTTGTGCTTATTCATACATAGTAAAAAGCATGTTAATATCATCGGTAACCAATCTTTTTTTTGGGGGGGGGGTACTGGGGAATGAACCCAGTATTGTTTCACTGCTGAGCTACATTCCTAGCCCTTTTTATTTATTTATTTTTATATTGAGACAGGATCTCACTAAGTTGCTTATGGCCTCGCTAAGTTGCTAAGGCTGGCTTCTAACTTGCTATCTTCCTGGCTCAGCCACCTGAGTTGCTGGGATTATAGGTGTGCGCCACTGCACCTGGCTAATAACTGAAATTTTGAAGAAAATGTGACACTAATGTTTAAACAAAATATAATCTCTATACTCCCAAAATTGACCTCCATAAGTGTTTGTTGTTATTTTATTTTGTGTTTGTTTTGGAAAATATAACTTCTAAGGATTCTGATCAATACAAAGTATCAGTCACCAATTCTGTAATGAGTGATCCTAATGCTCACAATATAGAATGTAAATCAGTAAAAATAGCAAGAAATTCCTGAAAAAAAATAGCTAATCCTAAATCTGTAAAACAGAAAGCAAGCCCTGGAGCAATGTTTCATATAGGGAAATGAGAAACAATCGAGGTCACTTTATAAGGATTTTGGAACAGTTTTGAAGAAAATCCACAAGAGTGAAAGGGATAAATGCAGTGACCTGAATTATATTAAAGCTCTTAAAAACTATAAGTTCAAATTGATCCTCAAAAGAATAATCACTGGTAACCTTCCAATACTGACAATGAAAGAAATCAATATTCATAAAATGATAAGGAGAATCAGCATTTAAACTTCACTTAAGAATAAATATTGCATTTCATATAGGGTAGCTTTACAGTTGATGAAAGAATATTGCTCTCTACAGACATATTCCAGGAAATAAAGAAAATTACTACAAATATGGAATCAACAGTTTTACAAACCCTTGAAAAAAACTAGATTTAGGTAATCATCATCCATGATTGCCAGCATAACAAGAAAACTGGCTATGTCTTAGGATTTAACTACTATTTTGCAGGAAATGTTAAACAGAGAGAATCAAGTTAATGAAATGGAGATTACAACAGCGAACTTAGAAACAATGTGATGAATACATTAAAAAAAGGGTAAGAGAGAGAAAGAGAGAAAAATGAACTATAGATTAAAAGACTTAAAAATCTTTAAATGTGTAGAGTTTCTTTGGGTTCTAATTTAACAAAACAAGTTGAAAAACTTAAGGAACAATTGGGGATATTTAATGAAAATTTATCTTACTATAGATTATTGTCCTTTTTAAGGTATAGTGATATCATTGTGGTTATATTTTTATATTTTTATACATACATACATACATACACACACACACACACACACATTAAAAAGTATAACCCTGCTGAAGACAGAGGTATTGAAAAGGTATGAGGTATTAAAGATTGACCATAAATTGATAACTATATTAATAATAATTTTAGAAAAACTTGTAGAAGCTACTTTCAGTCATTTCTGAGTTGACTTGTTGCTGTGATACACAGTTTCCTGTACATTTACAGCTTTGCACCTTAAGGGCAAATCCTTTCTCTCAGAGAGCTTTCTTCCATGTAGTAGGGACTTCCTTGGTCCTCCTGTCACAGAAGAGATGTTTCCAGAGAAGCATCAAAAGAGTTCCTAGAGGGATGGGCGATTTCAACCCAGTACCAGCCTGTTTCTTGGCATATGAGACAGAAAAGAGTTTCAGCATGAAATTTCAAAATCATAGGCATGTTTATTTAGAAAAGTGGATACACATCCAAGGGAAAGTGTGGTTATCTCAAGTGTGAGAAACCTCTCATTGGGATGGGGGTCCAATATTTATAGAGGGTAGGTATTTAAAGGCCAGACTAGGTGGCTCCAGGGTGGAGCTGCACAAATTCATGCCAGTTTTTTCTGCACTTACACATTTTCCTCATTTTATAAAGGCATGGGCCAAGGACGTGTCACTCAGGAGATACAACTGTTCCTGAACATTTTCTGCATCTCAGTGGCTTGTTGATGTTTCTTTTAAGACTCACTGTGCCTCTCTTTCTTCTAAATCCTTATCTCACTTCTATGCATAGCCCATAATTGTATGGATTTAATGCCTTCAAGATGAGCTCTCAACCAAACCAGTGAGAGGTGGGAATAAGTCAAAAAAATATCAGTGTCTCCTAAAAGTTTTCTCAGATAATCCAAGTGGGGTGAATAGGAGCCAAATTAAAAACAAACAAACAAACAAAAAAAAACCCATTCTTTTGTATTTGCATACCCTTGTATTAGTGTTACTCCCTTCCTGACGTTTCCCAGATCTCTCATTAAGATTCTTGGCATCATATTCCAAATTAACCACCTATGCTTAAGGTTTTCTTTGAGTGTCTGTTTTCAGGAACACAATGTAATAAGTGATTCTATCAGGCAGAAACACTAAACAGCATCCTAGAATTAGATTATTCTTTAGTCAGATGGCAAACACCCCATTGCTGATGATAAGTGGGATGGTAACAGACTATGTCTCTATCATGATAGAGCATCACAAAGACTAGTGATCTTAGTAAAAGAGTTGAGATTCAGGTGAAATAAAAGAACTGGCTTGTGAAGTACCTCTCAGCATCTGAAATGCACAGGGGCAAGAAATATTACAAAGACTGTGATTTTGCCTTAGCAGTTTTGAAACAAGGTTCAAATCACATAATTATCAACTCAGGGAATATTATGAAAACCAAGTATCCTACCTAGCAGCATTTAAAGATTATCCATGAAGAATTCAGGCCCAGAATTTTTTCCTAAATATAACAAAGCTACAAGGGGGAATGAAAGCAAAAGTTGGCAGGTCTTCTAAATTAAGGTCTACTTTAGGGCCATAGGGAAGATACAGGAAACTAAGATCGAAGTAAGACTTTACTGAGGACTCTAAAGAAAAAAGTTCAATTAGAGGAGACTGCATGCTGTGGGGGAATATGCAAAGGCTGCACCTGAGATGGATGCCTTACAGGATAATCCTCATCCTCCTCAGGATCTGCCCTGGTTATCTTCCTGGGCTGCAAATTTGGTCAGACACTCAATATTATGCAGAGAAACATGGTCCTTGTTGCAGAAGGAAATATTGTATTTACCAAAATCATTGCAGGTCTCGATGATATAAACCAGTGGAAATTCAAAGAACATATTTGGATGTAGATCTTAAAGGTGTTGGACTCCAGTAAGGAAATATGGGACAAAACTCCTGGAATGAGGAGAGTTTATTGATATAGTGACACTCTATGATTCAGTACATGACATCCTGACAAAGACACCCAGGACTTATATAACTTTCCGTTTTAAGAGCTCTTTAAACATACTAAGGGTCAAGGAGCCCTCACAAGGTACTTCACAAGCCAGTTATTTTATTTCACCTGCATCTCATCTCATTTACTAAGAGTCTTTGTGATGCTCTATAATGACACAATAACAATAACTTACACTAACTGAGACAGATATGCCAAAATTGCCTTCACAGAGCATCAAAGAAGAGATAAGTAGGCCCATAGAGTTGAGCAGATTAGAAAGGATGTATTAGGGGAAAAAATATTCCATGTGCTCACTGTGTTCTCCAAGAAGGTCCAAAGGATTTTGTTGCTAAAACAAAAGGAACATAAACACTGACAGGCCCCTTGATGATGTTTCAGTCAGTTTTTTCACCACTGCAACTAACAGACCCAACCAGAACAATTATAGAGGAGGAAAAGTTTATTGGGAAGCTCACAGTTTCAAAGGTCTCAATCCATACACAGCAGGATACAATCCTCTGGCTGGAGGTGAGGCAGAAGATCATGGTGGAAGAGTGTGGCAGAGGGAACCAGAAAGACTCCACTCTCCAGACATAAAATATATATCCCATTACCATGCCTCCAGTGAACCACTTCCTCCAGCCACACCCCACCTGCCTGCAGTTACCACTCAGTTAATCCCATGAGGGATTAATTTACTGATTGGACTAAGGTTGTAAGCCATTCATTTATCCTTTAAACCTCCTTGCATTGTCTTACACATGGAGCTTTTCAGGGACACCTCACATCCAAACCGTAACAGGTGAGAAGCTCTTGGTGGTCTTCCTTTGAAGGTCAGGACTGGGGATAGGAGATGCAGTCTTGAAACTTAGCTCTTCAGTACCAAGGAAATAAAAAGATTGCAGATTATCAGAAGCCAGAGAGTGATTAATTTTCCAATATAATTTTTCTATAATTTTCTGAATGATAAGCAAAATTGGAGGAATAGTAAAGACCCAGGCCATAAGTCCCTGTGGCAAGGCAAATAGAGCAAAAGGGAAATACACTATTTGATCAATATAGTCAAAATGATTAAAAAAAAAAACAAACTGAAGGCAGATGTCAATGACTGCAATGTCCAACTTCTTACCCTTTGCCCAACTTCCATACCTGAACTAGTTCTCTGAAAAAAGAACTCATCACTGGGAGTTATGGGTCCTTACAATCCACATAAGTGTATCAGTTGACACAATTTTTTCCACAAAAGGGAACTTTGACTATTTTATCCAGATTATGACCTACATTTTCCATCATTTGAGGTCTTTAAAATCATATTTAGAAACAAACAAAAAATACTCTCATATGATGTGCTTTAAAAAGAAAGAAAAATATGCTTTTTAATATGTACACCCAATTCTACAAAGCAATTCTTAAAACAGGAATATATGTAGAATCTAGATGGATCTTAAATATATATGGATCACATGACTGTGAACTTTTATTGTGTTCTTCATAAGTTTGTTTAATTTTATTATTTTACAAAGATTGTATATTTTTAGTATTATTTTGAAAATACTAAGATGCAAATCTACCCATGCTACCTTTCCATTGTGTGGAAAGCAAATCTTAGAGCTATTTCCAGAGGTGACTCCCAGGATTTAAAATAATGTTAGAAAATATATCCAATGAAGAGTGAAGAAAGCACAAAAATGTCCCTTTGGGGTCTTCTGGAAGCAGCTATCTGAATTCTTGTTCCCATCTCTGGCATCAGAGTTGAAAACCTAAGAGCAAAAATCTAGTCCAACTGGCCACCTCAATGCTTTTAAAGATCTTTTCATATACTTTCAAAAAAATATGGATGGAACTGTCTTTCTGGAGGCTTGCAAACATTTGTGGATCTAATGTAGCAAGGTGGCTTGTCTTAAAGAGCATCTACTGACACCCTTCCAAGCCATATTCCTGTACTGCCTTTGTACCTAGAAAATTTAAGGATAACCTATCACATATCCCAAATGAATTACTGGATGCCAGTAAATAGAATTTTATAATAATAGATATGTCTTACACATACATACATGCATATTTATATACACCTACTCTTTTCATTATCTCAATCACATCAACAAAATAAATAATTTACTAATCAACTTAATGAGATAATTGAGAGAACAAATATTATACTTGTTAAATGGGTCAAATAATAGCATATAAAGCTAAAATAAATATTAATCTTTAAAAGTACATTTATCTACTGAATCCAAAAACTATACTCTCGATGTTGCTGGTAAAAAGAACTATACATCAAATGAGTTTGCAATCCAGTAAATGCCAAAAACAGGAAGTCATGAAAAGTTTAGTAACAAAGAACCTAACTATAAAAAGGATAATAAAAGTTTTTCCATAGGGATTTTGAGGTTTTGCTACAAAATTAGAATATAAAAAAGATACATTTGAGAGATTCCTAGCCTCGTGAATTGATGTATATTCTGATTACATGCTGTGGGATAAGATTTGTTGGGTGTGTATGTAATATGTGTGATGGGTGAAAACACATAAATAAGCACAGTAACACATCATGAATTATAGGGATACCTGTAATACCATTCAATCCCATAAAACACTTCTTACCTTCTCAGAGCAGTCCAACTTAAAGAGATCTGGAATTTCCTTGATATCAGTAGGCCTACTAGAAAACCTTGCTTTCTATGACCTTTGCCAAAGACAATACACTAAGATGCAACTAGTGGTCAATGAGAATCCACTATTATGTACAGAATAATCTGAAAGACCACTTGAATCAGCATAGATCCTTTCATATTATTGGGCTATTGATAAAACAATAATGATCTAAAAGTAAAAAAAAAAATGGAATCTGTAATTTCAGTATGAGACATTACTAAAGAAATACTTGTAGATAGTGATTAAAATTTATGACAGTAATTAGATACTTGTGGATAGTTGCAAAACAGGAAAAATAGGTTGTAAGTTTGGGATAAACACCTATTACAATACAGATTTTTCTAGAATCAATTACATAATAATTTATTATATATGTGCAGAGACTCTTTTATTGTCTGGAAGAACAGAAAACCATCATCATGTTTATTAGGCAAGCAGAGATAATGTGGTGCTAGACACTCTACTTTCTGGTATAAAAATTTCCTTGCTGGCAATTAAATCACATGTGAAACTAGTTTATGTAAGCAGCCTCAAAAATTACATGGTACATAATAAATGTTGTGTAAGAATTGATTAGTAATATAATCAGTTGGAGAATCTAGCAAATAGAGGAGTTAATGGAAAAAAATATTCATAAGAGATTCAAACTGTCAAAGCGGGATGTGAAATTTCCAGAAACAGGAGTTTGCTTAAGAGAGCCATGGACAATAACAATAGCATCTGCTCAATGCAATTTCCTACACCTAATGTAGGAGGCAAGTGTTTTGTCTCTAGTTCTAAGTTATTCAGAATGCCCTTTTGGTGTTTGATTACAGATGAGTAGCCTTTGATTATGTGGTCAACAGTTCCAAAAATCTACCCAGTGTTCAAAGCTATTCTGACCTATGCATAGAGGAACATGAACAAAAACTGAGCAACCAGACAAAATCCAAGTCAGATACTGAGTGTCCACAGAATAAACAGTTAAGAGAGGAACTTTAAAAATATAGCAGAGATTCAGGGGGTAGGGTGTATACAATTGTATCCATGTGGAAGGAAGTAGGATATAGCAAATTCGGCAATCAAATAACCAGCAAATACTGGCATAATCTATGCCATTTCTAGCTTAAAAACGAACAAGAAACGCTATTTCTCAGTCTGATGTAAATGGTAAAGATTTAGTTAAATAATCATATTATAAAAAAATAAGGTCTTCATTTTCTAGAAACACAACAGAATCAGTGTTCTTTGAATTTGCAATCCTTCCATTAATTTCTTCTTTGCTAAAACAAAACTCTCTCATTCTCCTTGGGCTCAGTTTTCACATTTTGGGACTGAGAATAGAATATGAATTTTAAGGTTTTCCTTCAGATAAAACATGCACATTGCTTTATATGAATAAAACCTGTTCAGCTTTTCACCTGAATCAATGTAAAAACAACTTAGAACAAACCCATTAAGATACTGAGTAAAAATGTAGCAACAAATCTGTAAAGGAGAAAAGGACATCATGGCTCTTAACTGCCATTCTACTAGCTGGATATCTTACAATGTACTAGTAACAGAACAGAGTTAAGTGGGTTCAACTTGTACAATGGATGAAAGAACACTTCTATCTTATAAACCATGATGTATGTCTCTTTAGAGATTAGAAACATTTTTAGCACAACATTTGAAAATTCTAGTATTCAACAACAGATAAATAATTTCTACTTTTCTCAAATGGTAAAACATTTGAAAATCTCAAGAAAGACATTGTCTAATATTGCTGTGAGAAATTGAATTATCCATTCCTCTCTAATTTCCTTTTCCAAAAAAGGGCATAATTACAAAATAACAGCAAAATATCTTGAAACTACATAATGGAAGATGTCAATATGTATTCAAAGTGATTTTAACCATATAAAATATTTTTACATATTATTAAAACCCACCAAGTTGTGTGGATTTCAATTCATTACAACCCACACATATTACCATGAAGGAAAATGTTACCAAATTAAAATTCAAGACAGTTGAAAAACTATTCAGAACTTCCCAAAACTGTCATTATTTAAGCAGTTTAGAGAAAACTGTGCTTAAAAAAAAAAAAAAAAAGCAGCCGATGCACATAAAAAAGAATTAGGTTGGTGTAGAGCATCTCATCTGAATGCAGAGAGAGGGAGGGCACTAAACAAGTCAGATTAATATAGAGAAATGGGTTGTTTTCCCAGAATCATTCTGTAATCAGGTAATGTATCACATTATCCAATCATCCCTGACAGCAAGGCTGCTTTATCCTACCTTGACTAAGAAGAGCAGAGCAAATTGTATCACCTGAAATTATAGGTTTTAAAATTGAATTATATTATTTTACATCAGCCATGTCAGGACTTTCACAAATTGTTAATCTCCTGGTAAACATTCTCACATCTAAAACACAATTATTATTTATAAGCAAAGTGAATGTGTTAGGAAAATATAACAGATAGTTAAATTGTCTGCTGTCCCATAGGACTAGAAAATGAGACATTGCATTTCTTAAGGCCATCCTAAAAGGAATATTGAAAAGTAAATAGAATGACTGAACATTTGGTAAATTGCCATTTCAATGAATCATGTACTTTCTAAATTCAGAAGGTAGAACCTTTCAGGAAAGTAACAAACTGGGAAATGCATATGAAGTGTTCTAAAAGGGAATTAAGAAAACATTGACTTCCGGCTGTGGGTACAGCTCAATGGTAGAGCACTTGCCTTGCATGTGTGATGCCTGAGTTCACTCTCCAGTACTGCAAAATAAAACAAAACATAACAACAACAACAACCAGAAAAACCCCAAAACGTTGGCATTTAAGACTCAAAATTCACTTGTAAACCTAGAAAAGATTTTCTCCTTTATGCAGAGAGTACTACATGATTCTTTTTAGGTGAGCATGAGCAGTGTACAACATGGCATTCATTTCCATGATCCCAATTTTTCATTCATTGCTTTAATAAAATGCTTAACAGTGCTCTTTAAAATTTTTTTAATAATTCAGTACTTCACCTTGGGAAATACATTGCCTACATTTTTAAATGAAATACTTTAAGATCTTCCTCACAGTTCTATTGAAATTTCATAGAATTTGTTACTCGTGTGATTTCTGACACTGAATTGACACCTCAAACAGGTGTATTCATGTCTACATGTCAAAATGCTTAGGCAAGCCACATTAGGCATAGGTTATATCTAACTTCACCTTCTTATTTCCAGTTATATGTTGTATGCAATCCTAAATAATGTAGGATCTTTGAAAGTTAGATTTTAATTTTTTCAATGAAGATGCAAATATCTAAAACAAGGGTTTGAGGCATATCTTTGGTCTTACATCACCTGAATAGAGAAACATAGTATTCTAAGTTCAAAAGTTTTGCCATAAATGTTTACAATAAAATTTTAGTGGCTCTCATTTATCAGGCACTGAACTTAACTCTGTAGTTGTAGAAATAAGTATTGCTCAAAGCTTCAAAGAATTCACAAGGATTTGTCTCAGATAATATCCCTCAGACCCAAGCAGGAAGTTCTTTAAGTGTACAACTATTTGATTGCAATGATTCCCTTCTTTAATTCTATCACATCTTATCATCAATCCATAGTCAACTATTCCTGGAAGATCAAATACCAGTGCAAATCTTTTTTGTTTGTTTGTTTGTTTGTTTTCCTTGCTCCTAAGACATTAAGCATAGTATTCTATTTTATTTTATTTATTGTTGGTCGATCAAAACATTACATAGTTCTTAATATATCATATTTCACAGTTTGATTCAAGTGGGTTATGAACTCCCATTTTTACCCAGTATACAGATTGCTGTATCACATCAGTTACACTAATGGCAATATGTAAATCAGTGCAAATCTTTTGCACTTCAGCTTTTTCACTTCTGTGTTTCATCACTTGCCTAACTCCTTACAGCTTCATGGAATCCTTTGTAATTTAGAATGGATAGTCAGTTAACTCTAGCTTACTAAAATAATGCAGTTATTGGGCACAAAACAAGAACATAAAAATCAGTGCTTTAAAATTATTTTTGATAGCTTTCTGACTAGCGTTGTCAGAAAGCAATTTGGCACTGCAGCCATGAATGCTATGAGCCAATTTATGGCAAATAAGAACTTATCTTCTGTATGCAAAGCTCTGGGGCTTTAAGAGAGGTGATGGAGACCCACTTCTTGGATGGGAAACATATAGGTTCATCAGATTATGAATCTTAAATGCATGGAGTAAGTATAATTTCACCTCTCAGTGCACATTATTAGGTCTGGTAAATAGCTTGAGCTTTCCCATTTTCTTACTTTGAAGGTCGTTTGAAAATTAAAATATTTCATTTTTATGAAATATCACTACATTGTAATAAAATACCCTTCTTTGACTTGAAAACACTTATTCTCATATTTCTTTCTCTTTAAGTTTTCCAATTTGACAGGACTCATGCTTTATCCTCTTTTGGAATTGCCTCTAATATTTTTAGAGATTTTTTTTCACAAAATAAAGCAGAGCTTCAAATAATTTATTCAATTTCTGGTTATAAAATCTAAAATATATGGAAAAAATAGATTTCAATTTGAAAAATCTTCAAGATAAACATTTCCTTGTAAACAGAACTGTTCCTTCAGGGAAAGTTCTATAAACCTGAGGATAATGAAACTATTTCATTTTCCATTTGTTTAGGAAGGCCCAGAAGGGCTCTTTATGTACTAATAGGTTTATTAATAAAACCAAAAAAGTAATAACCTCACCTGTATAGTGATCAGTGAAGCTAAAGATAATGGAAAACCACCATTACATAAGAGGAAATTTTATGGCTTCATGACTCTCTGGATAATTCCTTTTGATGAGCTTCTCGTTTTTTAAAAAAAAATCTTTGCATATATCCCTCTTCACTTTATTTTAAACTATGTAAAATATTTAAATACTTTTATTAGTATTAATGTTATGAAACATAAATAGACATCTTGCAAATTAATAAAACCCTTGCATATCAGTGCTGCTTATCAAAATCCCCAAGTAAAGCTAATAATTTGGTGATTTGGCTTACTTATGCATTCATCAGCATATGTCCTTAGCCACATCTGCAGTGACCATTACAATCCATCCTCTCAGAGTAAGTTAAGCACTTTAATGAAAGGTCTACAAGAAAGATGAACTAGCTATTTTCAGCACTCTTACTCTGTGGCAGGGTTTATAAAAGGAAGAAAAATAGGGAGGATGAGTTTTTTAAATCAATTATTCTATGTGTGATAAATGAAATGACATAGCTAGGTCTATATACATGAGACTGACCTATATAAAATATTTTGTTTAAAAAAATCCTGTCAATAAAATTTAACTATTTTTTATTGCCACTATCTATTGTATATTGAAAGCATTATTTTGTCAATAATTATTCATATTTGAAAAGAAAAGTAATGAATAGTTAATTGTTTGCCTTTTAAAATGAAATGTTACCATTGGGTCCAAATAAAGATCCACCCATGTTTTATAATAATCTAATTTGATTATATTTTAACCAATACACATATTCAGTAAGAAAAATATATTTTTAAAATGCCCTGAAGTGACCAGGTCATTGTGAATTTGGTGATTCTATATATAAAGAGTAATTCTAATAAGACAAAATGATGGTTAAACATTGACAGAATACTGGATGTTTAAAGTAAAGATAATGAAACAATTACAAATGAGGGACTTTAACTTTGATAAAATTTAGACTTGTTACAATAACAGTAGAAGAAATTATAATGAATTCAGGAGAGCCAGAAGGCAGAACTATAAAAGGAGGCAACTGGTAGTGGCTGTCTAAGCAAAACGATGTGTAAATGATGAGATAAAATGGATTCTGTTAGGAAAAAAACATGAGATGCTTTTGAATAATTTAATATTATATTATGAAATATGAATGTATTATATATATATCTAATATTTGCATGAAATGAAAATATTAAATTTAAAAGAAATATTTATTATTTGAAATTATTTATTAAAATTTAAAAAAAAAACAAGTAGTCCTTGTTAAATTTCGGGTGAATGTGAAGAAGTACCTTTTTCTAAAAGGACTTAACACCAGACTATGGTGTACATTAATAAATGCCAAAAGAATGCTATGTGCATCATTAAAAGTAAGGTAAAACTGTTATAAAAGGTGATGAAATGCATAAATTTACTTTCTACAGAGCATAGATATTGGTCAGTAGATTAAAGGATTCTTTACACAGACAATGTAACAGAAGTGCTTTTCAAAGTAAGAATCCATATGCTAGTCACTGAAAAGGAAACTCTAGGATTCCAAGAGATAATGAATTACATTATAAAGATATAATTGTAGAGATTTGATTTCAAAATTTTGAAAGAAAAAAAAAAGCATCCTTCTCTTTGGGAAATATATGATTGAATTGGAGGGGGACATTACTTTATATATACCTATGAATATAAACATTGTAAACTCATGATGCTTTCAAATTTCCTAAGAAAAAAAATGTTGTATTTTGAAATGTTTTACTTTTAGTTTCCAGTGGTTCTCAGTCCATTTTGTAGTCTTTGATATCATTTTTAAATTTGATAGAAATATCCATCCTTTTCCCAGAAAAATCTTCTTACTCATTGCTCAGAAGAATATTTTTTAAAATACCTCTCCAATGTTCATGAATTTGTCTGAATTTAAGTTAATAAACATGAATGTAAATTTTAAGTTTCTAGAAACAGGTTATGAGTAAATATCATAGTGTACTAACTATAGAAGCATTAAACTCTTCTATGAATCGTTCTAATTGCCATATGGCATACAAAGAAGTCATTTTAGATTGGGTTTACACAACAATGAAAATGAAAGACTTAAGAATTAACCAGATTACAGGATTATTTGCATATTGCCATTCTATATATTCTATTTAGAGATATTTACTACCTTGACTCAGAGTCATTCCATTTATTTTCCCATAATTTTCCAAATTATTCAGACAAAAAATAATTATAAATATATTTTCTAGATTCTTTTTTTTTCCACAGAACAATGACCATTTTAATGGTTCAGTGTTATAATGTTACAAACAAAAATCTTTAGGTCACATAGATATTTCACATTGAGTGTAGATTGTTGAAAAGAAAATCATCAGTGCTGTTCTAAGAGGAGCACCTTTAAAATAAATACTAATAACCACTCCATAATTATGGAAGTATATTATAATAGGGGAAAAATCCAGCTCACCAGCCATGCACACTAATAGCAGCATTTTGAAAGCTGAGATTACATTCTGTAAACACACCCAGAACCACACTCTGGAAAGGCACTTTTTGCTGAGTCCACCAACCCAGGGCTGAAAAAGGGTTCCTACCCAGTTTCTTAAATACCTAATCTGAATAGTTACCCACAAGTTTTAGACCACAGGCTGGAAAGACTTAAGTACAGTACAAAGAATATCAATTGTGTTTTTGCAGGATGAAGTTCTTTTTCTCTTGGGTTTGCTAGTAACATTTTCAGTCCACCATCAGAGTATTCCAGGCAAAAAGTGCAGGGTAACAGGCCTACCTGGTGGGATCCTGACTTCAGTGGGGGTATCTGAGTGCGGAGATGGATGCAAGTGGGCCTGAGTCCCCCACAGTGGACACTACTTTGCAACCAGGGCATTCTAAGTTAACTCAGTACAGTGAAAACTGTGTGTGATTCTTAATCCATGGTGACCAGACAGCTTTAAAGCAGAGAATATCTACATGTTCAATGATGTCTTTATTACCTCATCAAGCATTAATGAATAGTCCATTGCAGCATGGTTCTTACAGGCATGTTTTCTTTTTTGTGAGCACTCCATCTTAGCACTGAACCTCAAAGCTTCAGGTCTTTAACATGTAGAGCCAGATACAAAAAGAAACACTGAGAAGCAGACTCCACATCCATTTATTTGCATTATGATGTCAGGAAACAAAAATCACTGCTTAGTAGATGTTTGTTCTAAATTGTTTAGCATTTACCAACTGCCCAAACGTAAAGTCATTTCCAAGTAGAAAAGCTCTGATCCCAAAACTTCTCCATGGGCCATGTGCTACACAATTTATTCTCTTCCCAAAACCTTGAGACAGAACTTGCTTGGTTGGTCTTGGTGCATGCCTGCAATCCTAGCGACTTGGGAGACTGAGACAAGAAGATCACAATTTCAAGTCTAGCCTTAGCAACTTAGTGAGACTCCGACTCAAAATAAAAAATAAAAAGGACTGGGGATGTAGCTAAGTGGCAAAGTGTAGCCACCTGTGCTGGCTGTTAATTCAGAAAATGGGGGAGGGGCTATGGGGAATTGGAAAAGACTAGCAGAAAAAGCTGAGACCAGGTGGATCATTACACCCTGTTGAAGATATAATGACCCAGAGCAAGCTCTGTAGTTTATTACATAGGTTTTAAACATCAAAAGGGATTTTTGTGGGAAAGTTTCTTCCAAGCATGTAGGATGAAGGACAAATTTATGAGCAGCCCAATTATAATTATCAAAATGCGCTCATAATTCTTTACCCCAGGTAGCAGGTGTCTGAATTCAGGGTCAAGACTGATAGTCCTGTCGCACGCACAGAATCTCCCTTGAGCAGGGCTTCACCATAGCAAGTGGGCAGTCTCAACTGGTGCCTTTGTACAAGGAGTTCCCAGCGCAGGCGCAGGTACACTCCAGCCGCTAATCCCAGAGGGTGTTTCAAATCACCGCTTGGATATTTAAGTAATCCTGGATTCAATAAAAACCCAGTACCCAGGAAAAAGAGAGAAGAAAACCGAAAAACAACAACAACAACAAAACTTGCTTGACTGTCACCAATGCCGATTGGGCTTGTAGACCCAAGATGCCATAATGGTGACATCACCAGCAGTACGCTGAAAGTGGTTCCCATCAACACTCAAAGCAGCCTCTGCAACCATTCATCTCCACAACCTTTGCCTTCCCTGCTGTGGAGTTTTAATCGCTGTGTTTTATTTTTTTCTGATTTCATTTGTTTTCTTCACATAACTGTGAAGTCTCTCCTACTTCCACAGTTCTAGGGTCTATTTGCTAGAGTCTGAAGGATATTCATAAATAATCTAGATGATTACAGTTATTATGTATTTTGAAAAGTTTGTAATTTGGAGAATAAACTAAATGCCTATTGTGCTAAAAGTTATAAGAAAACATAATATTAGATATTTGCCAACTATATTTGTATGTTGTCAAAATGAAGAGAAAATTCAAGTATACATCTGAATGAGATTTTGCCTTAATAATTTAGATTTTTTTCAGCTTAATTTTATGTCCTTCAAGTAATGCTTATAACTGTATTGAACATAAAACTAGCTATAATTCTGTCCAAGTAAAAATAATTAGTAAACACTATTTAAAAGCCAATATATTTTTTAGTATCATAAAACTATTTTGTTTTAAAACTTTGTTTTCTATTTTGAGCTCCACAATACAAGTCAAAAGTATCTCCAATTGACCCTCAAATAAATTTATGACATTGTTATCATTTTTATTCTATCTGATATAAGATCTAACAATATTTCACTTCCCTGGTAGTCTAATAGTTGAACTCTGCTAATTCTTAAAAATTTGAAGACTCTATTAGTCTTACCAAAGGTTGAAAGTTATTGTGTGTGTGTGGGTTTTTTTTTTTTTAGCTTTTGTTTTTGTGTTTTCTAAGACTAAAAAGCATCCACTTAACTACACTTTCAAATAAACCCTTTCAAATAATTAAAAGATGCTTGGACAAATTACATTTGATTTTAGAGGCTTCAGAGTCAGGGTAACAGCATGGGAAAGCTACTTCACTTAGCATCCTTTTTCATTTTGCAATTTCTATGGCACTACTATTCCTATTACATAGAGGAATGTTGGTAAATGGTTTGGGTGCTCTGGCATTTTAAAACAGTAAATGCAATTAAGCTTAGATGAATAGATCACTCTTCAAACACTTGGCAACTTTTTCAAGGAAATGAACAAGTAGAGAAAAGTACTTCGGAAGCTTTCTCAACAACTTTGTGGGAAGATTGGGAAAGGAAATACTTCATAAATAATTGAGAAGGAGTTCTCACATGCAAATCAGTGCATTCATTATTTTTCTTAACAAAAATGCACTTTAACAAAGTACTTTCTAGAGTACAATATACATTATTTTTATGACAAACTTAGCATGATGAAAAATCATTTCTCCAGAAAAAAAAAACTATATAAAATGTTTTATACGCACATTTCCACATCAAGATTATATAGTCATGTGTCATGGATAAAATATATTTCCAATGACACTAGTATGGACAATTTTTTTTTAAATTAAGACTATTAAACCTTGAAAATCAATAGTGATCATATAGCATCTCACCCAAGTGAAACTCCTTCTTGTATTCTGAATTTTGCTGAGAATTTTAGTTTTCTCTAGTATTTTTAGTATGTATTAACATTGTGAGGTACATCTTTGGAACAACAATTTAAAATGTGCTTATTCAGAGACAGTTAATACAGAAGAAACAGAAATGTACACACCAATAAAATGAATCGATCCAATTTTGCTAAGAAACAGAATTGAAAGTCAAGTGGTGATTTTGCTTACATGACTCACTGTTTTGGTAATTAAGAAGCCTATGTTAGCATCTTCTAAATCCATTCGTAAGACAGACTCATACCAAAGCAAACAAATAGAAAATGCCCTTTTGAAAATTGTGGCTATGTTTTAGTTTTCTGTTTTTCATTTTTTTCTCATTCATGAGACATGAGACTATAAAGTTCTATGACACCTGTAGGCTACATCTTTTGTAAGTAAAATTTTTAGCACTATTTAACAAATAATGTATTACATGTCTATATGCCAAGCAATGGAAGCTATGCTCTTAGTGGAAGGTATACACAATAAATAAGCTAATAAAAATTTAATAAGTAAAAACTTGCAAATTGCTAGGTAAGCAGCAACATGGTGCTATTTCAGACAAAAACTAGAATTGACTTAGTGACTTTAGATAAAAAGGTATAGAAAAGTGTGAATCTTAAAATGTCATTTTTAGTCTGACTATAAAATGAGAGAAGATCCTAAGCATATATAAAGATGGGGAAAATCCTTTCTATACAGAAGCAATCATCAACAAAAGCAAGAAATACTCACTACACATTGCTGTGCTGCACACAATACAAGGTCAATGCAGAATTGCTTTTCATTACACTTTACTCATATTTTTTTATTATCTTACATGGCAAGTCAAAAATGAAACACTGGTTTTAAGTGTTTTAAGTGATTTTGTCTTCAAATATTTTTAGGGGATATTTTCTACTATCCAGGCGACAAATCCTGTATTCTTAGTATCAAGGACTATCAATTAAAACTAGGTCAGCAAGTATAGAGGTTTAAAAAAACCACATTAATATCTCTGACATTTCTGCTGATGTTAGTTGTACTCCTTTTTTTTTCCTCTGGTGCAGTGGTGAATACATTCTGGAGTCTCAAATCATTAGTGACTCTGTTCTGAAATTAATATACTAGGTAAGTGACACTGAATATTAGAATCTGAATTTTATGCCCTGTAAAAAAAAATCTATTAATTCACAACAATGTATATTTTGTTGCATTTACAATGGAGTCAATTATATGTAGGAGAAAATTGCATTTTCTGTTTTTACAGTCAAATGAGGATACAATTTAGGATTAGAAAGACTGCTGTCACTTCTGCCATTTAATTAGGATCTTTCTTATTGGAATGCATGGTTATATGAGATAAGTATGGTATCATTATTATGTAATTGTCCAAAAATAAGATCTGATGTTCACTCCTTTGCCAAGTTCTCCTACTATACACACAGTGTTTCCATTCTCATTCAACTTAGATAACATATTTTTGAGGAAGACATACAATTCTGTATACCCACAGGTAACATGAGCTCATGCTCTTGTCATAAATACCTGATTGGGTCATTATTCTCTTCACTTCATACTCACACAATGAGAATTCACAACAACACAAATGATGTTGAGCTCTGCAGCCATAACATCAGGGTTTTGAATGATTTTTTTATAACCTCAGGTGATCTACTTAACATCACTAATTGTAATTACAAGTCTGAAAAATGGATGAAAAAAAGCTGAGTTTATAAGACTGTTATCAAAGTGAGGGAACACAAAATAGTTTATGCACATAGTTTATGGTACATAGTATTGTGACCTGGTAAGCCTTAAAAGTAGAAAGTTATTAATTGGCTGTATAATTATTTTTATAGAAAAATAATAAAAATTTTCTATTTTTCCAGCATTTTTCTACATGCTGTAACCATCTAAATAATAACCTTCATTTAGAATCTCTCAAATAATAAACCTGACCACCTCACTCTATTTCAACTCAGTGTAGAACTACTATACTGTGTAATCAAAGGTTTCACACCAATCTAAAAAATAAACTGAAAATTAAAAATATACAATGCTTTAACATTTAAAAAAATGGTGCTAGAAAAATATATACTGTTCACAAAAATGCTTAGTCACCTTTTCAATTACTTTTCAAATGCTGGGGAGACTCCTTTATAAAAATTATAGACAAATGGAAAATCATGGAATTAAGAACACAAAGGGTGCAAATGGGAAATATTTCTTAAAGAAATTCAATACTGAGTTATTTTCAAAAAAGTGCCTGACGGTAAATTTCACATAGCATTAAATGATTTTAAAAGATGATATCCATTACAAAACAGAACTGCAAAATTGTATTTACCTATGTTAGTTAGCTAGAGCTTATTTTTCCCAGTGTCCTCTTTGATGTCATCCTGGGGACCTTTTTTCTTTTGTCTTAAATCTCATCATTATTGTCATTAAATCTGTCTCACTCTTCAGAATTCCACATTCATATCATTTCATCAGCACCCCCAAATAGAAATATTGACCCAGAGTAAAGTCAGCAAGATGGTGAATGAGAAGGTCCCAACCCTAGTACTCCCACAAAGCTAATGTCTTAACAACTACCCAATGAGAAAAATAGCTCTGAGAAAGTCGTTCAGTACATTAAGAATCTCAGAAACCCATTGGATCATAAAAAACAAATATGGCCACATAAAAATGTCTTAAGAACAATTTACCCCAACCTCTAAGCACAATTTGGCACCAAGAGGAATCATCTGAGAGGTGACTTCTCATCATACTCTAGGGGAAAAGAGAGAAGGAGGATGCTCACATCCTTTGCTAATGAGGAGTTCCACAATCTTAGCCAAAACAAATCCCAGCTGACAGAGCTCCTCAGAGCCCATACTGCTGGATATCCCCTAAAACAAGAGCTGCTAGAGTGATTGCACCCAACTGCCCAGCCTTGGGGACACCCAGGCGTCAGATTTGGAGCATACCAAACATCACACTTATAAAATTGTGCAACATCATAAAGTGGAATTTTTGCCTTGGATTAAAGGATAATTCAGGATATACAAAAATAAATACATGAATAAACCAATGTGATATATTATGTTAACAAAATGAAATGTAAAATCCAGATGCTCATATTAACACATGAACAAAAGGAATATGACAAAAATCAACAATAATTTTTAATGATAAAATTTCTCAAGAAAATCAGTAAAAAAGAAAATTATCTCAATGCATTAAAGGCATTTCAAAACACCACTTTTAGCATCATGATCAATGGAGTAAATCAGAAAGTTTCTCCTTAATACTTGTTTCAGGGCATTGATGTTCTCTTTAACACTTTTAATCATAGTACTGGAAGTTCTAAACATGGAAGCACACATGCTTATACACACAGAAGAAATAAAAGGAATCCATATAACTTTTTGCAGATGATATGATCAAATATAAGGACAGCTCTAAAGACTCCATAAAAAACTGTTAGAACAAAAAATGTTTTGGTAAATTTTCTCTTTTTTTATTTTATTTTTTTTATTGGTTGTTCACAACATTACAAAGCTCTTGACATATCATATTTCATACATTAGATTGAAGTGGGTTATGAACCCCCAATTTTACCCCAAATGCAGATTGCAGAATCACGTCGGTTACACATCCACATTTTTACATAATGCCCTATTAGTAATTGTTGTATTCTGCTACCTTTCCTATCCCCTACTATCCCCCCTCCCCTCCCCTCCCTTCTTCTCTCTCTACCCCATCTACTGTAATTCATTTCTCTCCTTGTTAATTTTCCCATTCCCCTCACAACCTCTTATATGTAATTTTGTATAGCAATGAGGGTCTCCCTTCATTTCCATGCAATTTCCCTTTTCTCTCCCTTTCCCTCCCATCTCATGTCTCTGTTTAAAGTTAATCTTTTCTTCCTGCTCTTCCTCCCTACTCTGTTCATAGTTGCTCTCATTATATCAAAGAACACATTTGGTATTTGTTTTTTAGGGATTGGCTAGCTTCACTAAGCATAATCTGCTCTAGTGCCATCCATTTCCCTGCAAATTCTATGATTTTGTCATTTTTTATTGCTGTGTAGTACTGCATTGTGTATAGATGCCACATTTTTTTTATCCATTCATCTATTGAAGGGTAAATTTTCAATACACAAAATAAATCTACAAAAATCAGTGATATTTATAAACACAAACAAAAAATCAAAAATTAAGAAATTAGCTTCATTTATAGTAGAATCAAAAGAATTAAATATTTAGGAGTAAGCTCAACTAAAGAGGTGGAAGACTTTTATACTGAAAATAATGAAACATTGATATGGAGGGAATTTGATATATAAGTAAATGAAGATGCATCCTGTGTTCATGAATTGAAAGAATTAATATTATTAAAATCTTTACACAAACAAAAGTCATGTAAAAATTCAGTGCAATGTTTATCAATATTCTAATGACATTGATAACAGAAATAGAAAAAAATATTAAAATTGATAAAGAGCCACAAAAGACCCTGAATTGCCAATACAATTTTTGAGCAAGAACAAAGTTGCAGATTTTCATATCCTGATTTTACAATAATTTAAATATTTACATTAACGAGAAGATTATGTTATTGGTAGAAAAATGAATGCATAAGCCAATGAAACCAAACAAAGATCCCATATGTAGAGTCACTCACTTTCAGTCAATTGATTTTTA
Source organism: Spermophilus citellus (assembly GCF_964194105.1). Taxonomy (NCBI): domain Eukaryota; kingdom Metazoa; phylum Chordata; class Mammalia; order Rodentia; family Sciuridae; genus Spermophilus; species Spermophilus citellus. Next base: position 120,626,617 of record NC_138189.1, read on the forward strand.
ACAAGAGTGCCAATAGCACACAACAGGATATTGGTATTCAGTTCAATAAATATTGTATGTCCAGATGCATAAAATGAAATTCAATTTTTATCTCACACTGTACATAAGAATTAACTCAATGGTCACCAGGGAGATGCAAATTAAAATAACAAAGAGATATCATATCATAGCCAGGATGACTATTATCAAATAGGAAAAAAATAATGCTAGTAAGGATGAAGAGAAAAGAAAACCCTTTCATACTGTCGGTGGGAATGTAATTTAGTATAGCCATTATGGAAAATAGTATCAATGTGTGGGGACGAGTGCATGGAGTACTGCATACATGGCATATGTTAAGGGCGTCTAAGTGGCAGGCCACTCCCCTTTACTAGGCATGTGAGAGGCAAGCCGCTTACCCTGTAGGCACAGCCCTGTGAGTGAGGCCGTGTGTTGTAGTCCCTGTGCTTGCTCCACTGCCCACTCTTCCATTGGTCGCTGCAAGGACAATTAGCAGAATTGCATTGCTGGCTGCCTGAAATCTGCTTAGCTACTGCCTGCGTATATATACATGGTAATTGCCCAATAAAATCAGACCTGCTTTCTGCTTAGTCTCCAGAGGTCTTGATTAGTGACTCCGCAGCCACACTCTCCTCTACCCTGTTCCATGGACCTCCTCACTGAACGAGAGAGAGCCCATGCATCAATGTTCCCTTACATGAAATCTACCATGTGATCTATATGTCCAACTTGTGGGTATACAGCCAAATAAAATTATATCATTATACAAAGAGATACCAGCACTTGTGTATTTTTGATGTACTATGCAGAACAGCTAATATATAAATTAGACCTAGCTGTTCCTCAATGAATGGATGAATGAAGAAAAGGTGGTTCATATACAGAACAGAATATTATTCAGCCATAACAAATAATGCTATTTTAATTTGCATCGAAATGGGTAGGACTGGGGGACTTTATGTGGAGTGAAAAAAGTCGAACACAAAAATCAAAATACTTTATGTTCTCTCTCATATAGAGATGTTGAAAATTAAACTGAACCCAAGATTAACTAAAGGCTAGGGAGAGCAGTGGAAGGGGAGGTGGAGGTATATTGGGTAACATATACCAAAAGAGAATTAGATAGCAGTAAAAAGTTCTCCTGTGTTAGAACAAAAAGGTGACTATAGTTCACAATAGCCTATTGTACATCTTATGAATAACTGGAAGAGAATAACTGAGAATCTTTAAACAAGAAGCAATGATAAAGAAAGGGATGTGCCAATTATCCTGATTTGATCATTATACAACTAAATATGCGTAACTAAAATGATAATAATCTAAATAATAAAATACAAAATGGATTAAAATTTATGCATAAGACCTGTGGTTTAGTCAGCTTATTTGCTGCTATGACTAAAAGACTGACAAGAACAATTTTAAGGAGTAAAAGTTTATTTGGGGGTCACATTTCAGAAGTCTCAGTCCACAGATGGTTGACTCCATTCCTTGGGACCCAAGATAAGACAGACATCATAGCAAAAGGATGTGGCAGAATAAAGCGGTTAGAACACGACCACCAAGAAGCAGAAAGACAGAGAGAAAGCTTTGTTCAACAATGACAAAAAGTATACCTCAAAGGCTTGCTCCCAGAGAACTACCTGCTCCAGCCCTACCTGGTTTCAGTTACCACTCAGTTAATCCCATCTGAGGGTTAATTAACTGATTGGGTTAATCCTATTATAACCCAATCATTTCATCTCTAAACTTTATTGCATTGTTTTAGACATGAACTTTTGGGGGACACCTCATATCTAAACCATAACAATCTGAAATCAAAAATAACCAGGAAAAAAAATAAAACAGGGAAAAACCTTCTTAATATAGTTATAGGAAATGATTTTTTTTTTTTTTTTTTTTGCTCATGAGCCGAAAGCACAGGCAATACAAAGCAAAAGCAGACAAGAGAGATCATATCAAATACAAAGCTTTGGCACAGCAAACAATATAAGAACGTGCAAAGAGAACCTACGAATTCAAAGAAAACATTTGGAAACCGAATATCTGAAAAAGTGTTGATATCCAAATATATAAGGAACTCATATCATCAATGGAAAAAACTCAAAACCCCACTTTAAAAATGGAAATGAACCTAATAGACATTTTCAAAAGAAGTCACTCAAATGGCCAAATGTCATAAAAATTAACCAGGAGGTATATGAAAATGTGCTCCACATTACTATTCAAAATCATGAAGAAACTTTTAAAGGAAAATGGTAGTTAAAACCACAAGGAAATATAACCTCTAACCTGGTAGGATGATGATTTTCAAAAAGATAAAACATAAGAAATATTAGTTAGGTTATGGAGAAAGGGGACTCGTTATGCACTCCTGGTAGGAATGTAAATTGGTACAACCATAATGTAAAACAGCATGTTTGGCCCTAAAAAATGAGAAGTAGAGCTACCATATGACCCAGCAGTCCCATATCAGGGTATTTAATCAAAGGAAATTAAATCAATAACTCAAAGCTGTACCTGTACTCCCGTGTTCACTGCAGCACATTGATAATGGCCAAGATACACAATCAATTTAAATGCCCATCAATGGATGTCGAGATAAAGAAAATGTGGTGTATATACACAGTGGAATTATATTCAACTACAAGAAATTATGAAATTCTGTCATTATTGGCAGTATGTATGGATAACAGGCACAGAAAGACAGATGCTGCATGATCTTATTTTTATGTAGTATCAAAAAAAAAAAAAAAACCTCATAGATTTTGAGAATACAATGGTGGTTACCAGAGGTTGGAAAGGGCAGTGGAATGAAAATATAGAGAGATTGGTCAATGAGTACAATGTTGCTGTATTCTATTGTGCCACAGAGTGACTACAGTATATAATGATGTATTTTAAAATATACAAAATAGCTAGAAGGGAGTATTTATCAAAATAGCTAGAGGAGAGTATTTATTTTTAATTTTCTCATCAAAAAGAAATGAAATAATGATGATAGATATGTGACCCTGAGTTGGTCACTCTACAATGCATACATTTATCAAAATACCACATTGTACACTATGAAGATATAAAATTATGTGACAAATTAAAATAAAATAACACAATAACAATAAAAACACTGATAAGGTTTTTCACCATTCAAGTGAAGTAAAAAAATAAAAAGAAAAAACTTGATTTTCAACCTTTTTGAATACCTGGGTCATAATTGAAAATTTGGGTGCTAAATGGAGAGGAATTTGTTTACAATGGCTTGTTTTTTATTGTTTTGTTTTCTATAGGAGAGCTACCAAACGTATTTTAAAAAGTGATACTGGGTATCTTAATAAAGAGGTGGCTCAATATTCTGGGTAGAGATAAAACATTTCTGATAGCATTGAGATCCCTGAGAATTTAATTTGTAAGAGACTCATGTAGACACAGAGAAGGACTGACATTTCAGAGATGATGTGCCCTTAAATTACACCCTGAGAAAGGAAAAGGAAGAATGTATTTGAAATGAATTTATTCATTTGGTAGCAGGAAAATAATGGAATTCATTTTTAATAGTTTTTATTTTCTCTGTGGAATATGATGAAATGTCATTGTCAGCAAGCTTAGAGAACAAATGGGAAGTTCATCACTTGAGTGTGGAGTAACGCTATGATATAGTCTTTCAGTAATATGGAAGAGCAAAAAAATTACTAGAAAAATGTTACAAAGTGTGACATTTGCATCAGAATCATTAGACTTGACAAATCAAGATTAACTCAACTATTCTCTCCGTATTTTTAAAAGGTCTATGGTGTTAACAATCTGTTTTAAGCTTTCAAATAGAAAAAAGGGTAAGACAAAGATATTGCCCTCCTATAAATTATATCCTACAGGCAGAAAAAAATTTTATTAAACATATTCAGAAATTCAACCTTAAAAATAAACGAGTACATTTCTCTATTCATTTAAGCTTATTATACAGACATATGTGAGAGTAGAGTTCAGGGTGAGGATTTTTCATAAGCTGTGCTGAAACATCATGTTATAACCAAATTAGAACAAGACAAATTGGTAAAGTAATTCACATGAAAATCACTCTTTGGCCACACATAGTAATATGATTAAAATTTCTGCAGATTCCATATATTATTGAATTTTAGGACATAAGCAAATTGAAAACATCAATATGACGAATAGTTTTTTTATCATAAAATAGTCATTATTGTTTAAATTTCCATAACCTTCCTTTGCTACATGCTAATCTGATATAAAACACTCAAACCGTGTGTTATAGAAAACTAGTTTTATCTCACAGATTCATCTGGGGCAAGCACCTGAATCGTATTAGCAATTACAAGTCATGTAAAACACATTTCCTTCACTAGCCATGGCATTTTCTCTGTGAGAAACGTCTTTTGTCTCCTCCTAAGGGAACCATATAATATAAAAGATTCTTACTGAAAATGTGTATCAAGAATTGTTTCTTGATTGCAGCGTCATGCATCATAGTCCTGTGGTTTAAAGTCTTTTTGCTTCCTTTCAAAATAATGGTTTTTGAGTACTTCTGTACCAGCAACTCAGGATGTAATGTCCTGAAACCTGGCACTCAAATTGTAAACTGAGATGAATACTTCCTTATAAGAATTAATGCAAGGTGCTCAAGCCGCGTCATTTTTTTATGTAGTTGCTAGGACTTTTCTAGTCATCCACAAATAAAACATGTTGTAAGTCCCTTTGAAGATTAATAGTTCTGCAATATGTTGTGCAACAGCAAGATAAAAATTAAATAAAGGCTGATGCCAAGAGAACTTACTTTTTTATTCTGGGATATAAAGAATAAAAAAAAAGAACTGGATATTGGTCTTGAGTGCCTTTTAGCTGGCTATGGGTTAGCAGCTATTCACAACATACTCCATACAAATCAAATATATAATCCTTATCTCCAATCTCAAGTTATTTAAGGCTTATTGTGTGGAATGCATAAGGCCTATACATACCCACACATTGCAAAAGCAGACCTGACTCAAAGATTTAGGTGGGATCCTGCAACCCGTGGGTGAAGGCAGTGTTACAGTTTCATCAGTGTTTGTATACTACACACACACACACACACACACACAATACACAAACACAACGTATGGAAATTTATGGACTATCACCCTATGTTTTCAAATTCTGTTTTGTGTATGTATTTATGTATTGCAGTGCTGGGTTGAAACTTGGGGCATCACACATGCTTTCCAAGCACTTTGCCATTGAGATACAACCCCAGCCTGTATTTTAATTTTAGATAAAGACACAGAAATTTCAACAGTGCCTCTTACTTGTAAGTGAGACTATCATCATTCTGGACTCTTTTGTGATATGTTCAATACCACAAATCACACCATTGATTCTGCTATCTTACATGGTCTTTTAATGGGGGCAGTGGGTGTCCAAATGAGGAGACTGACTTAGATATCACTTTTTAAGCTTGTTATAAGACTTGTCATCTCTTTTGGGAGCTAAACCTACATGAGGAAGATCAATTAAAAGTTGAGTAAATTGTCTTCATTAGTAACTGTAAGGATTGGTGATCTCAAAGAATCATTAAACACATCAAATACCTATCATATCTAGGTTACTAGTTTTTATCTTTTCTTTTCTTTTCTTTTCTTTTCTTTCTTTCTTTCTTTCTTTTTTTCTTAATTAGGCTTCTAAGTGCACATCACATGATTGGTTTTAATCATTATGTTCAAGGTTTCAAGTGCGTTTCTTTCTACACTTAAACCCACTACTTCCTAGCATCCACAAACATACCAAGTAAGTAATCATAAATTGTAAAAAACTGCAACTTTTACTCTACTTCATGTAGCTTTAAAAAAAATCTTTGAAGTAAAATTTTCTGGTTATTGTTTTAGTTGTGAAAAAGGAAAAATTGTACATTATATGTGAAAAGTGGATTCACTTATTCATGCTGATTCCTCTCTGTGAATACAAGCACTCTAATCCTTAATTTAAAAATATTACAATACACTTATTCTGGGTCAATAACTTACAGAACTAGAATTTGAACCCAGGCATTCTGGCTCCAAAGTCAGTGTTTTAACCAACAATGTCCTTCACCAATACTTTCCAAGAAATTGCATACAATCTACTGCAATTTAACACAGAGATCATTGAGCATGATTACTAAGCAGTGCTCTAGGTGCTTTAGAGCCTCAAAAATTTGAATGGACTATAGAAGTTCACATTCTAGTACAAGACTGCTGAAATGCAGTGAACCAGCTACACGAATGTTTATAGCAGCTCAATTCACAATAGCTTAACTATGGAAACAACCTAGATGCCCTGCAACACATGAATGGATGAAGAAAATGTGGTACATATATACAATGGAATCTTACTCAGCCTTAAAGAAGAATGAAATTATGACATTTGCAGATAAGTGGATGGAGCCGGAGGATAGCACACTAAGCGAAATAAGCCAATCCCCAAAATCCAAAGGCCAAATGTTTTCTCTGGTAAACGGATGCTGATCCATAGTGGGGGTGGGGGACATAGGGAAGAATGAAGGATCGTTGGATTGTGCAGAGCAGGGGATGTGGCAATGAAAAGGATGGTGGAATGAGATGGACATTATTACCCTATATACATGTATGATTACACGACTGGTGTGACTCTGCACCATGTACAGCCAGAGGAATGAGAAGTTGCACTCCTTTGTGTACAATGTGTCAAAATGCATTCTACTTTCAAGTGTAACTAATTAGAACAAATTTTTTTTTAAAGTAGCAGAGAGTAGGTCCTTACTTCTGAGTATTATAAATAATTGCACCTAAGCATACTCAGAAATACGCCCCCAGCCTAATTGAGCAGGTTTGTACAGGAGCCATCCTAGTTTTATTGATGAATCATCTGTGTCCTTAAAAACTCTCAGCCCCCAGAAATTCAGGATAATTGGTCATCATAGTATGGCCTGGCAAAAGCAAGATTCATCCCTAAAGACTTGAAAACAGACACTCGGGCAAATATTTGAACATGAATGTTCATCACAGCACTACACAAATAGCTAAAAAATGGGGAAAAGAACTTTCCAATTGTCCACTAAAAGATTAATGCATGAATAAATAATATGTGGCATATATATAAAATGGGATTATTTGGTCATTAAAAGTTATAAAGTGATAATGTATGCTATAACATAGATCAACCTGATAAATGTACCAAGTGAATGAATGAAGCCATACCCCAAAGTCCTTATATTATATGATCTCAGCTGTATGAAATATCCAGAAGAGGTAAAGTCACCAAGACCAAAAGCATATTGGTGGTTACTTAAAGTGAGGGAGTGAGGGGATGAGCAGTGACTTTTTAGTGAGTATGGGGTTTTCTTTCAGAATGATGTAAACATTTTGGAATAAGTCAGAGGGGGTAGATCCAGGATATTAAGAATGCATAAGTGCTACTTTAAAATAACAGTTTAAAGTAGTGACTCTTATGTGTATTTCACCACACTTGTTTCAAAGTAGTGCTCCAAAATCTAGAGATCAAAAGGAAAAATTTTAGACACCCACAGCTGCACTGTGCTTTGTAAAAACTTAAAGAACTATTAAGGTATATAATTATATTAATTTGAACAATCTATCAAAGTTAAAAACTTGAAATAGTATTAACACTTTATTATATGCCAACTTTATTTTAAATTTTGATATATATTTCTGTAAAAAGAAAAAAATAACTTTTTGAAAACCATATTTTGATCTTAGATTCTTCAAATATCCATAAATAGTCTCAATTGTTGCCTAGTTACTGTGTAACTCTGCCTGCTTTGTACTGAACACAATATCTTGAGAAGTTAGGTCAAAGAGGTCGCAGTCTTACTTGCTGGAAAGTATCACCAAATAAAATTAGAGGAAAAGCCGCCAACCAAAACTAACTGACTTTCTAAAAGCCAAATAGCAGTAGAAACTTAGAAAATTCCCGTTAGGAAAATAATTTCACTCTTATATTTTTAGGACTTAGCAAGAAAAAAAGAATGTGCAGCTACTATAATTTGCATCAACTGAAGCATTATATTTCATGATTTACTTGTTCATAGGAGCATATGTAATCAGATGTAATATCCCTACCAAGGAACAATATCCTTACTACCATTTATATTGTTATCCACTAAGCCAAAGGGAAAACTGAAGATTAAGCTCAGCACTTAATATTTGTTCCTATAAATCTTGCCTTCCAGGTTATGACCTTCTTTTTTTCAGTTGAAATGCACTTTCCAAATGCATCATTGATTTTTCTTACAACATATCAACTCATCTGTACATGAACTAATAGGCAAATGAAATTCTAGCTCTAAAATTAGATTTGGTTCTCTCAGTTTAGTTGCTAGAATCCCATTACTGATCCTCTGCTGCCAAAACATGTTGCTTCAAAACTAAAGCACATAATGATTAGAAATAGTTATACCAAAATACAGTTGTCTTTATTTGGGGATACTGTTGTTTTTGCTATATAAAATATTCATCTTTTGACAGAACATGTGATTGCCTTTCAGCAATATTTCCTACTGATTTTCAGTTTATGCTATTCTAGCTATAATTTCTGAATTAAACATCATTCTTTATGAGATCAGTAACAGTAACAGAGAGACCGTTCTGTTGTGTACAATTCTGATTGGCATCTATGTGTTTTGGATATAGTTTGTCTCCTCAAGGATCATGTGACTGGAAGTGTGGTCCCTAGATTGGCATTATTGGCAGAAACAGTGGGATATTTAAGAGGTAAAACCTGGTGAGAGGTCCTTAGATTATTGGAGGCATGCCCCTGGAAGGTAGTTCCCATACAACCCCTTGAGCTTTCATATGAGAATTGCAACAATAGGAGAAAGCCTAGTTTCACACAGCTCTCTCCATTCCTGGTTAGAGAGATAATTGCTTGCCTGTGTGCCATGAAATGAGGCAGCAAAGACCAAAGCCAAAAGAGGTGAATCTAGGCTGAATTGTCAGATAGTTTTAATCAACTGAAGAAAGAAAAATTGCAAATTTTGAGGGAAAAAAATTAGCTCCTCTCCTTCCAGATTAAAAAAAAAAGTCATAAATAATAGGGCAATGTCAGCAAGAGCCATCAAGGATAGGACACTTGAGGCTATACACCATACAGGAGACCACTATTGTATTTTGTGTTTAAGATAATGGGGCCCTGACAAGGTAGAGGCAATACATTTGGGAAAAGAAGAAAATTCATTTACCTTGCAAAAGAAAAATATAATTATATATAATGAAATAAATACCATGATTTCTGGGAATATTGTGTCACAATCAGAAGCACTATAGAACCAAGACAGCAGGCTTCTTAATGGAGACAGTGATGAATTGTAGGTAGGATGACCACATGTCTGGTTTTCCTGAATCATTCTCAGTTCTCATCTGATTCCCAGGTGTAATTATCAATAAAGCTTAATCAGTGAGTTAGCCTATTTCAATGAATCATCTATACATTGAATCTCCAATTCTTCTAATTTTAATTTCTTATCTCATACTCCACAGTATATCTTGTAAGTTATTCTATAAGTGTCATTAGAATTGTTGTATAACTCGGGCTCAGTGATAACTTTCCATACCTCTGTACATACTCAATATACCAGATATGTGGAAATGCCAAATAACTCTATCTGATGTACTCTCCTTACATCTTCATTTATTCATGGCTGATTATTCTTTAAAATTCATTTCACGTCTTAAGATCTTCCCAAAATTGATCTTGACTACCGTAGCATATGATAATATATCAATTCTGAACATACACATCACTTAATTTTGTCTCACATATTTGGAACTTTACCATGTGTGCGTTTCAGATTGTAAATATGTCTTGCTCATGTTTCCAAAAGGAAAATCTCATATGAGTTAGAGACTCTATAATATAGATATTTAGAAGAATCACAATGATATATCATATACTATATATATATATATATATATATATATATATATATATATAAACACATACATACATATGTATACATATGAGCCAGAGATTTTGTGGAGCACAGATACATGATGGACTTATAAAGATGAGATCTAAGTATATATATATATATATATATATATATATATATATATATATATATACACACTATATATATATATATACACACTATATATATATACACACTATATATATATACACACTATATATATATACACTAATACATATATATACATATATATGATACTCCATTGTTATTCTTCTAATTCCTTGTATGAGAATTAAATGGAAATAGAAGCAAAATACATACATACAAACAACTAAATTATTGGGAAACTAAAAATGGAAATTTTTTCATCTGTACCAATATTGCCAACTAACATGAAATATAATAGCATTTGCATCATTCCAAAGGCAAAAAACAATTTAAAAGACATGCATAAAAATTATACTGTTTTTGTTCGTATCCTGAGGGTTCTTAAAAGTACTTGATGTTGATATTTGTAGTCTAAATAGACCTTAAAAATATTTTACAAAAGAACACTTAATCACATCAAGTAATATTTGAGATGTTGCCTTTTAGAGTAGATCACAGTATATTCTACTTTATAATTGTTTTGTTGGGAAAAATAAAATGTGCATAGTAATACCATGGGAAATTTTAAAATGCAGTTATTGACATTTGGAATCTGAGAGTGGTAAGATTATAGTTGCCTTTTGGAAACTTGTTTATGCCTTCAATACTTTTTATTGGGAATATGTATTATTTATATGATTTCAAGTAATCAAATATTTTCAAGCACTTGATCTGTATCTTATAAAACAATTATACAATTTATCGAATGAGTTCTATGAGTACATCAGCACATGTAAGTTGGATTAAAGATAATATAGTGTAATTATCTGGAAATAGTATATTGTTCTACAACATAAAAGAAGTCTACATTGTTATAATGTAATTGATGTTTAGCTCATGAATTTTGTTGCTTCCAAATATGTCAAATTAAGATTAGGTATCAGAGGCTTTGATGAAGCCCTTGGTCATTTGTAGAGTCACTTTTATATGCAAGGCCCTAAGTTGAGTATATTAAGAATGTGTCACAAGAAAGAGTTTTTGACCAAAACTTATTCACAGTTAGAAATTATTAAAATACATACTAACACAAGTTCGTTTTTCAGAGAACTAGCAAAATGGCTTACTAGAGGTGCCTGATGCACTTTCCTTCTCAAAAAAGAATGAAAAAGAACAAAACAATAGCTAATTCACTGAAGTGTGGCAGGCAGAGTGCCAGAGATGTTGGGGAGCACAAATATATGATGGACTTACAAAGGTGAGACCTAAGTACACAGTATGTACTGTCAATGAGCAGTCCCCACTTATACCACCAAAGCCTCAGCCTTCATAGACCCTGATCCCAGTTTGGGATGTTGCTGGATTACCATGGTTATGCATTGCCTCAAAGAAATATCTCAGCCCATGTTGTACCCTCACTCAATCATGCTTCCGTTGGCACAGTGCCATTTTTTGACCCTGCCCGCCTGGGTACCTATAATGCAGCTGCCCCCAGCAGCCTGACCAAACCAGTTCTGGGAAGCAGTCAAGTGCCTTGTCTATTTTCCCAGGCTTTGGAAAGCACTGGGCAGCCTGCTTTGACTGACTTGGCATGAAGAGGACCCTTGAAATTTCATTCTGAAAGGCGAGTGACTCACCCGAGTCGGAGATTCAACCAAGAGATTTTACTGGGAGGCTTCCCAAAGGGGAAGAAAAGAAGAGGCAGAGAGTAGGGGGGGGCAGAGAGAAGGAGAGCAGAGAGCAGGGGAAGAAAACAAAAGAGTAGAGAGAGGAGAGAAAGAAGAGGAAGAGAGAAAGAGGGCAGAGAGCATAACCTTGCAAGCTTTGGCTTCAGAAGGGTTGTGTAGACCATGTGGCAGGTGCTGATTGCCAGGGTGACCCGGGAACAGCAAGAGGACACTGTGTCCCATGGCGAATGGTGGAGAAAACTTTTGAATTTGGCCCTCTTCAGCTTGGTGCCCTTCGGATAAGGGATTCTGTGATGTTCTCGCCAGATGGAAACTTAACTTTAGCCAGGAGTCTCCCACACACCCAACACATTCAAATTCTCACCGACTCAAAAGCACTGAGTAGCTCCATCTGAGGCTACTGGTGTAGCCTGATCCTGGTGTAGTTTTTGACACTGATCCTATCCCTTAATAAACACCCTTCATCACGTCTATCTAGGGATATAGGGATGGGATGGCCTTAATCACATATGACCCACAGAAACTAATGCGTATCCCACATCTACTTCTCCACCCAGTTTGCCTGGTGTTACCAGTAAACTTTTCTTAATAGAACTCCTGGAATGGCAGTACAACAACCCCTGTAGCCTAAGGCAATGAGAAACACTTGGACATCAACAACATTAATTATAACTGAAGAAGCTACCCCAGCAATATACTAAAACACCAACTAGAAACCTAAGTCAACACAATCTATACAACCCTAAAACACATTACTAGGAGAAAGTCTTTCATTATGAAAGCCAGTGTATTAAATTAGTAAAGGCATCAGATGCACAAATATCAGCACATAGACATGAGAATAACAAAAATGAAATAGGAAGTAAGGATAAGAAATGTGGGAGAGGAATCCTAGCTAAGATAAAGTACTCCCCAAAGAGCTCAACTAGAGTTTGATATTTGCACAGAATCTTTTATTTTTGAGAGAGAGAGAGAGAGAGAGAGAGAGAGAGAGAATTTTTCAATATTTATTTTTTAGTTCTCGGCGGACACAACATCTTTATTTTATTTTTATGCAGTGCTGAGGATCCAACCCAGCGCCCCGCATGCCAGGCAAGCACGCTACTGCTTGAGCCACATCCCCAGTCCCTGCACAGAATATTGATGTAGATGAAAGAGCAAGTCAAATGGACCCAACATGAACCAGATTATTACAGGAAGAGAGACACAAAGCAGCATAGTTCTTGAGAAAGAAGCATACTTGTGGTATTCAAAGAACAGCAAAGAGGTCACAGAGCTGAGTTAGAGGGACTCAGGGAAGATTGTAGAAGCTAAATTGATATATTACCAATGTCCAGCAGAAATACAACTGCCATTATTGTGGAGGGCAAATTTCTCTCCCAGCCAAAAAGTTTTTGGAAGAATCTAAGCATAAATACTGTAAATCAAATCAGATTTTGATTTGGAAAAAAAAGAAACCAATCTGAACTCCAGAGGTTAGGGATTTGGAGTAAATATTTTATTTAATTTGGCTAGTTCCAGTTAAATTTTATAAATTTTCAATTTAAAATGGAAGGGAGGAAGGAAGGCAGGAAAGGGGAAGAATGGGGAAGAAAGAAGGAGGTACAATGGGAGAAAGGGGAAATAAAGAAGAATGAAAAATGTTTTGAGACGGGATGATATAAAGAGGCAACAAGTGGTTAAAATCTCAGTCTGTAGTATTCTAAGTCTGACAGATCAAGTCCTAGTTGACAAATCTCAGTGCACTTGGCTAACTGCATTCGGAGGCATAGTGTTCTGAGACTGCATCTATGGATCAAGCAATCTCAGTCAAGTTACAAAGTCTTCAGTGTAAGTGAAAGATCCTTATTCCAAGAATGCAGAATCAGGGAGAAAACCAAACAGTGAGACCATGAGAGATAGGAACCACAGAGTGGTGAGACAAGTTTCAGTCACTGTAGGAATTTTGGTAACAATAGAGTATAATACATTAGAGTTTAAGGACTGATTACTTTCCACCCAATTATATTTTTGGAACATGTGGAAAGCATAGTAATAACTACATCCTAATCACATACCTCATAAAAGGATGATCACAAACCATCAAAGTCTTGTAGCTCCCATGCCATCATATAAGGTAAAGAACATTCTGACTGGCATTCTGCTTTGCTACAGAAACACAAGTTTCAAACTACCTGGTTTATAGAGCCTTCTGGAGACAAGTTACTAGATGATCCAACAAAAGTTATATGTTTTGCTCCAATAACAAATATTTCCCAGTGTAGTTTTTTCTTTCTGTGCTAAAGACACTTAACACACTCCTCTGGTCCTTCTTGTGGACAGATGAGGGGAGTAGAGATGATAAAACATTTAACTAAAGATATGTGGTGAAACTGCTCCATGAATGGCCAGGTATAGCAAGCTAATGTGTTTACAGGTTGTGCTCACACAATAGGACCCCTCTGCAATTAATGATGTAGGATAGCTAATAGGTGGACAGATAGGTGAAAAAACACCTTAGAAAAACATTGACTATGTTGTTTTAAGGCTCAAGGAAGTATCGGGGGCTTGTTAAAGACAGTGGAATGGAAAGGGTCACATATAGAGAATGCACAGAGTATGAACAGAAAGGGCTTAGGACAAACCCTTAGAAACAGACACATCCAAAGTAATGTGGAGGCCCATAGAACTCCATCCCATGGGCCATCACAAAATAAATAAATAAATAAATAAATAAATAAGCATAGCTAGGAATAAGTGGTCTCTCAAAGATTTAAAAAGAAGAAATTATGTTCCACAATGACAACCAGTGAATCTTTGTGAGAGAGAAAACTAAAAAATTTGTATTAAGCAGAGGTATTAAGCAACCTGTGAGGGAGTGAGAGGAGAAAAAATTTTGTAGCATTTGCTGATCTCCTTATTGTAAATATTATAAATATTATCAATTCAATTGATTTCTGTCTACCAAGCTGATGTCAAGAGGCTCTTAAAATTCTTGAAATTTGAACACTCAGGTCTTTGGAATGGACAAAAGTGAATCAAATCAAATTTTAAAAATGAGGCTGAGAAGAATTCATTAGGTTACAAGCTTGGCTCATTAGGTTTCTGTGTGTGTGTGAAGAGGGGATGTTTACAGAAGCAGTTGGGGAGACAGAGGAATGATGGAGGGAGCTAAGTACAGTGTCCTTTTTCACCACACAAAAGTCTGATTTTATCTTGTGTTCTCAGCCATGTCCAAAGCTTACTCTGATACAAAATATGTTGATGGCCTGTCATACTAAACAAGTCTTTGATATTCCAGACACCTGTAGTTATATAGATTTCATGAGATATATAAAAATATTTTAAAATGACAATTATGATAGAACTAAGAAAAAAAATTGTTTATCATTTTCAAGTTTAGTGCCAGCACACCATTCACCATGGGTAGTTGATACCTAAAATAATAAAATGAAGACCTGGTGTTGAGGTAGTTTTTTGTATCTCAATCTTTTTCAGAATTGGACTAAATTATTCACATATTAGAGAAAAGTAGAATCTAAAAAGTATATATATTTGGATGACTCCTCACTAAAATATTTTAGTTGCTTTTGTGTGTGTTTGTGTGTGTGTGTTTGTGTGTGTGGTGAGTGCAATTCAGCATGTTTTTGTGTTGTTGTTGTTCTTTTTAGGTAAACATGACAATAGAGTATATTTTGACACATTGTACATACACAGAGTATAACTTAATTAGAAACCCATCCTGGTGATTGAACACGATATGGAGCTATGCTGGTCATATGTTCATATATGAACATAGGAAATTTATGTCCAATTCATTCTACTGTCTTTTCTCATCCCTCGTCCCTTGCCTTCATTCCCCTTTGTCTTATCCAAAGTACACTATTTTCCCTTCCATTGTGTGTTAGAATTTTCATATCGGAATAGTCAGCCTTTGGTTTTGTGGGATTGGTTAATTTTACTTAGCATGGCACTCTCCAGTTCCATCCATTTACTGACAAATGCCATAATTTCATTCCTATTTATGGCTGAGTGATATTCCATTGTGTATTTATGGCACATTTCCATTCATGTGTTGAAGGGCACCTATGTTGGTTCCATATCTTATCTATTGTGAATTGAGCTGCTATAAACATTAATGTGGTTATGTCACTCCAGCATGCTGATTTTAAGACCTTTGGGTATATACTCTAGAGTGGGATAACTGGATCAAATTGTTGTTCCATTCCAAATTTTATGAGGAATCTCCATACTGCTTTCCAGAGTGGTTGTACAAATTGAAGTCCCACCAGCAATGTATAAGTGACTTTTCCCCACATCTTCACCAACATTTTATTTATATTCTTGATAATTGCCATTCTGAGTGGAGTGAGATGGAAATCTCTGCCTAGTTTTAATTTGCATTTATTGTTTTAAGGACAGAATCCATTTCTTAGTATTTGAACACCACTAACAAATAATATTAAATGTAGAAATTTTTACTTTTGGAGAGTTTTACCTATGAAGATTTTTACTTATCAATTAAATATCTACCCCCATTTAATTCTATTTGATAACTAATAAAAAATTTAAGAGCATTTTATACTAAAGGCATTCAATAAAATTGTTAACTAAAACAACTGTTCAAAGGAAGAGGAAGGAAACAATTATCTAAAAGTACAAAAAGTTTGTCCATAAAAATAAACATTTCAATACAGGTTTGCATCTTTTTTTAGGATGTAGTATGCACTATGCACACAAGATTATTTTTATGAAAGATAAAACAAGTAAACAAACTAAAACAACTTCCTCTTTTCAGATATTTTCATTCCATCAACTGAATACATTCAAACAAAACCAAACACTGAGTTTCTGTTGCAGTCAGTGAGCCCCACAATGTTGTGAGTATTTATCATTTAGAAGAGTGACTGGTTTGATGCTATGACTTAATACACGCATCACCTGCCTGGCTCATTTACCTGGCACTAGCTCACAAGGTCACTTGTCACCTAGTTCATCATCATATGCTTCCAGTTTTGCCAAACAACATTTTTTTTTCTGCTTAGAAATAGGAGTGAAATACAATTCACATAGAATAGGTTTTTGTGCATTTTGTTTCCCTTTTTCAAAGTGTTAAAATCACACTCTGATAATTGTACTATTTCTATGTTTGAATAGTTTTGTCAGGGGCCCAAAAGGCAGTGGAAAGTCAGTTATCACTAGATATCCAATCCTGTCCTGTAATACTCCAAAAAAATCTTTGCTATTATTATTAATATAATTTCTTAGCATTTCTCATTTTTTGAAGGCCTACTAAGATTCCAAACACTTAAGTTATTCTCTTGAATCTCAATAACAAGTCTTGTTTGGACTATATTAATTGGCCCATTGAAAATGTCTCCTTCTTAATATATAATTTTTTTTAAATATTGGATATTGAATCCAGAGTTGCCCTACCATTAAGCTACACATCTGTTTTTAACTTTTATCTTGAGACAGTTGCTCAGGATGTCCTTGAATTATGATCCTCCTGCCTCAAACTTGTGAGTAGCTGGCACAAATGCCCATGACATTGCACTCTGCTATTTTTACCTTAATTTAATGTAAATTATTTGCTGCCTGGCTTTGCCTTTGTTGATGTAGAGATTTATTAATATGTGTTAAATAATTTCTTGTGTGTTGCTCCTCAATCTGAAGCATCCTCTGTAGAGTCACTCATGGGGCTGCAATCGCATCAAGTAAAAATATCTGAGATTCAGAATATTTGTTCTCGTGAGATTTTACTTCATGAGTTTGAAATAATTGTTTATTCTCCTCATCATGAACTCATAATGAAAAATGTGTCTCATGAATGAAAGTCAAATGAGTGATTATTTTTGCTTATTAGAAGCTTTAGAGAATCACTCTTTTATGTTTCCCCAAATGAATTTCATATGCTTCTCTTATGCTCTAAAATTAGTTGAAAATGCATTTGTAAATTTGTTGAAAATTTGTTTTCTTATGATCTAATAATAGATAAATAGTACTAAACATATTTTTATTATATTAATAAGTCTTACTAATATGTAACTTGTAATTACTAATTTCATCTAGCACAAGTCATTTTCATGGGACTAAAACAAATAACCTTCAAATATCAAGTTAATATCTTGATGAAATGTTTTAACGATGATTCTAATCATAAGATCATTTTTGTGATTTCCTTCTGTAAATAATTTGCATAGTCAATAAACTCCCTCTGATGTCTCCATTATTAATATTTTCATTTGATAACAGGTGAATGCACAAAATTTTTTAGTTTGTTCTCTCACAATGTGTGTACAATTATAGAAATCTTTGTGCAATTGAAAAACAAATATACCATGATCACAGAAAGAAAAACAAAAAAAACGTAATCTTAGACCTTGCTGGATTGCATGCAACTAAAACACTCAGGGTTTACTCCAGGGGAACTGGGCTAATTGGGCTGCGTGAAATAACCAAACAAGAGACAGAAAAATACCTTTTTTTTGGGGGGGGTGCTATGATGGCTCCTCTGACCTTAAGGGTGGGGGAGGGGGGGGGAGAGAGAGAGAGAGAGAGAGAGAGAGAGAGAGAGAGAGAGAGAGAGAGAGAGAGCGCCCATGCTGGTTCCTTTTAATGAAGAGAAGCTATTCAAGTGAGGCAAGGGGTCAGGTTTCAAGGAGCTGAATCTAGCTTCAGGATGTCTGCTGTCAGCAGGTTGACTGACATCTAGGTAGGCCACACCCAAGGGCAGAGTAAGAGAAGGGGACAGACAAAAAGCACTTCAATGGAACATTCTATTCCAAACAGGGTAAGGGGTAATATTACAAAGGAACAGGTGAGCATAGCTCACCCATGGGGCTGTAGAAAGGCATGTCCATGCAGGAGACACAATCACTCGAACCCTAGAAGACCTGGCTATCCAGCAGCATGGCCACCTGATGTCACATAGCTCAGAAGGGGAGATAGACCCAGACACATGCTAGTTCACCCTCCCACAGACCTAAACAGCTATGTATATCTAAAGTGTATGAGAGTCAACAGAAAAATGACTATATTAACAATACACCTACAGGTGGACATTAATAATCTAATTTGAGGAACTTTCTTAAAAATTTTAACATGTCAAGGCAGCAAAAATTCTTACTAATATCATCTATAATGTCTTTAGCTCTAAATCAAAATCTTTACATGTAAAATTCATCTTCTTTACATTGACAACAATCATTATTTAGTCTTCCATGCTACTTGATGTTGCTACATTTCAAATTAATACATCACTTTTATCACTCTATAGCCTGGAAATACAAAACTTGTACTACACTGATAAGCAGACATTATCAGCTGACTTATATACAGATTCCCATACTAACTAACTGAAATTTTGAAAAAAAAGGCTTATTGCTATAATATTATTTATTATTTTAGTGTATGGACATTCTGTACTATGGGTGTAGAATATCTTTTGCAGTATTGACCTCCTTTATTATCTAATATCATAAGCAAACTTAATGGGTAGAATAATGCTCATAAACTATAATTGTTCCAGTTTATATTGTAATTTTTTCAATACTCTATAGCCACTATATTTAATGTGTGCCATATAAAAGGTCACCCTAAAATATCCTTTTATTAAATATAACTTCCTTCAGAAACAGAGGCATTCATGAATTTCAACAGTAGTGAATGTGTGTGTGTGTTTATAAATAAGCTCATCATTTACCACTAGTAGTGGAATTGATTTAAACTTAAACCAAATATGCAAAGTTTTATACACACTTATTTTTATGTTGCTAAACATTTGCCTAATCAATATAAAGTGAGTAGTACTATAGGTACTTAGAGCTGTTTGTTCAACTGATTTATCATCAGTGCAACATAGTATTAGATAACACATATTTTTTTTTCAAAAAATATTAGCATATTCCACCCTTGTGTTGTTGCGGATAGCAAACACCAAAATGTTAAATTACAGATGTAGGTTTGTAACAGAAATCAGTTCTAATTATACAACACAGTACAAATGGTTTGGCTGGATTGTATGTAGCATTTTATGTAACAGTCCAAACATTTCTTAAAGGAAATAATTTCATTCTAAAGCATATGTAATATTTGGCATCTTATGAAGAAATCACCAATTTAGAAAAATTAACCTGAAAACAATAGGCCTGCTAACAAGAATAGGATAAGGATTTCAACAGGGTCATGATGAGATGACTGGAAAGGAAATAATCAATAACACAGAAACAATAAAAGAAATACTGATAAGAGACTAAAAGCAAAAGAGAGGGAGTAGTCAAGAATTGAACACAAAAGTTCTCCTCTAAGAAATAGAAGGGATGTGAAAGATATTTATTCTTCCTAAAACAAGAAATTATCTGGTACACTGAATGAACTATCATACTGATTTAAGGACATCTAAAAATCATGGATAAGGAACTTTGAAAAATAAAACTCTTGATGAAAGTACTCTTCTAGGATGAGCAGGCTTTCATACTGGAAGATTGTAATTGAAGGTGGGGGAAGGAGATGCAAAAGAATATGAATGTTTTTCAAACATGGTAAAATCAGGCAGACCTGTGATGAACAAATAGGTTGGGTTATCAAATTTAAGTCTGAAGGAGATCCAGATGCACAGAGAGTTGTTCCAAACAATCCTGTAGGCATTTAGTCTAGCAATCTCTCAGGTTTGATTTTCTGTGATTTTCAACCATCTTGGTCATGAGGGACCCAGGGCCTGCAGTCTCAAAGTCTCAGAGTCTTGAAAGCTGAA
Source organism: Spermophilus citellus (assembly GCF_964194105.1). Classification (NCBI taxonomy): domain Eukaryota; kingdom Metazoa; phylum Chordata; class Mammalia; order Rodentia; family Sciuridae; genus Spermophilus; species Spermophilus citellus. The sequence continues at coordinate 120,647,057 of NC_138189.1, forward strand.
GGCTTCATGGTTTTACGTTCTCTAAATGTCCCAGAGTCTTGAAAGCTGAAGGCTTCATGGTTTTACGTTCTCTAAATGTCCCAGACCCCCACATTTAAAGAACAAGTCTCTTGAGGTTCCAATGTTTTAACTAATTACAATTGTGAGATCTGATCATATAAGATATTCTTTCTTTCAGAGAGAAGCCTGAGTTTATAGCTAAAGCATTTTAAAATGGAGATGAGCAAAATTTAACTAAAGCTGCAAATAAATTACTTTCCACTTAAACTTCTAATATAAATGAGACTATAAGCTGTTTGGCAGTGAAAGAAGTTGAGCCAAGTTGGAAAGCAAGGACAGATCTTAGACTTTTTGTGCCTAAACACATAGAAGAACTAAAACCATATATCCACTCCAAAACAGCTCAACATCTAATTTTCTGATTGGATCAGTTGGCCATTTATCATGGCTCTAAAATTGTCACAAAGCAAAGAAAATCAAACAATGTGATCCCACTGTAAAATAAGTTAAGAGATGAATTTTAGAAGAGATTTGGAAACTTTATGAAAAGAACCAAATTGAAACCTTGGAATTGAGAAAAATTATAGCTAAATATAAAACTGCAAAGCAAGAAAATAATAGCAGAGAAAATATAATATAAGATCAATGTATAAGGAGGTAGAGACTGAAGAACAGAGGGGGGAAAACTCAGAGAATAGAGTCTATGAATTGTTTAACAGAATCCAACAGTCAAGTGTGTAGAGTGGTAAATAGATAAGAGAGAATGGGACAGGGGCTGGGGATGTGGCTCAAGCAGTAGTGCGCTCACCTGGTATGCATGCAGCCCGGGTTCGATCCTCAGCACCACATACCAACAAAGATGTTGTGTCTGCCGAGAACTAAAAAAAAAAATATTTAAAAAATTCTCTCTCTCTCTCTCTCTCTCTCTCTCTCTCTCTCTCTCTCTCTTTAAAAAAAAAGAGAGAATGGGACAAAATATATTTGATGGACTATTTACTATTTTTTTCAAATATGATGAAATAATAACAACCAGTTAACCCAAGAAGCTAAACAAACTTGAGCAGAATAAATATAATGCCTTAGAGAATCATAGTCAAACTGCTGAAACCAAAGATAAAGAAAAAAAATCTAAAATAACAAAGGAAAAAAAAACATACAAAATAGACCCCCCTAAAAAGCTAATGACCTAATTAATAAATATGTAAATGAACAAAAAAGGCACTTCTCCAAAGAAGATTGCAAGTGGCCAACAAACATGAAAAATGCTCAAAATTGTTAGCAATTAGGGAAGTGCAAAATAAAACTCTATTGCCCTCAGGGCAGTATTACATGCTTGTAATCCCAATGACTTGGGAGGCTAACACAGGAGGACTGAAGTCAGCCTCAGCAACTTGGGGGGAGGGGCTAAACAACTTGAAAGGAAGAAAGGGAGGGAGGGAGGGAGGAAGGAAGGAAGGAAGAGGGAGGGAGGGAGGGAAAGAGGGAGAAAAGAATTGGGGCTGGTAATGTGTCAGTGGTCAAATATCCCTGGGTTCAGTCCCCTGGACCACAAATAAATAAACAAACAAACAAAATAAAACAAAACTATTATGAGATTTTATTTCACTTAGAAAGGCAGGTGTCAAGAATACAATAATAAGAAAAACTGGAGAGTGCATGGAGAAAAAGGAACACTTTTACACTGTCAGTGGGATTGTAAATTATTACAACCTCTATGGAAATCAATATGGAGGTTCCTCAAAAGACTAGGAATGGAACCACCACATGATCCAGCTAGACCTTTCCTAGTGTTTATTCTAAAGAATTAAAGTCAGCATATCGGCATACTATAGTTATACATGCATACCCACATTTACACAGCACAATTCACAATAGCCAAACTATGGAACCATCCCATGTGCCCGTCAATAGAATGGATAAAGAAAATGTGGTATATATAGACAATGGAGTTTCATTCAATCATAAAGAATAATTAAATTATGTCATTTTCAGGAAAAGGAACAGAACTTAAGAAAATTATGTTAAGTGAAATAAGCCACTCAGGGAAAAGGTCCTATTTCTCTCATGTGTGGAAGCAAGAGAGTAAAAAGGGAAACAAAGTTGGTGGGGGAATCACATGAAAATCAAAAGGAGCTCAGTAGAGGGAAGGAGGAAAGAGACAAGGGAGAGGGAGGAAGGGAGGGGAAAGAGAAATACTAGGGAATGCTATTGGTCCAATTATATCGTTGTATTTTGTGAATGTATGATTATGTAACAAAATCTCTCTCCATTATGTAGAACTATAAAGCACCAATAAAAAGTATGGAGAAAAATAGTGAGCAAGAAAATAAATTTCAAATTTAACAGAAACTGACCCAGAAGAAAATAGAATATTTTAAAGTGCTAAAAAGAAAAATACAATAAAGCTAAAACCTATGAGCTTGGAATTTTAGATTTAGTAAGAATATGTCAAGAAAAAAAAGAGGGAAGGTAGTTTTGTATCTGACCAAGAAGTAATTTCAAGAATTAGATTTCTCCACCTACCTGAAATATCTAAAACACTGAATGAAATTAATGTTTCTCCTTTAAGATATATGAGGGGCTGGAGTTGTGGCTCAGCGGTAGAGCGCTCACCTAGAGCATGTGAGTCCCTGGGTTTAATCCTCAGCACCACATAAAAATAAATAAATAAAAGCAAAGGTATTGTGTCCAACTATATCTAAAAAGTGTATATATTAAAAAAAGATATATGACATAATGAGTATCAAGACACTGGACATCAGAAATAGAGGGACTGTGACCTCCAAGATACAGGAAATGAAATGAGCTTTATGCCTTCCCCAGATCATGGACCCAAAGATCTCCAGGACATGGCACAGGGAAGGGGATCCTAGGCAGAGCTCAACTTGACTTGAGAATATGGCATCCACTTGCTATATGAAGCCAAAATAGTAACAACATGTTACTTATAACATTGTATAAATACAGTATATTATTATACCACAAAATAAGGAAGGAAATCTGAATGGAATTCTGCTGTTCTAATGAAACAAAATAAGTGAAATTAGACTTTTACCCAGCATATTAATCATTACATTATGTGCAAATAGTCTAACCACTCAAGTTCACATGAACAATAAATCAGCAGACTACATAGCTTTAAGTCTATGCTCTGTATGAGAGTCCTATGTTAAATATTTCTCAAAGAGACTGAAAACAATAAGATTTAAAAAGACAACAATGAGTATGGAATGATGGGGAAGCACTGTTCACATCTTAAAAAATAGATTTCAAGACAAAGAGTCTCCGTGGAAAAATAAAGTTTGCTTTTTGTTGTAAGGATAATGGTTAATTCATCAGGAAGACTTAAGTATCCTAATTGTGTAATAGGTATTGACAGGGCCTAAATATGCATGAAGCAAATACTGGCAGAAATAAAAGGGAAATATGAATCTATAATCTTAGTCAGAAACTTTTAATATCTTCATCTTTCTAAGAGTAAAAAGACAAAAATATTAAAGATACAAATGACTTATAATATCTACTGACTGGTGTAATTGGCAGAGAATGCTACACATGATTCTTATCACTGCAAAAAAATAATTAAAAAAGAATATTGCATAAAGTGAATACAGAATATACTTTCATCTCAAAAGCATTTGAAATGCTTGTCACATTTTGAAACATAATCAATTAAAAAACAATAATAATAAAATATTCTAGTAATTGGAAATTAAGCAACAGTTCTAAATCACTATGAATTGAATTGAAGAAAGAAATTACAATGGAGGTTTTTAAATTGCACACTAAATATGAAAATACAAACTAGCAAGTTGCATGAGATTCAGCTAAATTAGTGATCGAAGGAAATTTCCAACTTGAAATCCATCTATTATTAAAAAAATTAAAATTAAAATAATGATCTACATGTCAAACTAGAAAAAGCCATAAAGACAAGATCAAGTAAAAAAAAACATAAAGAGAAGAAATTTCAAAAGATAAATAAATGTATTAATAAAATAATAAACAAGAAAAAAATTTTGCATGAAAACAAATTGTTTGGTCTGGGGTTTTGGCTCAGTGGTAGAGCGCTGGCCTAGTACAAGCAAGGCACTGGGTTCGATCCTCAACACCACATTAAAATAAATAAATAAAATAAAACTTGCTATTTTAGAAAAGGAAGAAAACAAATTGTTTTTTAATGAAACTTAACTATATGATTTATCATTTTTACTCCTGTTATTTGTTTTAAAGAAGTGAAAATATATGTACACAGAAGGAAAAGAAAAGGAGTAAGAAAAAAGTAAAAGGAGGAGGAAGACAAGAAAGAAACAAAAAGTAAAGAAAGAATAATACATGTGTAAGATCACACAAAGCAAATTCATTCATAATAACCAATAAGTGCATAAGACACAAATATCCATCCAAGGGAAAGAAGAAATCAGTCATGATTATAGAAGGAAGTACTCAGAAATAAAATGTGCAGTTTACTTATATATGCAACCATCCAGATGAATCTAGAAATCACACTGAATGAAAAAGAATGGAAAACAAGTGGACATTCTATAATATTCCATTTATATAAAGTCTTGGATCAAAGTTAGATTGATAGAAATTACATTATTGGATTAATTAGCAAGCAGGGAGAAAAGTGGCTGTGATTCCGTGGAATCCTGCCGGCTGAGCCTGCACTGACCCCCGGGCTGAGTAGGGGATTTCAGACGGCGAAGGAAGCGGTACAGTCCTATCCCCCACAACGGAAACTCCACCAAGGCAATCAGTGGCCACCATCTTGGAGAGCTGAAGTAACCACCGCCACTGTCCGACAGATTGCAACAATAAAACAGGTGTGTGTCACTCAGCTCATCCCCCATACATCGGGAAATTCACATAAAAACTCTCCTAGGCTTTCCTGGGGAGGGAGTATCAGAGTGAGCCTGCATAAAGACTAGGGGAAAACTAGAGACACCTGACCTTCAACTCCCCCTCCCATCAGCAGCCAAAACAAAACCTGTCTAGCCAGTGCTGGGGGAGGGGCAAGCAGAAAAAATCAAAACAATAGAGTGCCGGGGATCCCAATAGCCAACTGTGCGACCAGAGATCCGGGCTGACTGATTTGCGCGGCCTGCCCCACGGATACAGACGGCGGGGCATGGTAGAGAAGTGATTAATTAGCAAGCAGGGAGAAAAGTGGCTGCGATTCTGTGGAATCCCGCCGACTGAGCCTGTACTGACCCCTGGGCTGAGTACGGGATTTCAGACGGGGAAGGAAGCGGTACAGTTCTATCCCCCACAAGGGAAACAAAACAATAGAGTGCTGGGGTTCCCAATAGCCACCCTTCACACCCAACAAACGGCAGGCCCAGAGTACAGTTTGAACTGCCGAGAGCCATCACTCAGGGGAAATCTGGTCTAGCAGGAGAAACCAAGACTAACAGGAGAAACCAGGGAACTAGAGGCCAGGCCCTCGTGACTGGGTGGCTGGAAACCGCAGGCCCGCCAGCGACAGCCCACCCGCTGCCCGCATAACTGGGCAGCAGGAGAATGCCCGCCCGCCAGGTACCGACAGCGCGACTGGGTGGCTAGAGATCGCCCACCCACCGGCGACAGCCGGCCCACTGCCCGCACAACTTGAAGGCTGGAGTAAACCCCCCCGCCGGCGACCGATCACCCGCCCGCTGCCTGCACTACTGGGCGGCTGGCAACCGCCTGCCTGTCGCGACCGGGAGCTGAAACCAAACAGAGACAGTCCAGTCACACACCCCCATTATGACACCCCAGCAAGGAGCCTGGGGCCCTTCATAGCAGAGAAGTGACGTCACTGGAGCTCGGCCGTCGGAATTCCTTCCCAGTGGAATCCACGTTAGCAGGCATAGTTTAACAACACAAAGGAGAGACAGAGTAATACAGAACCAAAACAAATCTATAGAAGACAGCAGAAACACGGCAATCAAATAGAGCTGGAAAGTAATGTGAACATCATGAGAAAACAAGGGAAAAAAGGAGTACAAACAATGAAGGACAACTTAATTCTACAGGAGGACATAGAAACAGCATAAACAGGGATAGGGAAAGAACTCAAGGCATACCTAACTCAAATGGAAAGGAATATTAGAGAAGACATGAGACAGCAAGTCCAAGCAATAAAAGTATATTTTGAAAATGAATTAAACAAACAAATTCAAATGGCAAAGAACGAGCTCTACAGGAGATAGAGATCTTTTAAAAAAATCAAACAATAATCCTAGAATTGCAGGAAGCTATAAACCAAATTAAAAACTCAAACGAGAATATTACAAATAGACTTGATCAAGTAGAAGTCAGAACATCAGATAATGAAGACAAGGTTTATCAACTTGAAAAGAATATAGTCAACACAGAAAAGATGCTTAAATCCCACAAGCAATCTATTCAAGAGATATGGGATGTCATAAAAAAACCAAATTTGAGAGTCATCAGGATAGAAGAAGGCATAGAGATTCAAACCAAAGGAATGGACAGCATATTAAATGAAATAATTCTAGAAAACTTCCCAGAGATGAAAGATGGAATGGATTGCCAAATCCTGGAAGCCTACAGGACCCCAAACATTCAAAACCATAATAGACCAACTCCAAGACATATAATTATGAAGATAGCCAACATACAGAACAAGGAGAGAATATTAAAAGCTACGAGAGAAAAGAGGCAGATTACATTCAGGGGTAAACCAATTAGGTTAATGACTGATTTCTCATCACAGACTTTGAAAGCGAGAAGATCCTGGAACAATGTATTTCAAACACTGAAAAATAATGGATTCCAACCAAGAATACTATATCCAGCAAAATTAAGCTTCAGATTTGACAATGAAATTAAAATCTTTCATGATAAACAAAAGCTAAAAGAATTCGCAGCAAGAAAACCAGCACTGCAAAGCATTTTGAGCAAAATACTACAAGAAGAGGAATTGAAAAATAGTGCCCAAAACTAACAGCAGGAGGTATCTCAGTAAAGGGGGAGGAAAATAACCAAAAAGTAAAACTAGCCAAACTAAAATAAATAAATAAATAAACATGACTGGAAGTACAAATCATATCTCAATTGTAACCTTAAATGTTAATGGCCTAAACTCACCAATCAAGAGACATAGGCTAGTAACCTGGATCAAAAAAACAAATCCAACAACATGCTGCCTTCAGGAGACTCATATGATAGGAAAAGACATACACAGGCTGAAGGTAAAAGGTTGGGAAAAATCATACCACTCACATGGCCCTCGAAAGCAAGCAGGAGTGGCCATACTCATATCAAATAAAATCATCTTCAAACCTAAGTTAATCAAAAAGGATAAAGAAGGACACTATATACTGTTAAAAGGAACCATCCACCAACAAGACATAACAATTATCAATTTGTATGCACCAAACAATGGAGCTGCAACATTCATAAAACAAACTCTCCTCGAGTTCAAGAGTCAAATAGACCACAACACAATAATTATGGGTGACTTCAACACACCGCTCTTGCCATTAGACAGATCCTCTAGATAAAAAGTGAATAAAGAAACTATAGAACTCAACAGCACAATCAATAACCTAGACTTAACCGACATATATAGAATATATCAACCATCATCAAGTGGATACACGTTCTTCTCAGCAACACATGGATCCTACTCAAAGATAGACCATATATTATGCCATAAGGCAACTCTTAGTAAATATAAAAATGTGTAGATAATACCTTGCACCATATCAGATCATAATGGAGTGAAATTGGAAATCAATGATAAAAGAAGGAAGGAAAAATCCTACATCACATGGAAAGTGAACAATATGTTACTGAATGATCAATGGGTTACAGAAGACATAAAGGAGGAGATAAAAAAATTCTTAGAGACAAATGATAATACAGACACAACATACCGGAATCTATGGGACACAATGAAAGCAGTTTTAAGAGGGAAATTCATTTCTTGGAGTTCTTTCCTCAAAAGAAGAAAAAACCAACAAATAAATGAACTCACACTACACCTCAAAAACCTAGAAAAGGAAGAGCAAAACAACAGCAAATGTAGTAGAAGACAAGAAATAATTAAAATTAGAGCAGAAATCGACAAAATTGAAACAAAAAAAATTGAAAAAATTGATAAAACTAAAAGTTGGTTCTTTGAAAAAATAAATAAGATAGACAGGCCCTTAGCCATGCTAACGAAGAGAAGAAGAGAGAGAACTCAAATTACTAACATATGGGATGAAAAAAGGCAATATCACAACAGACACTACAGAAATACAGAAGATAATTAGAAAGTATTTTGAAACCCTATATTCCAATAAAATAGAAGACAGTGAAGATATCGATAAATTTCTTAAATCATATGATCTGCCCAGATTGAGACAGGAAGACACACACAATTTAAACAGACCAATAACAAAGGAAGAAATAGAAGAAGCCATCAACAGACTACCAACCAAGAAAAGCCCTGGACCGGATGGGTATACAGTAGAGTTCTACAAAACCTTCAAAGAAGAATTAATACCAATACTTTTCAAGCTATTTCAAGAAATAGAGAAAGAAGGAGCTCTTCCAAATTCATTCTATGAGGCCAACATCACTCTGATCCCGAAACCAGACAAAGACACTTCAAAGAAAGAAAACTACAGACCAATATCTCTAATGAACTTGGATGCAAAAATTCTCAATAAAATTCTGGCGAATCGAATACAAAAGCATATCAAAAAACTTGTGCACCATGATCAAGTAGGATTCATCCCTGGGATGCAAGGCTGGTTCAATATATGGAAATCAATAAATGCTATTCACCACATCAATAGACTTAAAGACAAGAACCATATGATCATCTCGATAGATGCAGAAAAAGCATTTGACAAAGTACAGCATCCCTTTATGTTCAAAACACTAGAAAAACTAGGGATAACAGGAACTTACCTCAACATTGTAAAAGCTATATATGCTAAACCTCAGGCTAGCATCATCCTAAATGGAGAAAAACTGAAGGCATTTCCTCTAAAATCTGGAACAAGACAGGGATGTCCTCTGTCACCACTTCTATTCAATTGAGTTCATGAAACACTAGCCAGAGCAATTAGACAGACAAAAGAAACTAAAGGCATAAAAATAGGAAAAGAAGAAATTAAATTATTGCTATTTGCGGATGACATGATAATATATTTAACAGACCCAAAAGGGTCTACAAAGAAGCTGCTAGAGTTAATAAATGAATTCAGCAAAGTGGCAGGTTATAAAATCAACACGCATAAATCAAAGGCATTCCTGTATATTAGCAACAAAACCTCTGAAATTGAAATAAGGAAAACCACTCCATTCACAATATCCTCAAAGAAAATAAACACTTGGGAATCAACCTAACAAAAGAGGTGAAAGATTTATACAATGAAAACTACAGAACCCTAAAGCGAGAGATAGAAAAAGATCTCAGAAGATGGAAAAATGTACCCTATTCATGGATAGGAAGAACTAACATCATCAAAATGGCGATATTACCCAAAGTTCTCTACAGGTTTAATGCGATGCCAATCAAAATCCCAACAGCATTTCTTGTAGAAATAGATAAAGCAATCATGAAATTCATATGGAAAAACAAAAGACCCAGAATAGCAAAAGCAATTCTAAGCAGGAAGTGTGAGTCTGGAGGTATAGCGATACCAGAGTTCAAACTGTACTACAAAGCAATAGTAACAAAAACAGCATGGTACTGGTACCAAAACAGGCAGGTGGACCAATGGTACAGAATAGAGGACACAGAGACTAATCCACAAAGTTACAACTATCTTATATTTGATAAAGGGGCCAAAAGCATGCAATGGAGGAAGGATAGCATCTTCAACAAATGGTGCTGGGAAAATTGGAAATCCATATGCAACAAAAATGAAACTGAATCCCTTTCTCTCGCCATGCACAAAAGTTAACTCAAAATGGATCAAGGATCTAGATATCAAATCAGAGACACTGCGTCTGATAGAAGAAAAAGTTGGCTACAATCTACATATTGTGGGGTCAGGTTCCAAATTCCTCAATAGGACACCCATAGCCCAAGAGTTAATAACAAGAATAAACAAATGGGACTTACTTAAACTAAAAAGTTTTTTCTCAGCAAGAGAAACAATAAAAGAGGTAAATAGAGAGCCTACATCCTGGGAACAAATTTTTACCCCTCACACCTCAGATAGAGCCCTAATTACCAGAATATACAAAGAACTCAAAAAATTAAACAACAAGATAACAAATAACCCAATCAACAAATGGGCCAAGGACCTGAACAGACACTTCTCAGAGGAGGACATACAATCAATCAACAAGTACATGAAAAAAATGCTCACCATCTCTAGCAATCAGAGAAATGCAAATCAAAACTACCCTAAGATACCATCTCACTCCTGTAAGATTGGCAGCCATTATGAAGTCAAACAACAATAAGTGTTGGTGAGGATGTGGGGAAAAGGGTACACTTGTACATTGCTGGTGGGACTGCAAATTGGTGAGGCCAATTTGTAAAGCAGTATGGAGATTCCTGGGAAAGCTGGGAATGGATCCACCATTTGACCCAGCTATCGCCCTTCTCGGACTATTCCCTGAAGACCTTAAAAGAGCGTACTATATGGATACTGCCACATCAATGATTATAGCAGCACAATTCACAATAGCTAGACTGTGGAACCAACCTAGATGCCCTTCAATTGATGAATGGATTAAAAAAATGTGGCATCTATACACAATGGAGTATTATGAAGCACTAAGAAATGACAAAATCATAGAATTTGTAGGGAAATGGATGGCATTAGAGCAGATTATGCTAAGTGAAGCTAGCCAATCCCTTAAAAACAAATGCCAAATGTCTTCTTTGATATAAAGAGAGCAACTAAGAACAGAACAGGAAGGAAGAGCATGAGGGAAAGACTAACAATAAACAAAGACGAATGGGAGGAGAGAAAGGGAGAGAGAAGGGAAAGCATATGGAAATGGTAGGAGACCTTCAATGATACACAAAATTATAAGAGGTTGTGAGAGGCAAGGGGGAGGGAAAAAATAAGGGGAGAGAATCGAACAACAGTAGAGGAGGTAGAGAGGGAAGATGGGAGGGGAGGGGAGGGGAGGGGGGATAGTAGGGGATAGGAATGGTAGCAGAATACAGCAGTCACTAATATGCCATTATGTAAAAATGTGAGCGTGTAACCGATGTGATTCTGCAATTTGTATTTGGGGTAAAAATGGGAGTTCAAAACCCAATTGAGTCAAATATATGAAAGACGATATATCATGAGCTCTGTAATGTTTTGAACAATCAATAAAATAAAGATTAAAAGGAATGTGAAAAAAAAGAAATTACATTATTGGTTCTCTCCTGTGACAACAGGAATTTTAACTTGGAACTTGGAATAAGTCATTTCTTTATTTCCATGGCAGGTTGGTTCTAATGTTGTGGTGTGAACTGATAAATGCAATCAATAAATACAATCAATAAGTGTAAGTTATATGTTATAGATTAGTAAAAAATATATAGATATAAGATTTTGATAAATGAAATAAGTCAATTATAAAGCAAGAACTGTCATAGACAGACCTAAGACTCCATTTTGCAGCCTCCTATATTAAAAAACTGTTAGAAGAGCTGTTTCTGAGAAACTAAAATGAAAGCTGTTTTCTTATAATATATTGTTTTCTGTACTTGTACCCCACAAAATGTACTCAACTCAGGATATGGTTGTCTTGGTGATCCAAGACTTTGAAGTAGATCTTTTCCCCTGCTAACCACCTGCTCGAACTCAGGATATGGTTGTCTAACACCTCCTTGGACCCAAGATGTGGTTATAAGTGAATTGCAAAGCTGATTGCTTCTTTCTAGCTTCTGTACTTGCTTGCTTTCTTGCTAACTGGAAAATTCCAGTCCTGCTTAGGGCTCGCAGGTCCTGCTTACTATAGCTTTAATTTCTATGATTGACTTGCTTGCATGATGCTAAGGAAAGCCCCTGCGTTGTGGTTTTTGTCTTTAAGTTCCCAGGATATAGGCCAGGAAACTGCTGTTCTTCCACAGAGTTTCAGTCTCTATGGATGGGTGACAGTCCTTGACCAGGTAAACAAAGCTCTCTTTGATGTGAATCCAGATTTAGAGTGTTTTCTGAAGTGGCTCTCCATAACACTAGAACCTCATGTGAATACCAAAATCTGAATGCTCAAGTCCCTTATATAAAATGGTATTGCATTTACATCTAAGCTATGCAAATCCCCTATATACATTAAATATTCTCCAGATTTCTTACTTACAATGCCTAATATGATATAAAATTTACATAAGTCGTTGCTATATTGTATTGTTTAAGAAAAATAAAAAGAAAGACTATAAAAAATTTCAATACAAATGCAGTATGTTCCCAAATATTTTCAATACATGATTGGTTAAATCCCTTGTTGTGGAACCCATAAATACAGAGGGCTGACCTTAAATATTGTTTTCAGCTGTGGTTGTGTTTAAATATGCATTTAGACAAAATTCATTGATCTGTACACTTAAAATCTGTATATCTTCTTCTAGGTAACTTATGTTATGGGCTTATTTGAAAGTTAAGTCATGCTGAATCCATCCTGCTCAGACATCTTACCCTGTGCAAGGAATTGGCTTTCCCTTCCTGTTAGAGCCCACTTTCATTGAAGCTGACACCCCCACCAACTTGCACCCTGACCACAATGTCTTTAAACTATGGAGCTATTCTGAGTAGAAACAAGAAGTGTAAATTCTAAGAATGTTCTGTTAATTGATACTTTCCATTTTTATGACTTATGATTGTACTTGTCTCACCCTCTCCCTTCTTTGTGGCTTTTCTGTTTAAATGGTCCCTCCACATGTATTCATTGTCCTGGGATATAGAACTGTCTGCTTTCTGTTCTCTTGGCCCTGGCCAGAATAAATCCTTTGTTTTTTTATTTAAAAAGACCCAGCGTTTTATTTGGAATTTTAGAATTACGCCTTAACACTTATACTTAACTAAGGTTGGCAATGGTTAAACCACAATATCAAGATCAGAGAAGAGCAAAAATGGCACAAGTGTCTTTTAAAATAGGGCAGCTGCAAATGGAATTGTTTTTGGAGAGGTCCCTCATAACTTCATGATCCAAGGAAATAGTAAGTAAAAATACAGGCCAAAAAAATATAGTCTCCATATCTTTCCTAAAAAAAATCAGTCTATAATTCACATTACTATTCACATGATAAGTGCCAGCTTTAAATTAGTTATAAGTAAATAAATGTTTATATTTTGTGTTCTCTCTTCAAATAATAAAATAATTCATTTTTCATTCTCCCTAAAATCTTGTACAATGAATTGACCACATATTTTAAAGTACATTATTTAGGTGATTTAAACCCCTTCCACTTAAATTTTATCAGCATATTGGCACTTTCATGCAATATGTGCTTTAATTTATTTTAGAAGAAAAATTTTAATCTTAATACTAGTAATAACATCAAAATAATTATCTTTTCAACACATTGTTCAGTTTTAGAGAAAAGAGCATACTTAAATGATACATTTTAAAAAAATGCCTAAACTGTGCTTCTAGGTTATATTCAAGTACTAAGATTATAAATAAAGAGTCAAAAGCATCTTTTAAAACAGTATACACTTCCACTTAGTGATAGTTCTCTTGCAATTAATTTCACTGGTCACACTAACTTTATATAAATAATCCAGGAGAGGTAAAGCTGGTTGATTTTTTTTTCTTCACTCCAATTTCAGACAGAACACAAACATAAAATGCTACATCTGAAGACACCTCAGGTACTGCTCACAGCAGCTGCAATGATACATCAATGATACATCAAAGGCCAGTATTTCTATGTAGGAAATGTGCAAAAGAGCTACTGGTTATCAATTAGAGTCTCAGTGCACAGGCAGATATATAATGAACGTGTTGAATACACACCACTTTAGGGAACAAAAATGATATAAACAGAACATGCCATTTGGGATCCTTTTTTATTCTCTTTATTCAGACACCTAGATTAAAAGCACCTTGAAAAAGAAAAAAATTGTTGTTGGTGCTTGGAATGTGAGCTAATGTGAATGTTAAAAAATTTAAATGTGCTCTCTTTATATGTATGTGCATATATATGTAAGATATTAATATTAGTATGTTATTGGTTTTACTTTAAATATGGAAAAGGGAATAAAGAACTTCATTCTGCTCATTTTTACATTTTATATGCCACAATGGACATATAAGGGTCTCTGACAAGGGCTATGTCTATAAATGTCAAATCATCTTCATGTGTATGAAAACAAGAGTTATAATGCTAAAATAGCTTTTTACTCCTTCTGACTCCTGGTGCAGTTGCTGTGATTTAAATTTTCCCACCCAAAATAATGTTGAAATTTGATTGACATAACTAAGAGGTAGGACCTTTAAGAGGTCTTTATTTATGATCTTATACTTGAATATACACTAGAAGAACAAGTTAGGCATTTTTCACTACCTCATATAAGTATACTCTTTGTCCTTGAAGTTGAACCATATGTTAAAATAAACATTCTTGATGATATTACTAGTATTGTGCATTTTTGGTTTTGTTTCCCAAAAACAAAGGTCATGAGGACCATGCACTCAGTAGTGTGTTTGTACCATTTTTACAGGATAAAGTTAATTATTAAGAGAGTGTGTTCCTGGTAAAAAGATTATTCAGCTTGGATTTTTTTGTGTGTTATATATGCCTTCTGCCATGTTATGAACAGCACAAAGGCCCTCAGCAGTTACTGGTTCCAATGTCTAACCATGATCCAAATAAACTGCAATTATTTGTAATTTACTCAATCTCAGACACTCTGTCCTAGAAACTAAAAGAGAACTAACACAGAAAATTGGTATGGAGAAGTGAGGTTGTTACTCTAACAAATACATGAAAATGTGGCAGTGAATTTGTAACTAATAGGCAGAGGCTAAAAGAATTTGAGGAATGAGTTAGAAAAAGCCTATATTGCTATAAATTGAACATTAGGATTGTTTTTTTTCTGAGCATCCAGAAGAGGAGAGCTGCAGAGAAAGTTCAAATCTTCTTAGATCTATTCTAATATAAGGAATTGTGATCAGAAACGTCTATAGTAAAGTCATTCTAATGAGGTCACAGAAGGAAATGAGGAATAAGAAATTGGAAACTGGATTAAGGCCATTCTATTTTACAATTGCAAAGAATTATGGAATTATGGTGGAATTATGCCCATTTGCTTGTATTTTATGGAACCCAAATATCTGGAACTAGGATATCTGGTGGAAGAAATAGCAACAAAGCATTCAGTCAACTGTGTGACTACTTTAAACTGCTTCATGTAAAATGAGTGAGGAAAATGATGACTTATTTATAATTATAAGGGAAGCATTTTTTCCTCATATAAAGACGCTAAAAGAAAAAAGGAATAAAAACGTGATCTTACTGAAATAAAAAGGAGAAAAGTAGAGGAGGGAGTGAGTATCAAGGAGGAGGGAGGAAGAGAAGGAAAGAGGAAGAACTGTGGAATAAAATGGATCAAATTGCATATATGAGTCTGCCATAATGAATCACACACTTTTATGTATAATTATAATGTTTTGTTCAGCTTTTTCACTGCTGTGATTAAATGACTCAACCAGAACAGTCATAGAGGGGGAAAGGTTTGTTTGAGGGCTCTCAGTTTCAGAGGTCTTAATCCATCGAAGGCCAGCTCCATTCCTCAGGGTTCGAGGTGAGGCTCACCATTATGATGGGAGAGTGTAGCAGAGGGAAGCAACTCACATGATGATTAGGAAGCAGAGAGAGACTAAGCTCACCAAATATATACCCAAAAGGCATTCCTCCAGTACCAACCTCCTCCAGCCACAGGCTACCATTTCAGTTACCACTCAGATAATCCCTATCAGGGATTAATTCACTAATTGGGTTAAGACTCTCACAACCCAATCATTTCTCCTCTGGACATTCTTGCCTTGTCTCACACTTGAGCTTTTAGGGGACACAACATCTAAACCATGACATACATACATGTAAACAAAAATGCATGTAAGTACATGGAATAAAGACAAGAAAAATAGAGGAAGGGAAATGGGAAGGGTGGAGGTGAGAGAAATGGATAGTTACTTGAGAATGAATTGGAGTAATTGTGATATTTTCACAAATGAATATGTCACAATGAACCCCAGGGTTATTTATAGTTGTAATATACTAATAAAGACATTAAAAACTGAGAAGTGGAGTGGAAAATTTTTGAAAATTTGCAGCTCAGAGTCAAAAACTATATCTGGGAGAAATTATTAGGGGTGTGACCACATGACTGCTTAAGCAATTAATATGGCTGAAGACAGACAGGTTCTAATCAGTGAGACACGTGAGAATGTCCCCAAAGAAATTTTAATGATCTTTGAGGCTTCCCTTTGCATTATAAAATTCTATGAGGGCAGAATCATATTATTCCAGGGGGATGGACTCAGGTTACCCTCCAGGGTTTCACTGCCCAGAGTTACATCAAGTCTCTGCTCCTTGAATCCTGCTGCAATGCTCCTTGGCCTCTCCTACATTGGCTCAAGTGGACACCAGCAATAAGCCTTCATGGCATCTAGATGTGACTAACTCCGTAGGTGCACAGAATGCAAGACCTATGGAAACATGTCTTCTTCTTCCTATATAGACTAGCTACGGGCCCAGGCAGAAGCTTGTCACAAATGCAAAACAATTCAGAGCCTCTACTAAGGCCATGGTGAGCACAACTATAGGGTTGAAGCCCCAACAAAGAGTCCTAATTAGGGTAATACATGTTGGAGCCACAGTGTAGTTACCGTTCTTGAGACTATGGAACTGTAGAGCTACCAGCATTCAAAGTCAGCCTGGAAGAACTGTAGGCCTGGGATACAACACATGATAATAGCTGCTTGGGAGGAACAGCAAAACTATAGGAGTAAAGCCTCCCAGGTCTTCAGATTTCCCTCCTCCCTCACACAAGCATATCTAGGAATTGGGATGTGGAATCAAGGAAGATTATTCTGATGCCTCAAAATTTAATGTCTGCTTGGCCGGGGCATGGTGAAGGACATTTATAATCCCAGTGGATTGGGAGGTTTAGGCAGGTGGGTCACAGGTTGAAAGCCAGCCTGAAAAACTTAGTAAAGCTCTAAGTAACTCAGCAAGGTTCTGTCTCTACAAAAAATATAATAAAGGGTTGAGGATGTGGCTCAGTGGTTGAGTGCCCATTGGTTCAATCCCCTGTACCATTCTTTTTGGTCTGGGAGTTATTTGGAAACAGTAATTCTTTCCTTGTCTATTTTTCCATTTAAGATAGAAATCTTAAAGAGAAAAATAGATTACTCATCCCCCCTCCCTTTTTAATTATTTCACAGATTTACAACTGGAGAGAATTTGCATCCGGATGAATCATTCCTTGATTCTCATCCATATCTGATCTAAATAAGAATTTGGACTTTGGATTTTCTCATTGGTGCTGTAACAGATGAAGACTGAAATGAATATACTTTATGTGTAAGGGTGTGACATTTGAGAGCCAGAAGCACAATGTTATGGGCTTGAATGTCCTACTCCATTTTGAGATGTAACTGCCATTATTAATTAAGTGGGCCTTTAAGAGGTGATTAGTTCGTGAGATTTCAGCCCTCATGAAAGGATTGATGTCATTATTGCTGGAGTGGGTTGGTGATCAAGAGAGTGGATTCCTCATGAAAAAGATAAGTTCAGACCAGTTTTCTTTCTCTGTGTCTCATGTCCTTGCTTGCTCTTCTGCCACGTTACTGTGTATTGCAAAGGATATCACCAGCAGCAAGGTTTTGAATTTCCAGTCTTCACAACCATGAGTCAGATACACTGCTACTCTTTCCACTGTTTATTATTTACCCAGTCTGTGATATTCTGTTACAGCAGCAGAAAATGGACTGAGACAGCAGCCATGTATTAGAGATATTTGTCTCTTCTAAATGATCTTGATTTTTTCCCACAGAGCAAAGTTTGTATTATGTTCAGTATTGATCTCTATGAGTTCCTATATAAGGTAAAGCCAACAAATTCCAAATGCCCTTTTTCTCTGAATCAAGTTGATCAATAACATGTTACATATAGTTTAGTCTTCTACTAGATTAAAATTTGATACAAGTAACACATTTTATGTATAAGCACTCTTCCTCAAATAATGAAATTTTCCTATTATACTGTTTTTGAAACAAAGGCAAAAAAGAAAATATTTTTCCCCCAATTACTCTGCAAATCTCATATGAGTACACACTAATCTTCATTACATGGCAGAAGTTATTTAAGCTACTTAGCTCTTAGGATAACAATGATTTGAATTTGACTTTAATGTAGAAAACAACCACAGTACATTTTTCATTTAGAATGAATGTAGTTTAAATGAGGTTTAATTTTAGAACATAGTTATAAGGTACCTTCTGTTTAGAAATCCTGCTGTTCAGATGTGATTTTATTTCAGAAAATCTGCAGTTAAAAATTCCATTTTCTTCAGAATGATGCTGTGTGAATGAGGATTTTGAGCAGAACACTTGCCGTTACCCACTACCTTCCATTCACAGGACTACTTCCTGAATGTGCTTTCAATTAGGAAGTCTCAATAAGTTCTTTTTAAAATCCAAAAAACCTGATTCAACTTTGCAGCTTTGAATTATCAGGCCTTTTTGAAACTTGGTCCCCACTGTTCTTGATGTTGGAAATCACCCAAATAGGAAAAAACAAAAAATCTTGTGCATGGAGAGAAGCTTTTAAATTATCCGTTTTTTTTTTTTTTTTTTCAAAATTTCATGCCAAAAGGACAGATGGTGTAGTCAATACATAGGGTCATGCATCTTTGAAAATCTGATCACAATATCCACCTCCTACGGTAAATAATTCCATCTGTAAGCACTTGTAACTGTATTGAAAGAAGAAATGAAGCAAAAAAGTATAAATCTGTATGGTAGTCACTCAGAATGCAGAGAAGGTATCCTGAAAAGTTAGCAAATGAAAGGAAGAATAAAGGGCAATAAAGAAGTGTCACAAGAATATCATCCTTCCATTCTAACAATTGGAAAGCACAAGGATTTACAACATAAAAATCTATGCCACTTTCAATTTGTTGTAATTCCTTCTTCATCTAGTTCAAATAAGCCCTGTTTCAGAGAAATCTCTAGTAATCATCATATTGACACTTCATCTAGCCTGAGTGCTAATGAGCCAAGATTCTTCTGCCATAATTTTTACCCAAGAGCTCACACTGTCACAGCCCATCAAAGAAACAGTGCCAGGCTCAGTTTTCAATCTAAAAACACTTCCCTCGTTCAGACGCTTCAGTTTTCAAGTGTAGGGGGTTATTTGTTCCTAAATATCTTTTTTCCCTACTCTATTTCAGTTGCCTACATGACTTGTAATGAAATGAAGCAAGAATAAAAATGTTCCCTTCACCATCAATTTGTGTCTTTCTTTATCCTTTCCAAAATCTGATTATTTTCATTTAGACCAAGCTCTTTAGAAGTAATTCTGCAACAGAGGCAAGTATATTCCTGATCTTGAAATAAATTATAGAAATTTTTTTTAGGGAGAGGAGAAGACAATATAATGATAAAAGGGAGACAAAGAATTTCTGGTAAAATAAAAATAAATTCTCAACTTTCTAGAAGCCTCTGAGCAAATCTTTCTTAGCAGTATCTCCCTAGTGTCTTCCCCCCACCCCCCCACCCCTGGACTTTATTAGAATCATCGCTGACCTGGCATTTTCTTTTTTCTTGGTAGTCTCTTTAGAACTCTGAAGCTGACTTATTTTCCTACTGGAGATAGCCAATCCTTAATTTTAAGAGGAAGACTCCTATTTCTCTCTGCTTAAGGTACTTTGATTATTTGATATAATAGAAATCCAAAAAAAAGGGAAAATCATTAAGTTGTGCAAGTCGTTAAAGTGACATTTCCATTTCCAAGTTTAAAAAAAACGGCATTTTTATTAGTCTGTAGATATTTGTCTGTTGTCTCTCTCCTATATCTCTGGGTCACTCAGTTGTAATCACAGCTATTGGGACGTTTTGAGAGGAGAGCCAATTGATTTTCCCCTGAGCTCAAACTACACAGGACTGAGAAGAAGAAAGCAGCAGTCCACTAAGCTTCTGTGCTAATCAGGCTAGGATCAGACACCTTCACAGCTACAGAATCTGAGCAGCAGAAGTAAGAGTTGTTTCTTTATTTCTTTTCATACTCTTTCTGTTTTTCTCTTACTATAGAAGTAAAATTTTTTTGTCAAGATATTTCAGTGTAGAAATGAAACTACTCTTTATCCAAGTCTGGATAATTTAGAGAAGAAAGACATCGGAGCTGCCATGTTCAAACAATTTTTAAACACACACACACAAATCTCCAAATGATAATGGATGAGCCTAAAGCCAGTAGAAACAGAAAACGTAGAGGTAGGAATAAATAATAATGTATATTCCTCCACGTCTGTATTTTTGTTCTCTTGAAGTTCAGTGTCCTGACGTTGCTAAAATAATGCAACACTAGCATATTAATGAACACTAGCACTACAGTAATGTCAGGAATCTCAGTGTGTATTTTTTTCTAAGTGTTTCATATATGAACTATATAATCCATGCCTTATGAGAGGATTTCTGTATCATTTTTATAAAACTACTCAAAAGAATTGCTGTATTTGCTGCACCTTCTTCAAATCTGCCCATTATCTCTCGAACTTACCCTGAAATAGGTGTCTGACTCATGAACTTGCTCTGAAATAGGTGTCTGACTCACTACCCCACAGAACTATACTTATTCAGGTCACATTGCAGAATTAATTATCACATCTCTGATTTTACTCTATTCCACTTTGCACCAATGTTTGATATGGTTATTTACTCGGCCTCCAAAAACACTCTTATCATCCACCCACCCAACCCTGCCCCCAACATCTACTTTCAGTCTTGTAGTTTTGCTTCACCCACTCAACACAACTCAGGGTTTAGGACCTGGAAGAAATCTCTTTTCACCTACACCCAAGCCCTAGGAAAGCTGATGTCAAAACATAGCTTTAAATGCCATGTGAGACTCTTGAATTTCTTTCTTCATCCCAGATATTTCTCCTGGATTCTAAATCTATGTTCCTAACTGATTTTATATGTCTCTAATATGCAACAGGAATCCAGACTTTACATAGATGAAGTAAAGAAGACTTGGTGATTGGCAAGGATAGGTGCTTCATTCTGCAATGCAGAGCTCATAAGAAAGAGGTGCTCAGTCAGGAACCTATAATCCTCCCTAACATTACTCATGTCACGATACCTGGGTGACAGAATGTAGAAAGAAACACTGTGTTTCCGCTATTGGCTGAGAATAGATATAGCACCTATTTTCCTACTCTGTCTGCTGGTGGTTCAAAGCCACAGGATGATAAAAGGAGGAGAGAGCAGGGGGGCAGACATAATCAACTCTCAGTTAACACTTAAAGTAGAGGTACTCAGAATTTCCAATCTGAATTTTTATATTGGATTGTATATACGTGAAAACAAAATACTTATTTTATTCTATCAAGAGATAGAACATACTTGAGAAATTTGTTAACAATGTTAACAAAACATCCGAATCACTAGGCTCTAATAGAGGTCCATAAAACAAATTGCTTCCTAATCTTACCCCCAAGAAAACAGAAATTCTGATATTCTGGCAGCTGCCAAGGCTAAAATTTTATAACTTTCCTGTACTCTTCTCTCTCACACATTTTATCTCAAATTTACCTACCAATCCTACTGGACCAACCTTCAAAATAAATTCACATTCTGAGTATCACAGCACATAACTTGATCTATCTATCATCTCATTTTTTTTTTCTGAACTACTCTGATGTTTTTCTCTTCATCTTTGCTGCTTCCACACTTGCCCAACTATAATATTCCTTGCATTTCATTTCTTTTCTTTATTTTAGTGATATTTCTAATAAGCAAATTAGATACTGCTAGTCAGTTTCCCAGGGAAGCAGACTCTGTTACAGATGTGAATATGAATTAGACTATTAGAGAGTGCCCTGGGGATTATCTATCACCTGTATACAAGAAGAAAGCGGATATGGCATGTAGAGAAGGTGGGTCATAATGCGATATCAATGAAGGCCTCTGCTAAACCCTCAGGGAGCTCTCAGGTTGGCCATGACCTTGCATAGTAGTTCCAATTTTGGTTGGAAGGACTGAGGATTTTTACTCTCACATCAACCAGTCACTGCTGCAGTCTGCCCCAGGAATGAGGCATCCCTTTCAGCAAAGCAACTCTCCTCAGTTAAGGCAATTCTAAAAGACTGATGGCTGAGGATTTTCTACTGCCAGCATTTTCATCTCCTCAGGGAATAAGACCTTTAGCTCAAGACTAAAGGATATCTGGATGGCAATCACACTGTCCAATACATCAAATCATGTCACTTCTGTGATGAAAATATTTCATCATCTTCCTGTTTCTCTCAGTACCAAGTTCAAAGTCATTTCAGGTCCCTTAGTGATCTGGCTACTGACTATTTTCGTATCATTTTTCCATAATACCAGCCTCATTCATTTTGCTTCATCCCTGTTGGGCTATTGCTCTTCCTTAGGAATGCCAATCAAAGTATCCCACCTGGGCTTTTCCACAGGATTTTTCCTCTACCCAGAATTTTTCTTAATCTATATTTTACACGACTTGGCTCCTCTTTAAGTCCAGGGATTGTCTATTTTTTTTCCTATAAAATCCCAGATACAAATATTTAAGGTTGTGTATCATATGGGTCTTTGTCACAATTAGATTGGACCCTGTAGCCCCAAAGCAGCAAAAGACAATATATGAATGTGTAAGTATGGATGCTTTCCTATAGAAATTTATTTATAAGAACAGTTGGCTGGATTTGGACTATGGGCAATAGTTTACTGACCGCTATTTTAGTCAAATCTTGGCTGAAATGTGGCTTCCTCTGAAAGCAGTACAGATGGTCCCTGACTTAGCTATGATTTGACTTAATTTTTTTTTTTAATTAAGATGGTGTGAAAGCTATGCACATTCAGTGAAACCACATTCACATTTGAATTTTGATCTTTTCCTTGCCTAGTGATACGCTGTTTGATACCCAATGCTGGTGAGTGGCAGTGAGCCACACAGTCATGTGATCAGGAGGACAAATAACCCACACTATACAGTGGATGGTGCTGCTAAGCTATGATCTTAGGTTGGTTAGGTGTATTAAATGCATTTTCAACTGATGATGTGTTCAGATTATATGGGGGTTTACTGGGACATAACCCCATCATAGGTAGAGGAGCATTTGTATAGCAAGTTAATTAGGAGGCTCACTTTGGAATCTACCTGTTCCAAGTGTCTCTTCTACTTCTGATACTTGTGGTCTGAGTCACTTTAGGTTTCCTATGACTTACTTCCAAAATGCATATTATAATAACATCATCTTCACAAGGTTATGTTTACATTCAAATGAAATGCTACACATCAAACACTTGTAACAATGAATGGCACAAAATAAGTGCTCCTTAAAAAGCTCCCATCCATCACTCTGCATTTCTTCATATTACTTCACTCTTACTATTACCTAATATTTAGCTAGTTTTTATTCAGCTATTACCTTTTTCACTTCCTCTGCTTGAATAAAGCTCTATGGGATCAGAAATGGTGTTCCTGATTCATTGCTTAATTGCCTGATCCTGCCAAGGTACTTTATATAGTGGAGGCCCACAATAAATGTTTTTTGAATGAACAAATGAATGAAGAGGGTTTTGAACTTGGAAGGTCTTGAAGTCAGATCCAAATGCATTAATAGTTTTGGTTTCAATCAAGTTATTCAACTGAGCTTACTCTTCTTATTTGGAAACAGGAACCTAATATTGAACATCTTAAAGAAAGCATGAGTTCTATTCCTCAAAATCACCTGCATATTCTTTCACTTTAAGATTATTCATAAATGCCTATACATACATTCAATGATGGGATCTGATGCATAACTATGGTCTATCATATATGTAATATTTCACTCTGGAGTCTTAGTGCATATCAGCATCCACATTCCTAAAGTGATATCCTTGGAGAGGCATGGGCTTCCCTAACCTCTGAGAATCAGATTGATGTAAGCATATCCTAAGAAATGTGCTAAATTAAACTCAACACATTTCTACTTTATCTTGTTTGTAAATGATGAGCTCTATTACAAGTAACTGTACTTTAAAAAATTTATTTGACAATCTCTGCTTTATTAAGGATTCAAGGGAAAAATTAGAATGATTCTTATTTACAATACATTCTACAGCTCACATTCAGGAAAGCCTTCTCTCCTCATTCTGCATATCAAAGTTCTGTTCAATTTTGGCTCTTCATCTTCCACTTACTGCCAAAATCTGGAACGAACCCCATCACTTAAAGGTGCCTAATTCTACCTTGACCACTGTACTAGAAATGCAGTCTTCCCAAAACTCCCAATATTTTCTTTTATTTCACTTATTTATTTTTTATGACTGTCATCATTGACACATTATAACTATGTGCTCTTTTCATGAGTTGTTTTAACTTCTTTTTGTTTCATTTTGTTTTATTTTTATTGCCTACCTTCCTTTAAAATAAGTTGCACAGGGCAGGGCTTTGTTTGAGTAAGTGAAATGTCCTACATACCAGGAACCATGTCTCACACATTGTATTTTCTATTCTGTTTATTTTTCATTCATTCTTCTTTTCTTTTGCATTAACTAATGTATATGAGCTTATTTTCTTATCAAAATTACACCATATAATTGAGGGATGCTAAACCTCTTCTCAACATGCCCTAATATATAAAGGCCAAGAGAAAAATTATAAAAAATATTAGACACTCAATAGATATTTGTTGAATAATTGAGTAAATGTATAAATGAATGTTAGCTTAGGGGAGCTATGTAGTCCCCCACTACAGTGACAGAATTAAACCCATAGGTTCTTCTCATTGTTTATTTTTGCATTTACTATAAGATGGATGTAAATTTTTATTAATATGTATTCCAATATTTTGTTTGAAGAAATAATAACTACTAGACAGGAGCAACTGCTTAGCTTTGAGGACTTTAAGTAAATTATTAGCATAAGTGAGTTTTTCAGAGGCCCTGAGGAATCAATACTACTGGGCCAAACTAAAGGTTTGGGGGAAAGAAATTATTACTGTGGAACACTGTATTTTTCGATTATTTCTAAAACTCATTTAGCAACATAGAATTATATTTACTCTACTCCCCTTTCTAAGAGGTTGACTTTTCTTTCTCTTCAGGGGAAAAAGAAAGGGTAAATTTCATCATGGTTATTGTGAAATTACAGTTAAGGAAAGATTGAATAACACATTGATTTATATAACAGTTAAGATACTCTCAGGGGGAAATATTTAATTCAAAATGCATCTGATACCATTTGAGTTATAGAATAAAACAAATCCCTGAGTTTTCTGATTCTAACTTCAATTTCTTGATTTAGAATTATATCTAAAAGAATTGAGGTTGATTGTTGTTCCTTCTATTCATAAAGATATCTAAAATAAAAGATTTTTTCATTTTTACTGGTTCATCTTCTTCAATTTATAAAGTATTTGAAGTGTGTGTGTGTGTGTGTGTGTGTGTGTGTGTGTGATATATTATTTAATTCAGAGAGGGAAAGAGATCCAGTAGTCTCAGCCAATGCTATAATTTGGGGCTTACAATAGCTTCAAAATAATGTGGCCAAGTATAAAGATAGTGACCTAGACATAAATTTCAAATATGTTAAATATCTGGCAGTGAATAATTCTAATGTTAGTTGTATAGATCAATAGAAATTTATTTATTGAATGTTAACATTTTCTCTGCACAATTTCTGATACTGGTTCAGATCATCTATTTTTAAACGTTAACATCATGAAAAATGTAGCCTGAATTTTAAATTAGTAACACTATTTCTTTATATTAAGAAATATTTTTTGTAGAAAAATCAAATGTTTCCATGAGTATAATAAAATTCATTCCGAAACAAAAATATAAATGTTTTGTTAAAGTGAAAGTCTAAAATTCCACACTTAAACTTGACACTTCAGATGATATGTTTTCTAATTCTAACCACAGAATAAACCTGAGTGACTAGGCTCTGATCCCTGGAAGTTAAAGTTTCTTTTTTATAATCTCTTAGTATCTTCATTTTTACTCAAGATTAATATAAATTTTCAGTAACATTAATTATGAAAATTTATAATGTCCTCTAGTATTTTATGCAAGAAATGAGCATAAACTATATACTTTTAACATAACATCCAACATCTTTACAGATCATCATTGTTATAAAATACATTTTCTCTTTTCTTTTCTGTTCCTTCCTCTTTCTCTTCTTCACTCTGCACCTGTGTCTCATTGTCTCTTCCTTTATTTCTTCTTTCCTTCTTTCTGTTTTCAGGTTTATCAGTTTTATTGTAACCACATTTAAACAACTTGCTGTGTTCAGATATAATATAGACTATCACCAATGTTTAAGTTCAGAAAGAACATTTGGGTTTTTGTTACATATTTACTACCTTTTTATTTTTCTAACCAATGTCTATAAATATATTCTCTCTGAATCTATCACCCATGATAGATTTGGCAACAAATAAAACTTTTACCACATTTAGGCATAAATGTATAAAGTTTAAAACAAATTATAGGTTTAAAAAATTACATTCCATATTTTAAAAAGACTCCAATCAGTTTCTTATCAGTATAAAAAATAGCTACTAAACAGGCAGACATTTCTTGTATAAAGACATTACTTGTCTGTCACCTGTCAATGCTAATATTTATAAATTCACAGCTCATACATTAATTGATACAGTGAATACAAAATGAAAGCTCTGTCCTGAACAGAATTGAAATACATACACAAGTATTTTGTAAGGGTAGATGATAGAAGATAGCAAGTGGAAATATGGAAGGGATCACAGGACAATATCCCCCCACCTCACCCCTATACACACATGGAGTAATTTGGGGTTTATAGGAAAATCTCAGAATAAGTAATGAATGGTGAGCACCTCCTTTGGAATGGCCATTGCTGTAGGATAATCCAGCCATCTGTTCTGAATGGTAAATCTGAGGTGCTTGGTGGGTTTGAAGAGTTATCATTTCTGGACCTGAGCTTGTCACTCTGCCCAGACTATTAGTGTTTCAAGAGTGGTTGTTTTAAATGTCTTCTTTGATATAAGGAGAGTAACTAAGAACAGAGTTGGGAGGAAGAGCATGAGAAGAAGATTAACATTAAACAGGGGTGAGAGGTGGGAGGGAAAAGGAAAGAGAAGGGAAATTGTATGGAAATAGGAGGAGACCCTCATGGTTATACAAAATTACATATAAGAGGAAGTGAGGGGAAAGGGGGAAATAAACAAGGGGGAGAAATGAATTACAGTAGATAGGGTAGAGAGAGAAGATGGGAGGGGAGGGGATGGGGGATAGTAGAGGATAGGAAAGGCAGCAGAATACAACAGACACTAGTACAGCAATATGTAAAACAGTGGATGTGTAACCGATGTGATGCTGCAATCTGTATACAGGGTGAAAATGGGAGTTCATAACCCACTTGAATCAAAGTGTGAAATATGATATGTCAAGAACTATGTAATGTTTTGAAAAACCTACAATAAAAATTTAAAAAAATAAATAAAACATAAAAAAGAGTGGTTGTTTTGTTTTTGTTTTGTCTTGGGGTTTTTGTTATTTTTGTTACCAGGGATTGAACTCAGGGGTGCTTAACTACTGAGCAACATCCCTAGCCCTTTTATTTATTTATTTATTTATTTATTTAAATTTTGAGATAGGGTCTTGCAAAGTTACTTAGGGTCTCATTAAGCTGCTGATGTTGGCCTCAAAACTGGGAGCCTCCTGCCTCGGCCTCCCAAGTTGCTGGGATTACAGTTAGTGCCACTCCATTCAGGTCAAATGTGGTTCTTGAAGGTGGACTGATCAGTGAGTCCTGAGCAGCCAGTTTCTCTTAAACAGTCAATTTGTTTGAGCAGTCTTTATGCTTGAACCTTTGATTCCCAATACACATGCAATGTGCTTTCATTATGAAGGTTCAGATTCATAACAAACTCTGCAATTAGGAGTACTTTATCTTTGTTCTGTCCATATCCCATTATTCCCCTGGCTATCTCTATGCTCAATAGATTATTCAAACTATAAAATAGGAATGTTCATGTAAAAGAACACACCATGAACAGCATCACTATTCTCTGTCCACACATGTCCTGTCTTTGTTCCTCCCCTCTTCCCTCACAGATTCCTACTGTAATGGTTTGGATGTGAGTTATTCCCCAAAAGCTCATGTGTGAGACAATGCAAGAAGGTTTAGAAGAGGAATGATTGGGTTTGAGAGTCTTAAACCAATCAGTGAATTAATCCCCTGATAAGGACTAACTGGGAGGTAACTGTAAACTATAGGTAGGTAGGATGTAGCTAAAAGAGGTGGATCCCTGGGGTTGTGATTTTGGGGATATATATTTGTCCTTATTGAGCAGTACTCTTTCTTTCTCTCTTTTGTGTTCTCTCTCTCTCTCTCTCTCTCTCTCTCTCTCTCTCTCTCTCTCTCTCTCTCGATCATTGTGTCCTTATCTGCTTTTCTCCACTACACTCTTCCACCATGATGTCCTGCCTTACCTCCAGCCCCAAGGAATGGAGTCTGTTATCTATGGACCCAGACCTCTATGAGCACATAAATGAACTTTTCTTCTTCTAGTTGTTCTTGTCAGGTCTTTTGGACACAGCAGGGAGCTGACTAAAACACTCATAATAACTCCTGATAGTCCTCTTTGCATCTCCTGAGCCCTTTCAGTGTGGTATAGTATGAATTACTGTACTTGGCAATTAAAAACAAGCTACATCACCCAGATTCCTAAACCAGACAAAGATACTTCAAAGAAAGAAAACTACAGACCAATATCTCTAATGAACCTAGATGCAAAAATCCTCAATAAAATTCTGGCGAATCGGATTCAAAAACATGTCAAAAAAATTGTACATCATGATCAAGTAGGATTCATCCCTGGGATGCAAGGCTGGTTCAATATACAGAAATCAATAAATGTTATTCACCACATCAATAGACTTAAAAATAAGAACCATATGATCATCTCAATAGATGCAGAAAAAGCATTCGACAAGGTACAGCATCCCTTTATGTTCAAAACTCTAGAAAAACTAGGGATAACAGGAACATACCTCAACATTGTAAAAGCAATCTATGCTAAGCCTCAGGCTAGCATCATTCTGAATGGAGAAAAATTGAAGGCATTCCCTCTAAAATCTGGAACAAGACAGGGATGCCCTCTCTCACCACTTCTGTTCAACATAGTTCTCGAAACACTGGCCAGAGCAATTAGACAGACGAAAGAAATTAAAGGCATAAAAATAGGAAAAGAAGAACTTAAATTATCACTATTTGCAGATGACATAATTCTATACCTAGCAGACCCAAAAGGGTCTACAAAGAAACTATTAGAGCTAATAAATGAATTCAGCAAAGTGGCAGGATATAAAATCAACACGCATAAATCAAAGGCATTCCTGTATATCAGCAACAAATCCTCTGAAATGGAAATGAGGAAAAACACTCCATTCACAATATCCTCAAAAAAAAATAAAATACTTGGGAATCAACCTAACAAAAGAGGTGAAAGACTTATACAATGAAAACTACAGAACCCTAAAGAGAGAAATAGAAGAAGATCTTAGAAGATGGAAAAATATACCCTGTTCATGGATAGGCAGAACTAACATCATCAAAATGGCGATATTACCAAAAGTTCTCTATAGGTTTAATGCAATGCCAATCAAAATCCCAACGGCATTTCTTGTAGAAATAGAGAAAGCAATCATGAAATTCATATGGAAAAACAAAAGACCCATAATAGCAATAACAATGCTAAGCAGGAAGTGTGAATCAGGCAATATAGCAATACCAGACTTCAAACTATACTACAGAGCAATAGTAACAAAAACAGCATGGTACTGGTATCAAAACAGGCGGGTGGACCAATGGTACAGAATAGAGGACACAAAAAACCAATCCACAAAACTACAACTATCTTATAATTGATAAAGGGCCTAAAAGCATGCAATGGAGGAATGATAGCATCTTCAACAAATGGTGCTGGGAAAACTGGAAATCCATATGCATCAAAATGAAACTGAATCCCTTTCTCTCGCCATGCACAAAAGTTAACTCAAAATGGATCAAGGAGCTTGATATCAAATCAGAGAAACAGCATCTGATAGAAGAAAAAGTTGGCTAAGATCTACATACTGTGGGGTCGGGCCCCAAATTCCTCAATAGGACACCCATAGCACAAGAGTTAATAACTAGAATCAACAAATGGGACTTACTCAAACTAAAAAGTTTTTTCTCAGCAAAAGAAACAATAAGAGAGGTAAATCAGGAGCCTATGTCCTGGGAACAAATCTTTACTCCTCACACTTCAGATAGAGCCCTAATATCCAGAGTATACAAAGAACTCAAAAAATTAGACAATAAGATAACAAATAACCCAATCAACAAATGGGCCAAGGACCTGAACAGACACTTCTCAGAGGAGGACATACTATCAATCAACAAGCACATGAAAAAATGCTCAGCATTGCTAGCAGTCAGAGAAATGCAAATCAAAACCACCCTAAGATACCATCTCACTCCAGTAAGATTGGCAGCCATTAGGAAGTCAAACAACAACAAGTGCTGGCGAGGATGTGGGGAAAAGGGTACACTTGCTCATTGGTGGTGGGACTGCAAATTGGTGCAGCCAATTTGGAAAGCAGTATGGAGATTTCTTGGAAAGCTGGGAATGGAACCACCATTTGACCCAGCTATTCCCCTTCTGGGTCTATTCCCTAAAGACCTAAAAAGAGCATGCTACAGGGACACTGCTACATCGATGTTCATAGCAGCACAATTCACAATAACAAGATTGTGGAACCAACCTAGATGCCCTTCAATTGATGAATGGATTTAAAAAATGTGGCATCTATACACAATGGAGTATTATGCAGCACTAAGAAATGACAAAATCATAGAATTTGTAGGGAAATGGATGGCATTAGAGCAGATTATGCTAAGTGAAGCCAGCCAATCCCTAAAAAACAAATGCCAAATGTCTTCTTTGATATAAGGAGAGTAACTAAGAACAGAGTAGGGACAAAGAGCATGAGAAGAAGATTAACATTAAACAGGGATGAGAGGTGGGAGGGAAAGAGAGAGGGAAGGTAAATTGCATGGAAATGGAAGGAGACCCTCATGGTTATACAAAATTACATACAAGAGGAAGTGAGGGGAAAGGGGAAAATAATACAAGGGGGAGAAATGAATTACAGTAGAGGGGGTAGAGAGAGAAGAGGGGAGGGGAGGGGAGGGGAGGGGAGGGGGGATAGTAGAGGATAGGAAAGGCAGCAGAATACAACAGACACTAGTATGGCAATATGTAAATCAATGGAAGTGTAACTGATGTGATTCTGCAATCTGTATACGGGGTAAAAATGGAAGTTCATAACCCACTTGAATCAAAATGTGAAATATGATATGTCAAGAACTATGTAATGTTTTGAACAACCAACAATAAAAAAATAAATAAATTATATTATTTTACTTTAAATGTCAAAAAAAAAAAAAACAAGCTTGGTTCTGTAGTCAGGTGTCTGGGGGTTGAGCTAATGTTGATTTCTTACTAGGATTCCCTGGGAAGGTCATGTCACTTTTCTGAATTGAGTCCCCTTATCTATATAGTGTAAATATAAATCCTCTCTCAAAGGGGACTGGTAAGAGCTTCCTTGTGCTGTTTTTCTCTTTCATGTTAATTCTATCTACTTCTGCTTAGTAACTTATCTCACTATCCCTAAGGTCCTGCTGTGGGTTATCAGTCCTTATTCCTGCTCTCTGACCTGGGCTCTTTTTTTTTTTTTTTTCTACAGAGTCTAGGTCCAACCACCATCCTTTCTACTAACCCTCCTCAAATTTCTGTGAGCCAGTAGTCAATGAAGCAGAGCGATAATTTCACTGTTTTCTTTATGAGCATCTTGTTTAAATTGGGTATTGATGGGTTTGGTCCCCATTGCTAAATGGATACAGAAATCTTTGCTCTGAGCAATTAAAAGGACTGAAGGGATGATAAATAATGAGATGTCTGTGAAAAAGCAAAGTGGCGTCTAACAGGCCTGCCAACTAACTCCACTCCACAGTAAAAGCCCTAGATAGAAGACTGGATCAGGTTGTTAAATAGCAATCAAAGCCCCCGAGGAATGGATTACAGACCTGCTTTGTTAATATTTAGGCATTTAATCACTGTTGATGTTTTGTGGTACACCATTTTTCTGAAACCCTGCATAGATCACCACAGGAATTCAAGACATACCTAAACCATTTGTTTTGATATAATTCTCTTTTTTTAATCTCCTGAGTTTAAATTTGAATTGGAAAAATAAGTTTAACAGTACTTACACAAGTCTGATTTTATGTAGTTTTTTTTTTTTCCAGTTTTCTCATCAAGGCAGTGGTAGATCTAGTTACCAATTTCAGAAAACAGACGTGACCTGGTTTTCCTATCAGGCCACATGGATGAATAATGTGCTGATCAGGAGCAGGAGTCCCTCTTGCCCAAAGATTATGAACGTAGTGTTGCAATCCAACCAGCAAAGCAACCTATGATACACACATCCTTCTCTGCAAGCATTTGTCCATGAGGACTGGCTTTATATCACCCTCCTATTTCTCCTCTAGGAGAACACTATGGTGCTATCCAATCTGTCTTTTCAACTTCCTGAGAACAAATTACAGACCTGCAAATTGAATCAACCCATATAGAGTAGTAGCTCAATTCTAAGCTCTGTTAGTCACAAGGAAAAAAAAAAAGAAAAAGAAAAAAACTCTTTCCCAGTATTTGATGTTGGTGGTGGTGGCATTTCCCTAAAGCAAACCAACAGATGTATACATTTTTTTTTGGTGTGCCCTTGAATAGCTTTATCTAGGTGCCCTGTACAAGCTCATCTCTCTTTAGTTCACATGAAGTAGTCTGGTTATATGGCTCTGATCCATTCTCTTGACAATTGCAGTATAGAAAAGTTGACATTTTAAGATGAAAATTTTCCCTTGGAAGAACTTAGTATATTTCAGGTTATTATTTTTGAAGACATTGTCTTTATAACCCTTTCAGCATTAAATATGGTGTCTAAGTGGTGTGGTTGTCAGTTTTTGAGTAAATGAACATAATGGCAGTCTTATAACATAAACAAGGTTGTTGAAGTCACTGAAAGTGCAAGCGCTGGCTAACATATCCTGGCTCTAACTCAGTATCATATATATTGTCAGGGGAAGAACAGTACTTTCTAAAATTCTCTAATGTTTTCTGGTTGGTTCAAGGAAAATCCTAATAGGAAGTAAATCCAGCTTTAAAAATGTGAAATGTCTTAGGGAAAGTAACTATGGTGATCAGCTTCTGGAGCCATTGCAAAGAACATTTCTATTTGTGAGAATGCCTCTGTAGAGGGTGGTTCATGCAGGCAATTCCTATCTTCTTCATATCAGGTCTAATATCACCTATTAGTATTATGACAAAGAGGTTAGATTGGTGTTTTCTTAGGTAATTAAATCTAAGAATATTCTTTTCAACAAATTCACATTATTTCTATTTGCCTACAATAGTGTCAGATACATATGGAGATTCATTGAGAATAACTGATAATATTGAATGCACACAGACTAATTGATAGGACCTGAAAAGTCAGTTATCTATAAAATATCATCTTTTCAAGATATTCAGTCTTAGAGAAAAACATTGGAAAATGCACAAATCAAGTAATATATCAAAACTGACTTATTTTAAAGTTGTTAAACCAGCTTTTATCAAGATACTGCTATATGCCAGGTACTTTTGTGTTTCAAAAATATGAGGTCATTTATATTTCTTACTAAGCTAGGAGATATATGCTATCTTATATAAAATATATATTATATTTTACAGAGGAAAAACTGAAGGCAAAAAGAAGGAATGTAACTTAGCATGCCTATTTACCCACAGCTATTACAGAGACAGCATTTGAAACGAGAACTTTGACAGTCCAACACTTGAACCATAAAAATATCATAAAATCTGCTCTCTGATAGATGGATTTGTGGTGTTCAAGACCCAACAAAGAAGATGTGACCAATCTGGAGATGTTTTAGAAGAGGTGACATTTGAGGAGAATTCAAAATATATTCATCCAAACACTCTGCCTCCTCTTCCTACAGTACACTGTAAACTAAGTAAGTGTTGGGGACTGCAAATCAAGTCAAGATGGCGCCTGGCAGTTTGCCAGGAGGAGTGGTTTGTGAGGCAACGCCACCGAGCCATTAAGTTGTTGGGGATTCCTTATTGGCTGACTGCTGTATCTAGATGATGCTAATTGAGTCAAGCTGTGTGTAATCAGTTAGGTATATATACCTCCGCTGTTTTGCAATAAAGTGGCTCCCGCTACTTTGGGTGCCCTCTACCTTGAGTTCCTGCTCAGTTCTCCCGCAATAAAGCAGTTCCTGCTTCAACCTTCAAGTTGCTTGTCACCTCCCGGTTATTTTTCCCAGCCGGACTGCGGCAAGTAAGCATATCTTTTTCTCTATTAAATTCATCTATTTTATTAAAGGCTTCCAATCTATTAAACTTACTCATTTTGGCATATATCATGACTCCTCTCCTCTCCTAAACTCAAAAGAACTTGATGTGAAGATGGCTACTGTGGGAATCCAGAGCCTAATATATTCTGATTTCTTGTGTAATATTTGCTTTAAATTATTCTGCAGATATCACTTTATACCACAGGAGAAAAGTTATCTTTTCTTACAAACCTGGGATGTGGATCTGATTATCTGATAACCTCACTTCCCATGACATCAGCATGACAATTCCCAATCTAGGGAGGAAAACTAAGGACTTTACTAGTACCAAAGTCTGTAATGTGAAGCTTAAAGATGCACACAGTACCTTTGAATTGTTTATTTATCTATTTTTATGTTGTGCTGAGGATCAAACCCAGTGCCTCAGACCTGCTAACTATGAAAGTGCTCTACTACTGAGCCATGACCCCAGCCCTTAAAGAATGAAACTTAAAACTTTCTATTAGTTCTACAGATCTACTGTGTGTTCTAATGACAATCTGATTTGACAGTATCTTACTAAATGCTGTATTTAATAAACTCTGCCAGCTTCTAGTATATGTCCACGTTCATTACCATTTAAAACTGAGGGATTCAATATTTATTTTTGATAGACTTTTAAAATGTTGTTATGCACAGTCTCATTTCAAAAGGAAGGTTATTGAATAAAAAACACAGAATATGTATGTGCTAAATAGTTAAAATTTAGGTAGTAACATCAGTGCTTTATATTTTCTTATCTTTAAAATGGTAGTACTTACATTTACTCCAATTGTTATTCAGTGGAGGAAAAGTAACTTAAAATAACAAATCTTGGGATAATGACTAAAAAATTAGAACAAGTCAGATTTGAATGCTTTAAATTCAAAATCATTCTTTTTCCATAAATGAAGAATTAGATGGAATAATTGTTTGATTGACATCATCATATAATTATATTATTTTGTACAATACTAAGATTTTCTTTTCAACAGAGAATATACATTACTTTAAATTAATTGAGCAATTAAAGCAATTAATTGAATTCAACCAGTCTTAATTATTAGATTTCTCCTTAAGTCAAAGAATCAAAAACTTTGTACACATTAGTGTTGGGTATTTAGAATATATCTTCTGATGACAGTATCTTTCCAAAACATTATAAAGAATTATTTTGCCACTCTACAGAGCCAAGATTTGGTTCTTTTTTTTTTCTTTTTTTTTACTTAGTCTTTTTTTTTATTGGTTGTTCACAACATTACAAAGCTCTTGACATATCATATTTCATACATTAGATTGAAGTGGGTTATGAACTCCCAATTTTACCCCAAATGCAGATTGCAGAATCACGTCGCTTACACATCCACAATTTTACATTATGCCCTATTAGTAATTGTTGTATTCTGCTACCTTTCCTATCCCCTACTATCCCCCCTCCCCTTCCCTCACATATTCTCTCTCTACCCCATCTACTGTAATTCATTTCTCTCCCTATTTATTTTCCCATTCCCCTCACAACCTCTTATATGTAATTTTGTATAGCAATGAGGGTCTCCCTTCATTTCCATGCAATTTCACTTTTCTCTCTCTTTCCCTCCTATCTCATGTCTCTGTTTAAAGTTAATCTTTTCTTCCTGCTCTTCCTCTCTACTCTGTTCATAGTTGTTCTCATTATATCAAAGATTTGGTCCTTATGTTGAAATTGACAAGACCACACACTCAACACATGTGCATTGGATGTGTTTATTATTTATTTAATGAAGCTTTCTGGATAGTGTGGCTGCCAATCAATTTCAAAACTAGAATGGGGAGAAAATGGAATGAAGACTGGCTTGGGTTTTACTGGCATCACACTAATGTCATACAGCTCTTGGCTGTGATGTCAAGGAGGAAGAAGAAGAGGTAAAGCTTAAAAATCCATCATCATTCAAATATCAAAATTGGAGTCAGACTCTTTATTATATAAATATAGACTGCTAAGGTAGTGAGGCAGGATTTATAGGAGATGATGTCAGTAGGACCAGATCTCAGAGACCACTGGAGGATATAAGGAAATGGGAACCACTCAAGGCTATAAAGAGTTTGAAATCATCTGTAATTGAAGCAAATAGGCATAAAATGATTTTAATAACAGAAATGGCTGTGTGATTTAGATTTTTAAAATGATGCCTTTGGCTGCTTGGTAAGGAGGCAATGGTAAAATCAGGAAGGCCAATTGAGACTATAAAGTAATCTGGTAAAAAGAGGCAGTGGAATAAACTAAGCTGGTGACATCATAGAGAAAATTATTGATACATATTTGTGGATAGAAACTGGATAATTTGGGAAAACATGGAATTGAGAGGTCAAGGAAAGAGTGAGACAGTAAAGAATCACAGCTCAGCTCTGTCATTGTACAATTTATAGAGATGAAGGTTAAAAAGGAATAACTATTCTGCCATAAAATGTCCAGACTTTTGCTTAAAACTTGTTAATGAAAAGGGACATTAAGTATTTTTACAATAAGAAATTCTGTCAACATCATCACTGACATTAATGAATATATTAGAGAAAAAAAATTAAATTTGAAAATTGCTTAAGGAGTTTAGGGATATTTAATTACTTATTCTTTCATAAAGTTAAACATAATTCATTACATAATTCATTGCTTCATAATAGCTTCCCCAATTATCTCAACTCTAAAAATGAAAGGATTGTGACTACTTATTTCCAGAGTCACTTCCCACTCAAACTGTATGTCTCTAAGTGTGCAGAGTGGTTGGGGTGTGATATATGAAACACATGTGTTGCTGAGTTTGGGGGAGCTTTGTGTTCAAAATGATGGATGAGTTCAAAATTCTTTCCTGAGTCTTGATTATTTAGGTCTTTGAGGTTTCTGCATTATCAGCTGAAAAGAAAATTCTGTGTTTTATGAACAGTTCTCTAATGATAACAAATGGTCAAGTTCAACTTGGCAAAACCCCTTCTTTGCAGAGTATTCTTTCTGAAGATTGATGATACTTGGTTTCCATGTCCTACCTGTTCTACAAAAAGTATAATACCTGTGAGATGATGAGTTAAAAGGAACAGGAATGCCATATGTTAAGTAAATTTCTTTTCATTTAAGTTATCTACTTTCCAAAGGCCATGACATTTCACATTACATTTTGGCTTATTAGACCACCCTATTTGTAAGGAAATGAGAAAGAACATTAACAAAGGACCTTCAAAGGGCAAATAGCTTAACCTTAAAGAGTGCTGGTGACCTCTGAACCTACTTGTCTCCTATTTTTCCCTTAATGTTGCATAAATAATAAATAAAACTATATCACTAGAGGCTTACACAGGTGCTGTGTAAGCCAAAGAATCTAACAGCACAGCAGAGCTCGAGTCTGAAAGCTAATAAATCAAGAAGTAGTCTATGTAGTAAAAGTGCAACAGTAGCATGGCTGGTTGATAGCCATGACAGCCACATTGAATTAAGCCAGAAAAAAAAAGAACCAATTGTGCCCCTTTTGTTACATTCCTTTTAAATACAATAGAGGCAGAAATACAAGTGTTTACCATTCTTTTAGCAAAATAGACTTTTCAAAAGATGGATGTGCCTACCTGCGTTATACATAAAACATATATCATGTTAGTAAATACTAGATTTCTCTCATGGTTAGAAGTTATATGATTTAAAACTTATTCCTCAAATTCAGCAGTTAACTTAGGTGAATTGTTTCTCTGCCAAAACAGAGAGAAATAGGAGTCATTTTATTGATGCTTTCATTTAGTAAGCCCAGGACATCTCATTAACTAAAAGAGTCATATAAAACTGCAACATTTTGCAGACTATTATGTCAAACTCATTAGGGATTAAGTAAAAGTACTGCAAAACAATTCATGAGGATTGCTAGAAGATAATCAGGTAAGGCCTATGGTATCAGGCTAACAATGCATTATTGTGTAATTGAAATTTGTTTAGATACTTCTTCCTATTCCATAGTTCATTGAAAATCTGCAAGTTGTAGCTGATCAAATTTCTAACTAAGCATAAAAATACTTGAAACAAATTAATAAATATATGTATTTGATTAGCTCTCAACACAAATGTTGTTTTAGACAGCTTTTTGTTGCTGTGCCCAAAAGACTTGACAAGAACAAGAAGAGGATAAGTTTACTTTGGCTCACGGTTTCAGAGGTCTCAGGTCTTAGACTTCCAACTCCATAGCTCTGGGCCTGAAATGAGGCAGAACATTTAAGGTGGAAGGGCATGGCAGAGGAAAGCAGCTCATGAATGGTAACCAGGAATCAGTGAGAGTTCCACTCACCAGGAACAAATTCTAACCCCCAAAGGCACAATTTCAGTGACCTAATTCTTCCAATCATACCCTATCTGTCTATGGCTACTGCCCAGTTAATCCGCATCAGTGAATTAATCAAATATCTAACTTTCAAAAATTCCTGCATTAGGCTGTAGTTGTGGCTCAGTGGCAGAGCACTTGCCTTGCACATGTTGAGGCACTGGGTTCAATCCTCAGCACATAAAAGTAAATAAACAAAATAAAGATATTTTTTTAAAAAGTAATTCCTGCATTGTCTCACATATAAACTTTTGGGGGAACACCACATTTCTAAACCATAACAGCATATAAGGTTCAAGATTTTTCAAAAATTCACTTTTTATGTATACAGCACCATTATCAAATTGATTGTTCTTAGTATGCAATTTTATTATTCACTTAAAAAAACATGAGAAGCATCTACTTATTTATACCAATCCTATTCTGAAATGTAGACTATGTCATGAATATGTGTAAATATTTTCAAACATTGGAATTTGAATATATATATATATATATATATATATATATATATATATGTGTGTGTGTGTATATCACTCAAACATACATACACACACACTCAAACACACATACACACACATATAATACACCCATTTTTAAAATATATATATATATATATATATATATATATATATATATATATATATTTGGAAACATGTCCAAATATATATCATATATAACATATTATATATCACATATGTGTATATTATATATAAGTCCACTTTATATTTAAATTTCCAAAATAGACCATTTTTGAATAAAATTATATAGAAAACTTTGAAAATTTGTTTCCTCAATATTTTAAAATGATCAGATAATGTATTGAATGGTAATGTCCAAAGTCTGTGGAACAGAAAATTTAAGCAAGCAGTGGCATTAAAAATGTATCAAGAAAAAAGAAAAGTTTTCAAAGGTTTTGCACAAATCGGAAGAGAATTGCTTATAAAAGTACTATGTAAATTGGATAAAATTGTCCTAAATTCCTAAACCTATATATAGAAAAGGACACTTACAAAGAAGCCAATATTTGTTGAGATTCTGAGTGGAAGCAAATAAAATATCTGAACAGATGAGTTTTATGAAGCTTTTAAAGAAAAGTAAATAAATTTTGAAGAAGTTGCAGTGCTAAGCTCTGAGAAATAGCAGTAAATAATATCTTCAGTACATTCTACCATAAAATTGGTGCAAAGTTAGTCAATATTTTCTGTTAGTCCTTGTATAATAATTCTGTTAAAAAGTTCTTGCAGTGAAATTAGTTTACCATTATCAATTTAAAAACTTATACAATAAATATAACAGTAAATATTTTTATTTTATAGATAATTGGATTCAGAAAGAAGTGAGACGAGTTTGTAATAAGACTTTGAGATCTTTGATGCATTAGTCAACATCTTTATAAAAAATAGTTGCCAATTGATTGTAGGTAAAGATTAACAAGCCTGAAAAGAACATTTATTAAATTTATCATTATTATATTCACATCTTCAAAAATATTGAAATTAATTTCAAAACTATAAAAAAATCCTCTGATAGTAGCATTTCATTAATATGGTCATAAATGTATTTTCCAAAAGAAATAGTGAAAATATATTTTAAAAATATATCGCTAGCCTGCAGAATACTTGTCCAACTGACACTAGCAGTTGCTTACAGGAAGTATACTATTAAACAGAAGTCCCATTCTTTAATTTATTTGTTCTATTTAAATTCAAAGCCAAATGATTAATTCAAAGACATAAAATGTACATTTTTCCTTTAGAGGGTTTTTCAACAAAAGGTGTGTAGAGTCAGGCTTCCTTAGGGCACATTTAGTTGTAATATTTCTTCTTCCTATTAAATTTAATTACCAATAAATAGACATTTTATACTCATGAACCAAATAAAAAGTTGGTAAGTAAATTCTAACTTTAGTTGACTTCTGTTCATATTCTGTTTCCACTAGTTCAAAAAAATGCCAAAATTTATAATTTACATGACAAATTCCCTTAAATTATAAAATGTAGGCTAAATGGGAGATAGCAGAATGTTCCTGAAGAGGACAGTCAATCAAAATGTCTACTTTCATCTGTAATGCTGTATCTCAAAATCTTAAGTGGCCATGATATGTCAAAGCTACATGATGTACACACACACAGTTTCATGAATACACATAACCATGCACTTTTGAAAAGAAATGAATTTATTGTCTCAGAAGGAATCAGAAGTAAAAGATCTATAATCTGAATCACGATCAACTTTGAATTAAGAGAGACTTTATACCTTGAGGAGTTCCCACTAAAAAGAAGGAACCTGAAGTATTGGTTTCTGGAAAAATCTGCATTCTTCCCCGGCACTAAGTCTACTTTGGGGCACTCAGGGTTAGGAAAGCTCAGCCCACATTGTGCACTTCCCCACCGAGGATCCTCCTGTTCTATGCTGTCTTGACATGCTGTCCACCTAGTGTTCTGTGAAGTATCTAGGCAACCACTTCCAGCATCTTATTTGATCCCACCTGTGAACTAACCAGCTGGCCCTGCTCACTCTTCCACACCCATGAAAATCAACTTGGCAGTCCATTTTCAAGTGACTTGCCCTAACCAAAGCCCCTGGGAAGCTAATGAGGAGTCAGATCCTCCACTTTAGGAAGGGGGTCAAGCAGCCTTGCCTGAGTTATGCAGGTCCTCCAAGGCCCTGCAGCGTCACTTATAGACCTCACACTAATTGGACTTGCCCAAGACCATCTAACTGAAGGGCACCCTGTTACCACTGTCCATGGGCACTATAGCAGAATCCCTTTTACAGTGGCCACTCAAGGCACCATAATAATGAAGTTGTGTACACCATACCCACATGCACCACTGGATTACCTGTACCCTCACATGGCTCAGGGAGACTGAGGGGCTTTCTGCCCCTACTGCCACAGACACCACACCCAGAGCTAAGAAGTACAGTCGAATAAGCCACATGGAGACTACTCTACTGTGCTCTACTGAAAACATAGCCAATTTAGCCTAAAATCAAAATGATAAGACACATCTTCAAGAGAAACTCTTTTAGTATGGAGACTACCTTATAAAATGGATAGAAACAATGCATCCTCCAGATGTGCAAATATCAACAAA
Source organism: Spermophilus citellus (assembly GCF_964194105.1). Classification (NCBI taxonomy): domain Eukaryota; kingdom Metazoa; phylum Chordata; class Mammalia; order Rodentia; family Sciuridae; genus Spermophilus; species Spermophilus citellus. The sequence goes on from NC_138189.1 coordinate 120,689,098, forward strand.
AGGATGCTAGAAACTTGAAAAGAGAAGACAATGTGATGCCTGCAAGAACACAACTATAGTAACAGGCTAAAAATGAAAAGAAATCAAGGAGGTACCTGAAAATTAATTCAAAAATAATGATTCTAAGCACTATACCAGAGAGCTGAAAGTACAGAAAATTTGATGAAGTCAGGAAAACAATCAAATGCCTCAATTATACATACAATGTAGTAGTAGAGTTGAAAGAGAACTTTCACAAGTCCCCCACCATTGCATTCACTAACTCAGCAGCATCTCTATACAGAAATAATATGTCTTTCCTCATAAGTAATCTAACCTCCCAATAGTACACAGAATCCCAAAGTTTCTGGCCTGCATCTTCTCCCTCCTGCTTCACGTGTGCTTTTTTGAATCTAAGTACTTTTTATTAATATTATTATTATTATTATTATTATTATTATTATAAAGGCACTGAGCTATATGCCAAGCTCAGTCTTATCCAGTTTTTTAAAAATATTATCTTTGTCTACAATGTTTGTTTCCCTTTTTATTAAAACTTATTAATTATCTATTAATAGACTGATTAATAGATTAATTAATTGATTAATAGGTATAAATAAGATATATAGAATGTATAAATACATAAACATATATCCATATGTATAAAATATTTGCTATATATTCAAATCTCATCTTTTTCTTTACCCTATTCTAGTCTGATGTCTATCTCTAGTTGCCATTAAATCTACTTTATGAAAGTCATCAGTGACCTCTCTTGCTGATTCTAATGATCAAACCTCATTTCATTTAACCTATACTTGACTGAGTTGTTAACTTGCATTCTTCTTTCTTCATTATAACTCAGGTGATACCATTTTCCTGGGTATTTCATATACAGAAGGCTGGTTTTCTAAGTTGTCATTAACACTCAGAGCTCCAAATTGGAGTGCCCCAGACTGCATTCCGTCTATCTACATTAACTCTTTGAATTACCACATCTCTAGACTAGATACCATCTTTGTTGATGATCTCCACAGATATTTCCCTCATTAATGAATAACCCAAACTCAGCATATTTGGAACTAAAATCATGAATTTCTGCCTTTTAACAAATTATCTCTTCTGCAGTCTTCCATTTATCAATAAAATGCAACTCATTCTTTGGAATTAGTAAGTTTCAAAAGTTTGGATTCATGTTTGACTACTTCCTTTTCCTCACTCTCCCTCACCTAGTGAGATTAATATTTACCTCTGTACCAATTTATCCCATATTCTCCCACGGTGGTGATTCCTTGCTCCATTGCTAATCCCCACCTCAAATATTTTTTTCTAGCCTCATCTTTCACTTAATGTGCAATTACAATAATTTAAATGCGAACATTAACTGTTTTCCTTTAATAGAGTGTGTTATTATATATGGTATATGTGCTCTTGTACTATTAGGTAATTGTCACAAATGTTAAGAACCACAAGTGCATTTTTTTAGGTGTCAGAACTTAAAGGAGAGTCACTTTAGACAGTTTTTGTAGAAAGAAAATTGTGGAGGTGAAACACAATAGTTTTTAACACTTTTTTCCCCCACTAAGTGTTTTAAGGACATTCTGAAGTCTGGTTTAAAGCAAACACAACGTAGAAGATCAAAAGTAAGCAATAGCCACTAAATTATATAGATGTTAGAAAAATAAATTAGATGTCATTTCAAGGTTCAGTCTTTTGTCACTGGAGAAGCAGAATGGGGAGGTGACTCAAACTCCAATAAGTCATGATTCAATGAGAACACACACAAATCAACCATGTGAAAGATATTTCTACTCACACATTCATCAAGTGACTTTCACTCTGACACATCAGACATAATTCAATCAAATACCAAAGACAATCTTTCTGGAAATCAAGACACTGGAGGGTTCATGTGAACATTATAAATAACAAAAACATTTTGAGAAAGACTACAGGACGTATATTCTTACTATGATTATAATGAATACCAATTATGGAGTGCCTAGTATTTGCTATTTACATGTACCACTTTTAATGTTCGAAACAGGTTTTTGTTAGTCTTTTAATTCAGTCATATTTCATCCTAGAAAAGAGAGAACTACTATTTAGAGGGATTAAATATATTTGTATAATCAAATAAGTAGGGAAGCTGTTTTTAGCAGCTTTGTGTTGGTATGACATGACAAGAACAATTTAGAGGAAGAGAAGTTTAACTCACGTTTCAGAGGTTCAGTATATATATGGGCAGCTGATTCCATAACCCCAAGCCTAAAGTAAGGCAGAATAACATGGTAAAAGGTTGTGTTGGAAGAAAGCTGCTCAGAAGAGGACAACCAGGAACTGGAGCGACAGCTCTGCTAATCACAGACAAAATGTAAATCCCAAAGAGTGATCTCTGCTCACCATAGACAATACCTGTTAGGTCAGTGGTGTCGACTTAGAACAAAGCAGCCCAAGCAGGAAAAGAACATCAGTCAGATGCCAGTGGAAAAGCCTGTCAATCAGCCAGACCTCCTGACCAACGCCTAGTTGCCACCACTCTATTCGCGTACAGTTATTGCCCAGTTAATTCCTGTCCTGTCCATGGAATAATCCACCGAATAGGTTAAGATACTCATAATCTAATCATTTCACCTCTGAAAATTTTTGCATGGTCACACATGAGCTTTTGGGGGATACCTCATATCTAAACCATAAGATTAGTGAAACTGAAATTAGAGTTCAAGTCTATCTTTTCATAGTCTTAATTCCCTAACCTATGTCAAACTTCCTTTCATAGTACAGCTCCAAATAATAATTAGTAAATAAATTTAACTCTTGAACAAATAAACTCTTAGGGAAAATTATTAATCTAACTGGACACTGTATGACTCACAGCAAATATTAGGGGGTGGGGGGAATGGATATGAAATTGTCCAAACCATGGTCTTTAAGAAAATGCCCAAATTATTTTATTTTGTATAAATAAACTGGGCTACAAAAATAACTAAAATTCATGACATTGATTACCAATAACTAGTGATCAAATAAAAATATTCAACAGTATATATAAAATTAGACAAAATTAATATTTATTTAAATTGCCATCAATTATGATATTGTCCAAATTGTCTAAATTTAGTAAGCAAAACATAAGAAATTGAAGTATGAATGTGTGCATTTTCAACATTTTTACTGGCAATATGTAGAAAACATTTTTGTTCCTTATTTTATATTGACCTTTTTGTACTCATATTCAGGATTAAAACAGAAAACCGATTGCAGCAAACCTTTTTAAATGTCAAGGGAGAGTACCGCCATGCCTCAGAGCACAAAAAAACAAATGAAATACTCTGTAATAAGTTCTATGGTAAAGATGAGTACAAAGAGATTTTTGGAGCCCTAAGGAAAGAGTAATGGATTCTGCCCAAGATGGAAGAGTGGAGTTTGTAACAGAAAGGCCTCAGAGAGCAGATGTAATTTGAGTCATACCTTGAAGGATAGGTGAATTCCACTGGGTTGAAAAGAAGGAAATAAAATTTCAGGTAGAGAAAACAAGATGAACAGAGGCTCAGAGGAACAGAGAAGCATGGCATACTTATTACAGTGTTAGAATTCTTTGGGGTCTAGAATACAGGGCTCCTGGAAGTAGAGTCAGGGAGAATGTAATAAGACAAAAGTTTAAAAGAAAGATTAACGTTTTCAATATTTTCCTTAAAAGATTGGGGTGTTTTAGTAAATAAAGAGTAAGCAATGAAGTATTGACATAGAAATAAATAGAAATCTGTATTTTCACAAAATACATCTATCAGTATCATGGTGGATGCCTAATTAAGAAAGGAACAATAGCAGTTTTGGTCATCGATATGAAAACAAGTCATGTCAGGAGCATTAATGAATCAGAGTTAGAACTGAAAAACCTGAAAGACAATTGCAAGGAAAAAAAATGAAAAGTCTTATTAAATATATTTCTGATATTTCTAACTTGGATAGCTGAATGGGTAGCACTGGTTTTTAATGGCCAGAAAGCATAATGCAACTGTAAATGATGCTTATTTTTCAAAAGTTTTGTTTTATTTGTGGGCAAAATGGATATGCTTAATAGTCAGAATATAGGTCAGGATAAATTTGAGAACTGGAAAGATATAATCTAACATCGTTAGAGAGTATTCTAAGTTCTCAGTTAGAAGCTCATGGTGTACACTTTGGCAACTTGTATGTGTAACCTGACACTAACACAATAACCACCAGCATGTAACTTGATTTTTATTTTTCTTATTTGTGATAAGAAAATAAAAAGAGATCCAGTAGCATTAGGTCTGATGATTATTAGAGGAGAGAATACAAATTAGTTTCCTTGAACCAGGGAATCATTTCATAAATTACTCATTACTCATAAACTACTCATCAAGGAATTGACAGTAGTTTAAATAGAGGAAGAAGATAAGACTGGTGAGGAAAAAAAATGTAGAAAAAGAAACCCAAACAAATAACAAATTAAAGAAGTTGAGAATTCAAAACAAAATATACTTCCAGAGAAACACTAACAAAATAGCCTAAAGGGTGATATGGTCAAATTCAGGAAGTCAAAGAACACAAAGACTACAGGGTAGTTGAAAATTGTAAAACCCTACATTGAATAAAATAAAATAAGAATTGAAAGGCAGGTACTGGAACTTGAAATTAGGATTATTATGAGGGATATAAAAATAGTATTATATCTGTTTCCTCTTTACAGAGTTTATAATCCATCCAAAAGCTATGCTGAAATATCTCAATTAATATAACAAATATGCATTAAAGGCCATTATGTGCTGAATACTGTAAAAATAAAGGGCTAAAATTAATAATGCAGACAAAAACATCATGGACAACCAGAGAAATAAAAAGTTGTGTTGCAATTGTGTACAGTGAATCAAAATGCATTCTGCTGCCATTTAGAACTAATTAGAATAAATAAATTAGAATAAATAAATAAATTTTTAAAATTATGCAGACAAAAATTGAAATGATATTTCAGAGCAATTATAATGGATGCTGTAATAGTCAGAGAAAACACAATATGGAGGAGGTGAGAACTAGAAAAGGGAAGAGAGGATTAAGAAGACATTCTATGAAAGAGGAATAGTAGCAGAAAATTTGAAAAGTAGGAAAAATTTTCTGGGATTTTTGATACAGAAACTTTAGTGCATTTCCTCTTTTTAATAAAAATACATATATGTATATAGTTATTTCAGGTAGAGAGAACAAGATAAACAAAGGCCCAGAGGAACAGAGAAGCATGTTATACTTATTACAGTGTTAGAATTCTTTGGGGTTTAGAATACAGGGCTCCTGGAAGTAGAGTCAGGGAGAATGTTATAAGACAAAAGTTTAAAGGAAAGATTAACATTTACAATAGTTTCCTTAAAAGATTGGAGTGTATTAGGTAAATAAAGAGAAATAAATATACATATGCATAAGTATATACATATATATTTATTTATATTTATTTCTTATTTATATATACATGCATGCTTATTTCTTTATATGCATATGTTTAACATATATGTATGTATACAGAGAAACAGAAATAACAATGGGAAAAAAAACAGTTACTTAAAGAAAAATTGAATAAGCTATGGTCATATATTCAGAAACGATCCTCTGGATTCTCTTTATTAAAATAACAGCAAATAATTCTCAAAACATCATTGGCATTAATATAGTTAGAAGGAAGAAACTAACTTTTAATCTTACAATTGTTTCAAAATGTAATGTTTTAGACAAAAAACTATTTAAAGTTTTTATAAATGTATTTTATAAATATAAGTGATTCTGATGCTACAAATGAGAGTCTTAAACATTTGTGCTTCAAAAACAACTCTTAAGCAACACCATGGATATGAAGGTCACCTTCATAGCTGTACAATGTTACTGCCTTGTTAAGTGTAATCTATATAATCACATAATAAATCATAGTGAATATATACTATGAATAATATAATACAAAAAATAAAAATGTAATTGCATAATTTATTTTTCCATATCATCACTGAAGCTATATGGTACTTATATTTGGATACCAAATTCTAAGTAAAAAGTTTTCTTCTTGGCCTGGGGATGTGGCTCAAGCAGTAGCGCGCTTGCCTGAGGTTCCATCAGCACCACATAAAAATAAAATAAAGATGTTGTGTCCATCGAAAACTAAAAAAATAAATATTAAAAGATTCTCTCTCTCTCTCTCTCTCTCTCTCTCTCTCTCTCTCTCTCTCTCTAAAACAAAAAGGTTTCTTCTAATATAAGTTCAATTAATGTTTTTTGGGGGGGGCAGTTAATGTCAGTTTCTCTATTTTACCTTTCTCAAAGAGACTTTAAACCTACGAAACCAGAGAAACATTTGATACAAGATGTGCCATTTATCACCTAATGACTTTAAAGTTGACAAGGTATCCCACAAATACACATAATAATTAATAGTAAAATATGTAACTAGAATGTTGATAAGATTTAATGCTGATTTAATGCTGTTTAAAATAGATGATAGACTAAATAGCAACTTTAATGTGATTTATATGACTGATGTTCAAGTGCCCTGACAATTGATATTTAATAGCATGTCATAAAAGTTAAAATTTTAAAAGGTCTGTGTTGATTAGAAATTTTAATTCATCATTACCTTACCTAAAACTGCCAACATACTTTGAAATAATCAATGGTGAAAAGCAGAAAATTCTCTTAGTATTAAACACAGATTTTCTTATGAAATTTAATTAATCAAAAAAAATCTAGGCAAAAAATTCAGCTAAAATTGTATAGAAACAACTATGATATGCGGAAAATGAGGGGAAAATATATATAATAAATGCTCTCATAGCTTATATTACCAGAACTGGCAATGCATTTTTTTTTTTTGGTGGGGGGTGTACCAGGGATTGAACTCTGGGACACTTCACATTCTCAGCCCTATTTTGTATTTTATTTAGCCAAACGGTCTCACTGAGTTGCCTAGTGCCTCACTTTTGCTGAGGCTGGCTTTGAACACACAATCCACCTGTCTCTGCCTGCAGAGCCACTGGAATTACAGGTCTGTGCCACCGTGCCAAGCCAGAACTAGTAATGTATTATAAAGAGCAAAGTTTGCTATTTAAAAAATGAAGCTATGAAAATTGCTTTATTGGAAATTACAAGATGGCATTCATTGAATTCTGAATGCGTATGTTCATTTCATGAAATATTATTTTAAAATAATTTTCAATAAATGTATAATGATGGTAATTACTACTTAATAAATAGAGGGCAATATAGGTCCTTACCAAAAAACTGTGCTGCTTCTCAGTGTTTGATTTTTATCTCTGATAAACAAAACAAAAAATCTGTTCAAATACACCTTTATATTTAATATGGCTTTTTCAAAGGTGCCAAAAATAACTGCCATAATTTTTGAACAACTTTCTTATTTATCTCCATATGTATGTTAAAAGCTACCTACCGAAATTTTAAAAAATGCAACATCTCAAAAGGTTGTTAATTTTCCTTGTTTTTATGCTATTGTCAGAATTTTATAGCTACTATTTTTAATAGACTCATAAGTTTATAAGCCTTTATAGTTGTAAACTATACAGATTTGGCAAATACTGAAAAGGGCATAAAAACATTAAGGTAGAAATCACTCATAAATAAAATTACTTCATAGTTAAGAAAAAGTATTTTGTTAAATCATTTATATTAGTTGCATCAAAAGATCTTAAAAAATAAAAGTTGAATCCTAAAATACTTGCATTTTATCTAGACTCACAAATACTTTAGTGACATAAATGAACAGTTTATTTATTAGTGAAACACAAAGCAAATCAACCACAACTTTGAAAAAAACTGTATATTTGTGAAAATAGCAATTTTAACTATCAATAGTCAGCATAAAGTTATAACTATTAGAGAAAAAGATTATTTAGATATATATAATTTTAAATAATATTAATTTGAAACTGGCATTTGGTTTCATTGTGCCAAAAACATTGTAGATGGTGGATCTCACCAACACTTGCAGGTGATAAGTGCACCATCTGCTAAGGTCACTCCCATTCCCCACACCCACAGTAGATGGTAGCCATGATCCTCAAAGATGGCCTCACTTGGAAATTCCAATGAAACTAGTTGTGATGGTGAAAGCAGAAAAAAAAAAAAAAGAATACAGTGAGCCCAGAGTCATATTGTCCAACCCATGTATGACACCACTATCCCATTCCCCCCCAAAATATGGAGGCTTGTACTGTGGACCCTTCCCACCCCCAGAGAATTGGAGGGTCATATATATATATGGAAAGAGAAATGCTCAGAGAAGAAAAGATTAAGCTAGTCTGAAATCTATACTTATTCAACTTCAGTTAATGCAAATACACAATTTATATCATATTTGATTAGATAACATAATTTTCCTTTATGTTTCACAAATTATTAATAATTTAACAAAATTCAGTGACAAGAATATGCAATAATTACCCAAAGTATGGCTTTTATCAGTATCTCTGCTAACCTTCAACCAAACCTCTAAAAAATAATCTGAAAAATTATCTTCTACTATTCTTATTATTTCGCTCCAGAACAGAGATAGCAACCCCTATCCAGCTGATGCTTGAGTACAGCCACATACATTTGTTTAGAAACTGTCCCCAAATACTTTCCCGGTAATACAGCATACTTGGTGCTAGTGACAGAGACTATATGGCCCAAAATGTAGAACAAATTTACTGTCTGGCCCTCCAGAGAAAAAATTGTCAACCTCTGCTCTAGAAGATATAAAAAATCCTAGTTAATGATACAGGTTACTAAAAGATGCCATCAAGAGATACACATAATTTTATCTTAAAACTGTATAACTAATATTTAAGAATTAAGACATTACAAAATAAAGGAAACTGGATTTCACTTTGAGCTTTATTTTAAGAGTCACATAGAAAAGGTAAACAGACACTTCTCAGAGGAGGACATACAATCAATCAACAAGTACATGAAAAAATGCTCACCATCTCTAGCAATCAGAGAAATGCAAATCAAAACCACCCTAAGATACCATCTCACTCCAGTAAGATTGGCAGCCATTATGAAGTCAAACAACAACAAGTGTTGGCGGGGATGTGGGGAAAAGGGTACACTTGTACACTGCTGGTGGGACTGCAAAATGGTGAGGCCAATTTGGAAAGCAGTATGGAGATTCCTGGGAAAGCTGGGAATGGAACCACCATTTGACCCAGCTATTGCACTTCTCGGACTATTCCCTGAGGACCTTAAAAGAGCGCACTATAGGGATACGGCTGCATCAATGATTATAGCGGCACAATTCACAATAGCTAGACTGTGGAACCAACCTAGATGCCCTTCAATTGATGAATGGATAAAAAAAATGTGGCATCTATACACAATGGAGTATTATGCAGCACTAAGAAATGACAAAATCATAGAATTTGCAGGGAAATGGATGGCATTAGAGCAGATTATGCTAAGTGAAGCTAGCCAAGCCCTAAAAAACAAATGCCAAATGTCTGCTTTGATATAAAGAGAAAAACTAAGAACAGAACAGGAAGAAAGAGCATGAGGAAAAGACTACAGTAAACAAAGACGAATGGGGGGAGAGAAACGGAGAGAGAAGGGAAAGCATATGGAAATAGTAGGAGACCTTCAAGGATACATAAAATTATAAGAGGTTATGAGGGGCAAGGGGGAGGGAAAAAAAAAAAAGGGAGAGAATTGAACAACAGCAGGGGAGGTAGAGAGGGAAGATGGGAGGGGAGGGGAGGGGAAGGGGGATAGTAGGGGATAGGAAAGGTAGCAGAATACAACGGTCACTAATATGGCATTATGTAAAAATGCGAATATGTAACAGATGTGATTCTGCAATCTGTATTTGGGGTGAAAATGGGAGTTCAAAGCACAATTTGAGTCTAATGTATGAAAGATGATATATCATGAACTATGTAATGCGATAAATAATCAATAAAAAAAATAAATAAATAAATAAAGTGCATGTGGCAAAAATTTGCTCCCCAAAAAAAAAAAAAAAAAAAAAAGAAAAGGTAAACCTGCCTAATTTCATCACCAAGTGGCAGAACCAGGATTAAAATGTCTTCCTTGCTCCATTGTAGGCTACTTTTCCATCACTTGCTGAGCTGGAAGGAATAGTGAAAAGAAAGAGGCACATTTCAAGATAAGTAAAAATTCAAAATGATTAATACAGGAGAATATACTTCATAAATTGCCAAGCATATACAATTATTCTATTATTTTTGCTAATCAATTGCTTGGGTGTTTTATTACCACCAATTATTATCTCAGAGAGTAGCTTGCCTTTCACACTCAATAGGTTGACATATTTTTCTTGAAGAAATGTGATTTTTGTTCATTGTTTTTTTTTTTTCTTTCCTTGTACTGAATGGCCGTGAGGAATGAACACTAATAGGGTGTTATTAACTAATGCTCCCAAGGCATTTGGCACAAAATTTACTTACGAGTGTTTTACTAAAAACATAGCAATTTGCATATAGAATTTTTTTCTCTCAATCATCCTAAAACATCTGTAGTGACTTAGACATGATAAATAAAATTCATATTAGTCAATATTTAATCTTTTTGTGTGTGTGTAGAAACTAGTTTCTTTCTTAAAAATACTTATAGCTCCGAAAAAGATAAGTAAGTGACAAGAAAAGGGAGAGCCAAGTTACTTTTGTGAAAAGTCAAGAGCATTTTACTCATAGTTGTCTTTGTGTTTAGATCAAGTTCTCAAAGCTACCAAATAAGAGATTGTGTTCATTGTCCAAGGTTTCACTCAAGTCTTCAATTTTATCGTTATACTGATAGCAATTAAAATCCCCATCAATGTGACTTCAAGTAAAAATATTCAAGAAAATATAAAAATTGAAATTACTGTTATTTAAAATTTGTTCCCCAATCCAAATTATTTAAAAATACTCAATCATATTTGATTTATACAATTTTCTTCTCATTACATCATCATATCTCCAGTTCATATTCAAATTTTTATTACATTTTTTAAACATAGAGTCCTATGCCCTGCATTGTGTCAATAAAATGATAGAGCTGAAATAGTATTTTGAAACTATAAAAATATTGGCTAATTCGGAGGATTCCAACATGGCGGCGGGCGCGGAGAGATTAAGTCTCTGACCTCTTCAGCTGTGCGGGCATAGGGAGTCGTAAACAACCTAAATCTGTTTGCTCAGGATCACTAGGCAATGCTGAGCTGACGTGGATCTGGGGCGAACAGTCTGGGCCTCTCAGAACACACACTGAGCCCGGATCGGATGAATTCAAGCTCCCGTTCACCTGCAGACAAACAGCTGTGACTCAGCATCAATCCATCCGGCTGAAACAACTGGTCAGCCCTTCTCATCCTACGGAGGTAAATGTCTACCGAGCCTTCATAAGTAGTGGCCACAGGTTTGAAACGGGGCTTGGGAGAGACAGTAAGGACCCACCCGTTGCATTGGTCACCCGGCAAAAGGAAACGAACTGTCGCCATTTGCAAGAGACACCACTATGGCAGAGAACTGACGTCATCAGACAGCAGCGGAGGAGATAACTTCATTGAAACCTGTGGCTACAGGTGTGTAATCCCCTAGCCTTCCCTCTCCACACATCGGGGAAACCTTAAGGGCCCCTCCCAGCTCTCCCGTAAGGGCCCCTCCCAGCTCTCCCCTGAGTCCGACAGCCAGCCCGAGGGAATCAGAGGTGGCGCGGGACCCGCGGCGCGGAACTACCTCTCCCACCAGGGCTGACTGCTGAGGTCTCTTGCACCAGCCACCGGGGGCGTGGCTACCGGAGGGCAAGAAAAATTAGCTGAGGATTCTCAGCCCCAAGCTCTACAAACTTAGGGTCTGAGGGAATGGCAAACTGGAAGTGTGTGCCCATTCGTTCATGAAAACAGGGCTCCTGGGAACAGCAGACCTGGCCTGTAGCCAGTATTGTGATGAGCGGCACCCGTGAGAGGGGCCTGGCTAGAGGAAAAGTGGGAAGTGACTACACACAAGAGGAGGCCCTAGACACTCAGGATTGGAGACTCGCCCAGTCTGGGAGGAGCTACTGCACAGTGATTGGTTCCCACGTATTGACAGGAGAAACTTGACCTGGTGGGCACAGCGCCACCTACTGGAAGAGAAGTTAATCAAACTCTAAGACTGCATTTATTAGTTTTTTTTTTTCTTTTCTCTTTTTTCTTTTTTTGATTTGGGTTTTTCTTTCATTTTCATTTTTCTTTCTTGTTGTTTTTCTAATTTTTTTAAAATTTAAAAAAAATTTTTTTCTTCTAATTTTAATTTTAATTTTTTTTATTATTATTGTTATTTTTAAATTTTTTTTCTTTTTTTATTTCCTATTTTTTTCTTCTTTTGTCTTTTCATTTTTCTTATCCCCCCTTCCTTAAATTCTACCTGCTTACTCTCATTCTCTTTAGTGACTTCTTCCCTTCCCTTCTAATACCTTTCCTCCCAAGCATCAAATAAATTTATAGGAGTAAACAGTAACTCAGCAGTCAAACAGAACAAGAAGTAACATGAGCAGCTTCAAAAAGCAAGGAAGAAAAGGAGTACAAACAATGCAGGACAGCCTAAATATTCAGGAGGACCTAGAGTCATCAGAAAAATGGTCATATAAAGATCTCAAGGAATACCTTAGACAGATGGAATGGAACCTTAAAGAGGATAAAAGACAGCAAATTCAAGCAGCGAAAGAACACATTGAGAATGAATTACATAAACAGATAAAATAAGAAGTTAAGCATCTTTATCAGGAGATAGAGATTATAAAAAATAATCAAACAATAATTCTAGAAATGAAGGAAATGATAAACCAAATTAAAAACTCAATTGAGAGTATCACTAACAGAGTGGAGCAAGTAGAAGCCAGAACGTCAGATAATGAAGACAAAATATATCATCTTGAAAAGAGTCTAGCCAACTCAGAAAGGCTGGTAAAAAATCACGAGAAAAACATCCAAGAGTTATGGGATAACATAAAAAAACCAAACTTACGAGTCATCGGGATAGAAGAAGGTACAGAGATTCAAACCAAAGGAATGAGTAACCTGCTGAATGAAATAATTACAGAAAACTTTCCAGAAATAAAAAAGGAAACAGATATACAAATTGTAGATGCATACAGGACACCGAGCACACAAAATCACAGTAGACCAACGCCAAGACATATTGTTATGAAGATATCCAATATACAGAACAAAGAGAAAATATTAAAAGCTACAAGAGAAAGGAGACAGATTACATTCAGAAGTAAACCAATAAGGTTAACAACGGATTTTTCATCACAGACACTGAAAGCAAGAAGGTCATGGAACAAGGTATTTCAAACACTGAAAGACAATGGATGCCAACCAAGAATTCTGTATCCAGCAAAATTAAGCTTCAGGTATGACAACAAAATAAAAATCTTTTATGATAAACAAAAGTTAAAAGAATTTGCAGCCAGAAAACCAGCATTGCAAAGCATTTTGAGCAAAACACTACACGAGGAAGAAATGAAAAACAATAACCAAAACCATCAGTGGGAAGTGCCTCGGTAAAGACAGAGGGCGAGGGGAAAGATAATCATGGAGAAACAAACTAAATTTTTTTAAAAAAGGATAAACAATCAAACATGGATGGAAGTACAAACCATATATCAATAGTAACTCTGAATGTTAATGGCTTAAACTCTCCAATAAAGCGACATAGGCTGGTATCATGGATTAAAAAAACAAATGCAACAATATGCTGCCTCCAGGAGACACATCTGATTGGAAAAGACATACACAGGCTGAGGGTGAAAGGATGGGAAAAAATATACCACGCACACGGTCCTCGTAAGCAAGCAGGGGGGCCATCCTCATATCGAATAAAATCGACTTCAAGACAAAGTTAATCAAAAGGGATAAAGAACGTCATTATATACTGTTAAAAGGAACCATTCACCAACAAGACATAACAATTATCAATATTTATGCACCAAATAATGGTGCTGCGACATTCATAAAACAAATTCTCCTCAAGTTCAAGAATCAAATAGACCACAACACAATAATTATGGGTGACTTCAGCACACCTCTCTCAAATTAGACAGATCCTTCAAACAAAAGTTGAATAAAGAAACTATAGAACTCAATATCACAATCAATAACCTAGCCTTAACTGACATATATAGAATATATCAACCATCATGAAGTGGATATACTTTTTTCTCAGCAGCACATGGATCCTTCTCAAAAATAGATCATATAATGCCATAGGGCAACCCTCAGTAAATATAAAGGGGTGGAGATAATACCATGCATTTTATCTGATCATAATGGAATGAAACTGGAAATCAATGATAAAAGAAGGAAGGAAAAATCCTACATCACATGGAAATTGAACAATATGTTACTGAATGATCAATGGGTTACAGAAGACATAAAGGAGGAAATCAAAAAATTCTTAGAGATAAATGAAAATACAGACACAGCATATCGGAATCTATGGGACACAATGAAAGCAGTTTTAAGAGGGAAATTCATCGCCTGGTGGTCATTCCTCAAAAAAAGAAAAAAACAACAAATAAATGAGCTCACACTTCATCTCAAGGCCCTAGGAAAGGAAGAGCAAACCAACAGCAAATGTAGCAGAAGGCAAGAAATAATTAAAATCAGAGCGGAAATCAATGAAATTGAAACAAAAGAAACTATTGAAAAAATTAACAAAACTAAAAGTTGGTTCTTCGAAAAAATAAATAAGATCTACAGACCTTTAGCCATGCTATCGAAGAGAAGAAGAGAGAGAACTCAAATTACTAACATACGGATGAAAAAGGCAATATCACAACAGATGCTACAGAAATACAGAAGACAATTAGAAATTATTTTGAAAACCTATATTCCAATAAAATAGAAGATAGTGAAGACATCGATAAATTTCTTAAGTCATATGATTTGCCCAGACTGAGTCAGAAGGATACACACAATTTGAACAGACCAATATCAATGGATGAAATTGAAGAAGCCATCAAAAGACTACCAACCAAGAAAAGCCCAAGACCGGATGGGTATAGAGCGGAGTTTTACAAAACCTTTAAAGAAGAATTAATACCAATACTTTTCAAGTTATTTCAGGAAATAGAAAAAGAGGGAGCTCTGCCAAATTCATTCTATGAGGCCAACATCACCCTGATTCCGAAACCAGACATAGACACCTCAAAGAAAGAAAACTACAGACCAATATCTCTAATGAACCTAGATGCAAAAATCCTCAATAAAATTCTGGTGAATCGAATACAAAAACACATCAAAAAAATTGTGCACCATGATCAAGTAGGATTCATCCCTGGGTTGCAAGGATGGTTCAACATACGGAAATCAATAAATGTTATTCACCACATCAATAGACTTAAAGACAAGAAACATATGATCATCTCGATAGATGCAAAGAAAGCATTTGACAAAGTACAGCATCCCTTTATGTTCAAAACATTAGAAAAACTAGGGATAACAGGAACTTACCTTGACATTGTAAAAGCTATCTATGCTAAGCCTCAGGCTAGCATCATTCTGAATGGACAAAAGTTGAAGGCATTCCCTCTAAAATCCGGAACAAGACAGGGATGCCCTCTATCACCACTTCTATTCAATATAGTTCTCGAAACACTGGCCAGAGCAATTAGACAGACGAAAGAAATTAAAGGCATAAAAATAGGAAAAGAAGAACTTAAATTATCACTATTTGCAGATGACATGATTCTATACCTAGAAGACCCAAAAGGGTCTACAAAGAAACTACTAGAACTAATAAATGAATTCAGCAAAGTGGCAGGATATAAAATCAACACGCATAAATCAAAGGCATTTCTGTATATCAGCGACAAAACTTCTGAAACGGAAATGAGGAAAAACACTCCATTCACAATATCCTCAAAAAAAATAAAATACTTGGGAATCAACCTAACAAAAGAGGTGAAAGATTTATACAATAAAAACTACAGAACCCTAAAGAGAGAAGTAGAAGAAGGTCTTAGAAGATGGAAAAATATACTATGTTCATGGATAGGCAGAACTAACATCATCAAAATGGCGATATTACCAAAAGTTCTCTATAGGTTTAATGCAATGCCAATCAAAATCCCAATGGCATTTCTTGTAGAAATAGATAAAGCAATCATGAAATTCATATGGAAAAATAAAAGACCCAGAATAGCAAAAGCAATTCTAAGCAGGAACTGTGAATCAGGTGGTATAGAGATACCAGATTTCAAACTATATTACAGAGCAATAGTGACAAAAACAACATGGTACTGGTACCAAAACAGGCGGGTTGACCAATGGTATAGAATAGAGGACACAGAGACTAATCCACAAAGTTACAACTATCTTATATTTAATAAAGGGGCTAAAAGCATGCAATGGAGGAAGGATAGCATCTTCAACAAATGGTGTTGGAAAACTGGAAATCCATATGCAACAAAATGAAACTGAATCCCTTTCTCTCACCATGCACAAAAGTTAACTCAAAATGGATCAAGGAGCTTGATATCAAATCAGAGACTCTGCGTCTGATAGAAGAAAAAGGTGGCTCCGATCTACATATTGTGGGGTCGGGCTCCAAATTCCTTAATAGGACACCCATAGCACAAGAGTTAATAACAAGAATCAACAAATGGGACTTAATTAAACTTAAAAGTTTTTTCTCAGTAAGAGAATCAATAAGAGAGGTAAATAGGGAGCCTACATCCTGGGAACAAATTTTTACTCCTCACACTTCAGATAGAGCCCTAATATCCAGAGTATACAAAGAACTCAAAAAATTAGGCAATAAGATAACAAATAACCCAATCAACAAATGGGCCAAGGACCTGAACAGACACTTCTCAGAGGAGGACATACAATCAATCAACAAGTACATGAAAAAATGCTCACCATCTCTAGCAGTCAGAGAAATGCAAATCAAAACCACCCTAAGATACCATCTCACTCCAGTAAGATTGGCAGCCACTATGAAGTCAAACAACAACAAGTGCTGGCGAGGATGTGGAGAAAAGGGTACACTTGTACATTGCTGGTGGGACTGCAAATTGGTGCAGCCAATTTGGAAAGCAGTTTGGAGATTCCTGGGAAAGCTGGGAATGGAACCACCATTTGACCCTGCTATTGCCCTTCTCGGACTATTTCCTGAAGACCTTAAAAGAGCATGCTACAGGGATACTGCCACATCGATGTTCATAGCAGCACAATTCACAATAGCTAGACTGTGGAACCAACCCAGATGCCCTTCAACAGATGAATGGATTAAAAAAATGTGGCATCTATACACAATGGAGTACTATGCAGCAATAAAAAAACGACAAAATCATAGAATTTGCAGGAAATGGATGGCACTAGAGCAGATTATGCTTAGTGAAGCTAGCCAATCCCTAAAAAACAAATACCAAATGTCTTCTTTGATATAATGAGAGCAACTATGAACAGAGCAGGGAGGAAGAGTAGGAAGAAAAGATTAACATTAAACAGAGACATGAGATGGGAGGGAAAGGGAGAGAAAAGGGAAATTGCATGGAAATGAAGGGAGACCCTCATTGCTATACAAAATTATATATAAGAGGTTGTGAGGGGAATGGGAAAATAAACAAGGAGAGAAATGAATTACAGTAGATGGGGTAGAGAGAGAAGATGGGAGGGGAGGGGAGGGGGGATAGTAGGGGATAGGAAAGGTAGCAGAATACAACAATTGCTAATAGGGCATTATGTAAAATTGTGGATGTGTAACCGACGTGATTCTGCAATCTGCATTTGGGGTAAAATTGGGGGTTCATAACCCACTTCAATCTAATGTATGAAATATGATATGTCAAGAGCTTTGTAATGTTGTGAACAACCAATAAAAAAAAAAAAAGAACCAATGAACCAGAGCTGGGGTTATGGCTCAAAAAAAAATATTGGTTAATTCAATGTCAAAAAGACAGTATCAACATTGAATTATCATATTTCATCCTCAAAAAAATGTATTTCTGTAGATGTTAGAAACATTTGAGTCCATAAAATGATGAGGGAAAGAGAGAAAAGGATAGAGAAGGCGGGCAGAAAAGAGCATCCAGAGCATGGTTACCATCACTTCTGACATAAGATACATAACCTTGGGGAATAGATGGTCGATACTTGTATCGACAAGCACTGAAAGTGATTCAAGTCTCTTTACTTCTTATAGAATATGCCACTCAAAACAAATGATTAGATCTATGCCTCTGGCAATGTGAGCTAGAGATTAAAACGAAGGTATTGACCTGTTCTTCTCAGAGAACAATAACGTAGCTTCAGAAGTTGTTGTTTATTTTCTAATGTTACTGCTTTATTTTACTGTTAGAGACATGTTTTCAATGTTAATTCTATTTCATAATCTTTTATATACATTGATGATATAAAATAAATATTTAGTTCAAATCTGTCACAAGTCGAAGTTCATTCTCATGAGGTGAGATCATTAGATGATGATGTTATGATTACGTTAGCTGGAAATTTAGAAGTTCATATTTTTTCTTTTAGTGACTTTTGCTTGACATTTGTGTTGTTAATTGTCAACTTCTTTTTGCTGTTGATCTTTGTTAGAAATTATCATTATTGTGTTTCAATTCTAGGGACACCCAATTAAGGAATTCATCAGACCTTTTGATATTATGTTGTGGTCTAATCTGTCCTTCAAATGAGAAGAGTAAGACCATGTCTTGACTTATTCAGTCTGTATAAACATAGACTCTGAGGAATAGTATTATTTAATTTTCGTCACTAGCAAACTATTTTGCTTCCTCATTGTAATGTAACAGATGTGAGATGATTTATCAGGAAAAAAAAGTTAGTATGAGTTCCAGAATTCAAACTTTTGAATAATACCCTGCATGTTGTGTGTGATAATGATAATGTTAATTAGAGCTGCAGCACATACATTCTAAGGTTATTATGTCCTCCAAGCTATTCCAAATAGACTTTCAATTATCTTGTTAAGATTGTGCATAAAGGACAAGAGACAAATGAAAAAATGAGAACATTATCTAATAACTGTAATGCAGATTTTATGTATTACTACTATTTAAATTCTCATATATTTAAGAGCAATGATCCACAAAACTATGCTTCATAATAACCTGTAGAACACAAAGAGACAATGCATGAGAGTCATCTAAGAATTTCTAAAGTGGAGATTCTATAAAGGAAACTCTTTAAAAGCTCAATAGTTGATTATGACATCTGACAAAAAAAATGAGACCAACTGTATTTCATGTGAAGAATGTTGACAAACAATATAATATTTTAAGAATAAAAAGGTTAAAACTTTTCTGATTTTTATTTATACTCACATGTTAGATCTTGATTTTAAATTTTGAAAGAAAAAAAAAGCATATAAACATAGCCTTATTCATTTCCCTGGGAACTTTCTCTAGAATTACACTGCCACACCTAAAATGACTCATGTAAAGGATTATTCATTGGAGTAATTTTGTAATTAAGAAGACTGAAAACTATCCATATTCTATTATGGGCAACTATTAACATAAATCAAATTATAGTATATCCATATATTAAAGTACATTATAGCTAATAAAAATGTACTATAAAATGTACCAAAATATATTCTTGTATATAAAAAACAAAGTATGTGATAAATCAGTATGATAAATTGATAGAATTATGAAAAAATTATGTGATGCAATATATTATGTAAATATAAAATTAAGGTGCAATATACAATATAAATATGCAGGTATATGTAATTATATATCAAAAGAATTTTGTGTGTGTACACACCCACAAACACAGAGACATACTCACTGTGCCTCCCCTACATAATCAGGAAGGCAAGTTCTTGTCTTGATTTATTAATTTGAAAATTACTAATTTTTTTTAAATAAAGTTAATTTAAAAGTATCATTAATGATTTCTGGTCATTATTTCTCATGTATTACTTTTTCTCTTGCATTATATAAGGAATTCTATGTGGGAAATGTACACAGAAATTAATTGATATGTACACATGTATTTACATCCAAATTTAATATAATATGCTATATATGTTTATATAATTAGTATACTTTTATATAAGAAGGATTGTATATATGTTTGGCATTTAAACAACTACCTTAGCAGTAGAAGTAGAGGAAGCATCCTGAGAGAAGTCTGCTTGTAGGTATAGGTAATAAGAGTGGTGAATTCTCTGTACAGAATTTTAAGTAAAAGCAAAATTGACTAGAAGTCAGCCTGCTAGTTATTATCACCATGTGCAGGCATTTTAAATACTACCAGTGATAAAATATCCCTTCCTTCTGGAATGAACATTTCTGATCCTCCCATCCGCTCTATGCCATTGACAATAAGAAAATAATTCCATACCAATCAGAATTTAGAATAAGTTATTTGCAATAAGCAAGCCCAATAGTGAAATGAACAAACTTAGCAAATAAAATATTTTCATAATTACCCATTCCAGTGCCAAAATATATCATCCAAAACAAATATTTTGGCTTTGTTTTCTTCTTTTTTATTAATTTATTTTAATTAGGTATGTATGACAGCATAATGAAATTTTATTTCTTGTACACAATTACACCACAGATTTTCATTTCTCTGGTTGTACACAATGTAGTGTTGAACCATCTTTCCTGCCCACATGCCCCTTCCCCACCTCTGCCTGTCCTTTGCTCAAATTTCCTCCAGTTTTCCTATGCCCTACCCCCCATCCATTATGGATCCACATCCACTTATGAGAGAGAACATTTGGCCTTTGTTTTTTTGACATTGGCTTATTTCACTTAGCATGATATTCTCCAGCTTCATCCATTTACCTACAAATGCCATGATCTTATTCTCTTTTAATGCTGAGTAATATTCCATTGTGTATGTATACCACAATTCTTTTTATCCATTCATCTATTATTTAAGGGCATAAAGGTTGCTTACACAGTTTAGTTATTGTGAATTGAGCTGCTATGTACATTGATGTGGATGCAGTTCTATAGTCTGTTGATTCTTGCACCAATTTGCAGTCTCACAAGCAATGAATGAGTGTGCCTTCCCCCCCTCATTCTTGCCAACATTTATTGTTGTCTGTATTCTCGATAACTGCCATTCTGACTAGAGTAGTTTTGATTTGTATTTCTCTAATTACTAGAGATGTTGAACATTTTTTCATATATTTATTGATCCAATGTATATCATCTGAGAACTGTCTGTTCAGCTCCTTAGCCCATTTATTGATTGGATTATTTGATATTTTGGTGTTAAGTTTTTTGAGTTCTTTATATATCCTGGAGATTACTGCTCTATCTGACATGCATATGGCAAAAATTTGTTCCAAAATATAGGCTCTCTCTTCACCTCATTGACTGGTTCCTTTGCTAAGAAGCAGCTTTTTAGTTTGAGTCCATCCCATTTATTAATTCTTGATTTTATTTCTTGCACTTTTGGAGTCTTGTTAAGGAAGTCAGAGCCTAATCTGATATGATAAAGATTTGGGCCTACTTTTCCACTATTTGGCCTAGGGTGTCTGGTCTAATTCTTAGGTCCTTGATCCACTTTAAGTTGAGTTTTGTGCCTGGTGAGAGGGGTTTAGTTTCATTTTGATGCATATAGATTTCCAGTTCTCCCAGCACCATTTGTTGAAAAGGCTATCCTGTCTCCAATGTATGTTTTTGGTGTCTTTGTCTAGTGTGAGATAAATGTATTTATGTGGGGTTGTCTCTATGTCTTCTATTCTGTACCATTGGTCTACATGTCTATTTTGGTGCCAATACCACGCTGTTTTGTTACTTTATATATTGTTATACCTAGTATTTGAAGTATTATTATACCTAGTATTCTGATGCCTCCTGCTTCACTCTTCTTGCTAAGGATTGTTTTGGCTATTCTGGGTCTCTTATATTTTTGAATGAATTTTATGATTTCTTTTTCTATTTCTATAAGAAATGATGATGGAATTTCAATTGGAATAGCATTAAAACTGTATTGCAATTTAGTTAGTATGGCCATTTTGACAATATTTATTTTGCCTATCTAAGAGCATGAGAGATTTTTCCATTTTCCAAGGTCTTCTTCAGTTTTTTTCTTTAGTATCTGTAGTTTTCATTGTAGAGGTCTTTCATCTCTTTTGTTGATTCCCACCTTTTTTTGGGGGGAGAGCTATTGTGAATGTAGTAATTTTCTTAATTTCTCTTTCAGAGGATTCATTAGTGATGTATAGAAATGCATTTGATTTATGAATGTTGATTTTATATCCTGCTACATTGCTGAATTCATTTATTAATTCTAGAAGCTTTCTGGTGGAATCTTTTGGATCCTCTAAGTATATGATCATGTTGTCAGCAAGTTATGACAGTGTAAGTTCTTTTTTTCCTATTCGTATCCCTTTAATTTCTTTTGTCTATCTAACTACTCTGGATAGTTTCAGGTGCTATATTGAATAGAAATAGTGAAAGAGGGCATGGTTGTCTTCTTCCAGTTTTTAGAGGGAATGCTTCCAATTTTTCTCCATCTAGATGATGCTGGCCTTGGGTTTAGCATAGATAGTTTTTACAATGTTGAAGTATGTTCCTACTATCTCTAGTTTTTCTCATGTTGTGAACATGAAAGGGTGCTGTATTTTGTCAAATGCTTTCTCTGCATCAAATGATTTAATAATTTTATTGGGCCATTCTTCTTAATAAAAATTGTTTTGAAGGCAGTTTTGGGTATGTTATGGTAAGGCAATAGTAGTGCAGAGATAGGTGCTTGTATTTCTGTTTATGAGCATACTTGTACATCATTTATCTAAAATATGTTTGGAAATTAACTACAAATAATAAGGAGTCGAAATCTGTTTAGATTATATAAGCAGTAAAGCAATAAGATTAAGATTAATATATAAATATATTTCAAAAGAATATTTCTATCAGTTTATTTCTTAAAATTATATGAGGATACACTATCTATAAAGACTTAAAATCATTAGATCTTAATTGGAACTTATATTAATTATTTTTAGGATGTAAAATATAGGCACACTTGTGTAAAGCCACAGACACTTAATAGTAGAGATCATCTTAGTCCACTTATTTATCCATTCCTTTCTTTCTTTAACAGATATCTATTAAGTTCTACTAATAGTGGGGTAAGATGATGCACAGTGAGGATTCAGCAATGAGCACAAGTAAAAAAGATCCCTTCCCTTAGAAGATTAAATTATGTTGATGAAAAGAGTAAATAAACAAATAAATATAGAATAATAAACTGTGCTAAGCACAAGAAATAAACAATATGAGAGAAGAATTGGGGAGCTGTCTCTAGTTTAGATGTTAAAAAAGAGAAGACCTAATTAGCAATAATTTGAGCTTTGCCAAAACCCAAAAGAAAAATTTCCATGCAGAAGGAAGAGGAAAGTAAATTTATAAAAAGTAGAATGAGGTGTACATATTTCAAACAAACATAAAAGAGGTGTACCTGACAGTCAGAAGTAGTTTCTGATGGCTAGAGTGTAACTCAGTGGTAAACTATGTGCAAATTCTAAGGGTACATACACACAAACCCACACCAAAAAAGAAAATCTGTGAAATCACCCAGATCATAACAAGGTCTTGAAGACCATAGTAAAACATCTAAAGGGGTTTAATCACAGGAATTATGATTTTTTTAGTCTTCTTGCATAAGATATGTTAACTATATCTTTTGAAGTACAGAATGGCTTGGGAAAAGGTAGAAATAGAAATTAGGAGCTGTGTTAGTCAGGTTTTCATCACTGTGACCAAAATACTTGACAAGAACAAGCTAGAGAAGGAAACATCTATTTTGGCCCAAAGTTTCTGAGGTTCACTTGTTCCATTATTCTGGACTCAAGGCAAGAAAGAACATCAAGACTGCACAAGACATCACACAACAGCCTGGAAGTGGAAAGAAAGCTAGGGGAACAAATCGCTGAGAAGATGAATCCTTCCAAGGCACCCCACAGTGACCCACTTCCTCTAGCCACACCCCACCTCCTTACTGTTACTACCATTTAGACAAGGGTGGATTCATTAGGTTACAGTTCTCATAGTCATATCTGAATATATCTGCATTAACACAGGAGCTTTTGGAGGACACCTCCTATCCAAACCATAACAGAAGCCTCTTGTGAAAGTCTCCTCAACTACTCAGCTGTTTTCTTCTTGCCCTTTGCCTCTAAACTTGCAGGTTCCTGTCTCAGTTTGTCAGTTTTCTGTTCCTCTAAAAACGTATCTGACATAATCAAGCTATAAAGGAAAAAAATCTTATTTTGTTTCACTTTTTGGGAGGGTTCAACCCATGACTTGGCCTTATACTTTGGGTCCTATGGTGATGCAGCATGTCATGGCAGGAATGAGTGAGAAATAATCATTGATATCTTAAGTGCACAGACATAAGAAAAGGTGACTACAGTTTGTGACATTAGAAATTTGATCGAAAACAAGATAAATGGCAAGTCTGCCTCTTAGCTGCTGGTGCAGTCAGAGGAGCTAGCCCTGTGATTATACTTAGTCAAGCAGCCTCTTAACCTCACAGCCAATATCCAGGACAAACCTCTCTTGTTTTATGCAACAGAAAGATGCTGAGGCAAGTCCGGAGTATAGAACCTGAAATCTTAGTAATTGGACCCCAAGGTCACACAAAGAAAAGTTGAACAATATTGTCCACTAGCACAGGATTTCCAATTAAGGAGTAAAAGACAGAACTGCGGTGAGTCCAACATGAAACTTAGGTTGATGAGATGAAGGTGTCTCCAGAAATTGGTTTTAAGGTACATTTATCAATTTAAATTAGGAGCTGGGCTGAGAGAAGACCATCACAGGCATGTTGACTAATTGAAGGTAGATGCTGAATTAGAAAAAGACAGAGCAGTTTTAGAACTAATTTGGAAGCAGGAAGATGTTAAAGCTCTCTGTTCACCATGGGATATTTTCAGTGCTTGGATATTTTAGCAATATTTCCACATATTTTATAATAATAAAAACAAGTATCATAAAAATCTAAGCATATACTTGGGCATTTAGTACTCATTTTAAGCATTCTTCTTAACTATCATCCCTCAAATCCTTGTTATAGCACAGGAGAGGGTCTAGATTCAGAAAAAATTCCAGGAACCTTAGAAAGAATTTGAGGGACCTTGGACTAAAAAAGCAAGAATTTTATAGTTTTTGACCTCAAGTTCAGGAAAATATCTGAACAAAGCTGTGTGAGCGTAGAATATGGAAAAGGAAAATGAGGATTGTGTTCATGACTGAGTTTGCCATACTCTTTTCTGTGGTTTTGTTATGTGGGATGGAGCATGGAGTTGTTAATCAGCTAAAATAAGAATGTCTCCATCATCCAGACAAGTCTACACATAAGACCACTTCAGTCAGAGAGTTTAGAGGAGGTAGTTTACCTTTCAGGAGTTCTGTAAGAAATATCAATAGAGAAATTGACTTTACTCTTTCCATTCATAATAATTTCCTTAGGCAGAATATCCAAAACATCCTACATTAATTTAGTAGTTTTCAGTTTGATACTAAAAATAACGATAAAAATAAAGAAATCGCCAAAGAGAATAATATGAAGTATTAGCTAGGTGAAAATTTTTAGAAACAATATTTTTAACTCTTGAAGGTTTATTAAATGATAGAGAAAATAATCCTATCATAATTATCATGTGAATACATGA
Source organism: Spermophilus citellus (assembly GCF_964194105.1). NCBI lineage: Eukaryota > Metazoa > Chordata > Mammalia > Rodentia > Sciuridae > Spermophilus > Spermophilus citellus. The sequence continues at coordinate 120,714,735 of NC_138189.1, forward strand.
ATGTTTACTTTATTCTTTCTAAAACTGGAAAAGCAAGGGTATAATTTATAATATTTTCTATATCAGTACACTATCCATATATAATATGTCTATATTTACGGATAAAAATGGGTTTTTTGGTCTGTAGTATGTGGTAATAGATTTTTTTATAAACTTCCTCAGACATAGTCTGAATTAAATCTTTTGAAAATCTGTATTATTTTAAAGAGTATATAAGAGAAAGTCAAATTACTGAGCTTTTCAATTTTTAGAAGTCCAGTGATGTTTATGAGCTTGTCCATAAAATATTTACTCCCCTCTCAGTTCACCTAAAATGTGAGGTTTAACATCATCTGTCATTAATTAATAAGTGTATACTGTGCTCCCATATGCTCACATTCTGATGAGGTGAAGTAAATATTAAATAATCACACAAATAAAAAATATAATTTCAAACTACAATGAAAGTCAGAAAGGAAAAGAATAATGTAATTTGTGTGCCCATTAAGAGGAACCCTGACCTGACCTTTGCAGGGAATATGAAAGGAAGTTAAGGAGGGGAAAGTATAAAAGATGTTTCAATCAAATGAAAGAATATATACAGCCTCTGGGACAATCAGAAGTCTCTTGGAATGACCATAGGACAGAAAGCACAAGGGGAAGAGAGGTGTCAGTTTAGGATGGAGGACAAAGCTCAAGTCACATGAGGCTTTGTAGGTCATGGTAAGTATTTTAGAATTTATCCTAATAGCAATGTGAAGAGGGTAAGGATTTAAAAGTTGTAAAAGTAATGGAAAGAGGGAAATGCTGCAGAAAATTCAATAAGAGGACTTTTACTTATAATGATTGATCTTCTGACTAAGGTGGAAAAGAAGAATCCTGGAGTGGACAGGAGGAGACCAAGTAGCAGAACCACTACAGGGATCAAGAGTGAAGGGGTGTGATCTCTTATCCTATTTTAGAGAATTGCCGTCCGAATATACACAAAAGTGGAAAAGAAAGGATTTATGCCCCCCAAAATTCCATTTCTCAAAATGTTTTTTAATCTCACTGTATTAATAGTTCCTCTTAACTAACATGTGATAATTACACACATTGCATTTCAGTGTGATACTTCCAACACAAGCATACAGTGGCACTGATCAACTCAGAGTACTTAATATATTCCTTGCCTCACCATTACTTTGTCTTAGTAGCCTTTGAACTTCTCTTTTCCAGATCTTCATAAAATATCCATTAGGTTTTTGTGAACTACAGTCATTCTGCTATGCCAGGACACAACAGAATTTATTCCTCTATATCTATCTATCTATCTATCTATCTATCTATCTATCTAATCTATCTGTGTTTTTGATACTCATTATTCAAAATCCCTTTATGCTCTGTCCTCCCACCAATCCTGGCCTCTGATACTCATTATTCTATATGAAAATCAACATTTTTTAGCTTCTACATATGTTAGGATATATGCAATATTTATCTCTCTGCATCTGGCTTGTTTCATATAACCTTCAGTTCCATCCATTTTGCTGCAAATGACAGGATTTCATTCTTCTTCATGGTTGAATAATATCACATTTTACACGTGCCACATTTTTGTAATACTACCATAGATTTCACCTATCATTAACTTTCTATATAATTATCAGATCGGTTTGTACTTGATACTCTCAATATCTCTGATTTTCTAAAATAAACTTAATTGAACTTCTGGATTATAATTTAATATTGAAGATACCCAAAATAAACCTGATTTAACCTTTGAACTGCCTAAAATGTTTACTTTGAATATTAGCTAACAGCAGTGTGAAGAGCATAAGGATATAAGCATATAATGCCATCAAAATGTTTTCTGTCAAACTTCAGTGGAAATGAAGAAACAGAGGCAAAGGGAGGTTAATAGAAAATGAGGTTTTTTTAATGGGAAAATATAATTTAACATAATTATGTGTAATTTTCTTGCATCCACTTAACCATGTATATAACATTAACATGTGTTGGTCTGTGTGTGCTGCTATAACAAAAATACCTTAAATTGAGTAATTAGTAAATATCAAAATGTATTGATAAAAGTTCTAGAGGCTAGAAATTCAAGAACAAGGTGTCAGAAGATTCGGTGCCTGTTGAGGACTTGATCTTTGCTTCAGTGGTGGTACATTCTCACTATGTCCAGCCATAGTGGAAGAGATAAATGTACTCATCCCATTTATGAGAGTAAAGCCTTCATGACTCAATTCACCTCCCAAAGGTACCAGAGCCTATCTTTATACTATTGCATTGGGACTTGGGTTCAACATTTGAACCAGGGAGGGGCACAAATATTCAGAACATAAAAATCATCTATAAGAATGGCTGTATTAATAGAATCATTTTTATATATTCATAATATATGCATATTTTGAGAAAAACATTTTATGATTTGTTATTTTTTTCACAGAAAGAAAATCACTATGGATAAGAAATAAGAAGAGAGCTATTACTGTGATTATCTTTGAAGTCACATTCATGCTGACACAAGAGTTTGGTATGAAATTGATCACTACGAAAATGAGATTGATCAAATTATGTGAATGTACAAATATGGCCCTATGAATGTCACCTTTATGTATGATTACAATGAATCAATAAAAAAGAAAAAGGAAGGCTTTACTCTTAATTTTAAGGTTGTTTAAATTGCACAATTGTTTAATTAAAATATTCATTTCCCTCTGGATATAAGATATATAAAACTACACACCTCCTCCAAGAAAAATTATTCCTCAAAGTTGGCCTTAATCAATACTTGGCAACATACATGTGGTTGATTAACTTAATTAATGAGAATCATGATGTTTTACATCATTAAATCATTTGACAGGACTTGGCTTTATCTTCAATATAGAATTATTGCATAGGTAGAGTTTCAGATTTATAGTTTTTATTCAAATTTCTTGTATTAATGATTGTTTTCTTTTCAAAGGAGAACTGATCCGTTTAAGAGTATGTAAAGAGCATGTCCTTCCTTTTACTATTACCCATTCTCTCTCTCTCTCTCCCTCTCTCTTGTTTTTGTTTGTTTTTGTTTTTGTTTTGTTTTGTTTTCCTTTTTCTTTTTCTAGTGCAAGGACTAACATCTGGTTCTTATGCATGCTAAACAAGTACTCTACCACTGAGCTCTATCCCCAGTCAACTATTCCTCATTTTTAACTATGAAAAAGTTTACCAAAATCTGCTAGACATTCCATGGATTCAAATGTAAAGAAGCAACTTTCTTAGAAGTTCAGTGGTGTTAAGGAGCTTGTCCATAAAATATTTGTTCTCCTTTCTGTTCACTACATTACATAAAAGCTAAAAGTGTGCTGTTCTCTTGTTTTCTCCTTTGTGTCCTGCCACAAAGACAGTGCTTCTCAACCCAGGAAAAAAAAAGTCAGGTGTTAGTTTTCCTCTGTCCAACAGATAAACAGATTGTCTAAAAGATAAAATTACAATTTAATATTCATGGCAGAGATTCATATGGTAAGGTTGGACATATGTAAAAGAAAATCCAGTATTCCTTCAGGTAAAAATATGCTTAAAATGTTGCAGAATTAAAATTTTGCAATTGTTCCAATATGTTAGGGAATAGTGTGTCTTCAAATACAAAAAAGGACTAGCTATTTGTGGAAAGCCAGCTGAAAAAATCCAAAAATGTGTATGAAGACAAGATTAAAATCATTCACGCAGCTATGGTTCCCTAACAATCCTCCAAATCTTAATTAAGTTATTCATACATTATGTGTGTACATATTTTATAGTATGTGTATTCATATTATACATATGAATAATATATATATATATATATATATATATATATATATATATATATATATATATATATATATATATATATATATATATTAAATCTATCCTTAATATGACCTCCTAAGTGACATGATTCCATGTTGGGTAATTTTAGGATAAATTTTGTGCAACTTTCCCAAATAAACTGATCCTGCTTTTTTCTTTCTTTCTTTCTTTGTTTTTTTCTGTTACTATTCATCCCCTGGGATTCTTTGGTACTGTTCTGATCAGTTAAGATGCAAACCTGTGAAATAGCAGTGGTCTGCAGGTATAAAATTTTCTGGGCACATCTTCAATGTCATCTGCTCATAGTTTTCCCTTCTTTAACTCCAGACTACATATTACAAAACTGCTCCCTCCATAGAAAGCCTAGCTCACGTGTGTGCTCTCCTTAAACCCAAACTTAGCAATCTCCATGGTCACCAAGACATTGGCACATGAATGGAGAAGAGAAAGAAGTAATAACAAAAATAACCAAAAGTATTAACTAAAACCTTAGCTGGTCTCCCTACCATCCAATCCTCTATCTCTCGCTGCCTCCTCTGGCTTCAGACTGATTTTGACCTGAGTTTTTCTGGCACTTCACACTACTCCATCTTCCCATAAACCCTTGTCCCCTTTGCTACTAATAAGTCTTGCAGGGAAGCACCATGACACTAATCCCCTAATTAGTTCCAAGAGTGACTTTCAGGGCACATAGATGTTTCTAGTTGAAATGGCATAATAATTTTTGCTTGAAAAGTTTCATCATTGGATATTAAGTTGCAAGTACATATGAGCAAGAAGTTCTGGTGTGTTATTGCACAGCAAGGAGATTCTAGATAACATTCATGTCCTGTACTCTGCAAAAAACCAGGAGAAAGGATTTTGAAAGTTTTCACTGCAAAGAAATGGGAAATATTTGAGGAGATAGATATATTTAACCAACTTAAACATTATACAATGTATATGTGTCTAAAATATCACCTATTGCCCCATTAATATGTACAAATTTTATAATTTTATATAACATAAATTTTAATTAATAAAAAATCAATTAATATATAGATTTCTATAGGTTTCTATAGGTAGAGCACCATAGCCCTTAAACAAGGAATATTTTCAACACATGATTGTTGTCTTTCTCACTATTGATTCCAGTCCTGAAGACTAGGATCAGGTCTTTCCTCCCCGGGTTTTGAAGATCAAACACCCTAGAAATGCCAAAGTAAACAGAAAACAAGTTTTATTTAAAAGAGAGACAAAGGAAAAGGTAGCAGACTTCTCTACATAGAAGAGGGCCAGAGTTGGATGTCCACGGAAGTGAGGGTTTCTTGCTTTTTATAGACTCCAGAACACCCTCACCTTCTCTTTCTTCTCCCTGTACCCATGTACATGCCTAAGGGTAGAAAGGAGCAGCACTGGGGACTAAGGAGTGGCACAGAGGGTAATTCTTTGTAGCTCCTTATGCTCCACAGAGCCATCCCTGAGGTTATCTCTTATCAACCGTTTGTCTTTTCTTTGATAACTAGCCTTCATCTTCTCCATCCCCATCATTCATTACCTACACTCACTGCCATACCTTCTGTCTCCTGCTGCAGTTTGTTGAGGAAGGTAACATTTCCTGTCCCTTCAGGCCAGGCCGGACTGCAGGACTGCAGGCAGATTGCTTTTGGGCAAAGAAAGCATGTGGGGAGTCAGGACAGTGGGCTCATTTTATAAAATAACACTCTTAACCTTGCATTCCCACCATCCTCATCTATTTGTCCCTTCTTACTGTTAGGTCCAAAAACTAATCTGAAAACAGAACTGATAAGAAACTCAACCCTAAATCCCTTTGATACCATCCTTCTTATAATCGGCATTTTGTTTTAATTACATCAAAATTTGCAATCATGAAAGAAACAATTCTTTTTTAATCTCTTTAAAATATTTTCTTTCCTGTAATTATTATTCTGCAACATTATTTTAAAATTCAATAAGCATATATTTTGGTGACTTTTATATGCCTATATATGGAGACACATAAACATGTGTAATAAACTATGCCTACCCTAAGGATTTTACATTATTATTTCTTTTTTTTTAAAGAGAGAGAGAGAGAGAGAAAGAGAGAGAGAGAGAGAATTTTTTAATGTTTATTTTTTAGTTCTCAGTGGACACAACATCTTTGTTTGTATGTGGTGCTGAGGATCGAACCCTGGCCGCACGCATGCCAGGCGAGTGCGCTACCGCTTGAGCCACATCCCCAGCCCCTACATTATTATTTCTAAGAATTTTCATATTCTAATTATAATAGTGAATTTAGGGAGTGTATTGGGGATTGAACCGAGGGCACTTGGCCACCAAACCACATCCCCAGCCCTATTTTATGTTTTATTTATTGATTTGTATTTTGCTTTAAGCAACACTGATGTGCTTAGCACCTCGCTTTTGCTGAGGCTGGCTTTGAACTCAAGATCCTCCTGCCTCAGCCTCCCCAGCCTCTGGGATTACAGGACTGTGACACTGTGCCTGGCTTAATTATAGTAGTGATTTAATGGCAAATATAAACAACTTTGTTCACGTATGGAAGAGGAGCATTCGTGTCAATTTTTTTCCTAAAAGTTTTTATGATCATATTTTAAAGATATCATAGAGATAATCTTGAGGATTATGAGTAAACAAATACAATAATGTAGAAAGGTCTTTAAGATCTTTAATATTGTAGTTAGTAATGATAGACCCAACCTGATCTTTTCTTAAAATTGGGAGCCATATCGCCACAAAGCCATGAAAAGATAATTTTGGCTTTACTATAAATTACTGCAAATTCTGAACCTGCTTGGAATGCCTGCCCATGCCTTGAACTCACCCATGCCTGGCTCTCTGACCAGATAGCAGCCCTCTCTGAAACTTTAGTGACACCTCATAAATATTGGCCTTCCCTGGCCAGACAATGACCCTCTCTGAGGCTCTAATGGTCCTCATAAATTCTGATGTTGGGGCCAGCAAAAAAAATGTAAACTACCATTAGTGTGATGCTCGTCAGAGTTCTGTTATCTGTAACCCCCCTTTGTGTAACTTTCTGGGCTATAAAGCTGGGCTGCAGGAAAGCTGCTGAGGGGCTGTCTTGTTTCCCGCGGTTTTGGGTGGGAGAGGCAGCCCGGCCGGTCGAAATAATAAGCTTGCTTTCATTTGATTTTGATTGGAGTCAGTGGTCTTTTCTTGCATCCTGGTCTAACAAGTAGGAATATATTGTTCATTTTTTTCAAAGAAATTTATTTAACTCACAGTTTTGAAGGATGAACATACAGGATGAATTGGCCCCATTGGGATGTTAGTCCCCTTGACTATTTTACAACATAGCACAGAGGTAGAAAGGGAAAAGACCCCCCCCACCCCGACAGGAAAGATAATATGGTGGGACAAGAAGCCAGAATGTTGGAAGTGATAGTGTTGCTTTTCATAAGAAACTGTTCTTGAAGAAATTAACTTACTCCATAAAAACCTTCTGAGGTTAGTGCCTCCAATAAGCATTACATTCCATAGGCACCAACTCTTAATACTGCCACATTGTGAACCAACTTTGCATCAGATGAACCTTTAGGGACATACTGAAACCAAGCCAAATCATAGTACCCTCTATTCCTATCAGTGGAATGGACTTTCATAACTTGAGCCCCAACATTTACCCCTCATTTTCTGCCCATATCCTACTATTCTAAAATAAAGTATCTCCCTTTCTTGGGATTATACACACCTTTGATACAACAATGCAGAAAGATTAATGTGTATTTTTTTAGAGTAGTAGATTTTATTTGCCAGATTGAGTAATCAATCTATCATTTGAAAAATGCATATTTTCCATAGAGAATCAGAACATAGTTCTAATGGAGATACACAATTTTCTGATTCAGTGTTGGGAATGAAAGATAAATAAATGCTGATTATTTGAAAAACTGCTTCCAAGGTGAAAACATAAGAAAGTAACGACTTTCTTTCATTCTTAAAACTACATGAGCGAAGTTCAGAGGCATGAAAAAGCATGATTTGTTCTGAGGAATCTAAGTGTGGTTCTTTTTATCCATGTTTTTCAAGAAGTTTCCAACAAAGGGAATGGATAATCTCTTTATTCTACAGTTCTGTAGAGATCTAGAAAGATCAAAACCTAGTGGACAAACTCTCAGCTTAAATAAATATTAAAAGACAAATTTCATATAATGAGAGTATGCTTATAACTCCATATTTTATTATTTATTTGAATGTTGAAAGTTCAAGGTATATAATCTTATCTTGATTTAGAACCATAGTGAGTTTTGTCTTTGTTTCTGATCCTGAATCTAATTTATTCAGTAATAGAATTTAGTTCATCTTTTTTTACCAATATGTCTTAAATTTTCAATTAGGATATAAATACCTCACATTTATTATTCCCCTTAAAAGTATGTCTGAGATATAATGAAAATGGAAAGATATAAAAGTTATAATTTGGTTACTTTTTCAAAATATGGAAAGTGTAACACTTGTGAACAGAGTAAGTTTTTTTACATGAGAATCTTAATATTTAGCAATTTCCCACATAAACTATATAGTACAGAAACAGTAAAGAAATTATAAAATTATATTTTAGTTTAAATTAATATAAAATTTATGAAAATAAATAAATTAAACATGTTATCTCACCTTGCCAACAAAGATCATCTTTTATGCATCCAAATCATGTGTCTTAATCTCTCATGCTGCCTGACTATCTGAAAAGACCTTTTGATTTATACCTTAGAATGTTATGCCAGATTCGTGGGACCCCAATAGACCTCCAAGAGCCAAATCCGATGCAATCACACAAGAGTCTTTATTGCAAGCTCGAGCCTGGACTCACAACCATTCCCGAAGCAGTGGTCCCAGGGAGTGAGTCCCGGTCCTTTGTTCAGTGAGATTTTATAGGTTTTGGGGGGATACTCTGTGCGTCACAACATCACACAGCAAATCATTCCATACCGCAGGAAAATCAAACAACAACTGATTAGTACATTTAATGGCGGGAAAAATTTGGGTAGGGGTGATTGGTTAACATAAGAGGGGGATTTGTTTAGGCCTGATTCGTTTAGGCCATGAGGGGTGTACGTGCTGAACTACATGGTTTCCCAACATGTTATCACCATAAACTACTTGGGGGTCATCTGGCATTCCAGGTATTTTCCCTGTCTCATGCTGATTGGAGGTTGCTAGTGGGGTTGCTATGGGTCCTCACCTAGCCTAACTGAATCAGGGACACCTGGTGCCTCAGACCTCTCCTGTTATTTACAGACAAACAACTCAGCAGTGTGGGTATGTGCTTAGGAATGTTCTGTGGGTTTTTCCAAGGACAAGGGTCATGCCGCCTTCCTTAGGACAGGCCTTGAGGTAGAAGCTGCTGTTATTTATTTATTTTTAAAAATGGAGTCACATTAGTTTCTCAGCATCTTAGAACAAAGCTGACTAACTTGTGTCTGAACATCTAGAAGGTTGAATGTTGTGACCCAGCCTTGGCTGCAGATGGCTAATGTCTCTATGTATAGGGAATTGGAGTGGCTGAACAGCTTTCTTAAGAGAAATGACTAACTAGTTTGTCCAAAGTTCTCACATAACACAAATGCAATCTATTGTCACATATTAGATTATCTTTCTCTTGTAGTGCTGACTATATATATTCTTATTTCTCCTAATTTCTATTTCATGACTCCAGAGAGACTCTTGAACTAACATGATATTCAAAGCAATTACACATGGAGGCTGAAAAGTATCTTCCTTATTAAACAATTTAGTATTGCTCAAATCTATAAGTATATATTAAATATCTGAATCCTGAAAAGGGGATAAATCCAAAGCTGGACTCAATATAAAGACAAGAATAAAGCAAATATTTCCTCATATGATTTGATAGGGTAGACATTTTCAGGAATAAGGTCAAGAAAATCAATCTTATACTGACCGTCTATTCACTTAAGAAGTGTGGGAAAAGAAAACCTAAGAAACATACCAAATAAAGGAAATTAAGTGAGTTCTTGAGAAACTAATGTGACTCCATTTTTGAAAATAAATAAATAACAGAAGCTTCTACCTCAAGGCCTATCCTAAGGAAGGGGGCATGACCCTTGTCCTTGGAAAAACCCAGAGAGCACTCCTAAGCACATACCCACCCTGCTGAGTTATTTGTCTGTAAATAACAGGAGAGGTCTGAGGCACCAGGTGTCCCTGATTCAGTTAGGCTAGGTGAGGACCCATAGCAACCCCACTAGCAACCTCCAATCAGCATGAGACAGGGAAAATACCTGGAATGCCAGATGACCCCCAAGTAGTTTATGGTGATAACAAGTTGGGAAACCATGTAGTTCAGCACGTACACCCCTCATGGCCTAAACGAATCAGGCCTAAACAAATCCCCCTCTTATGTTAACCAATCACCCCTACCCAAATTTTTCCCGCCATTAAATGTACTAATCAGTTGTTGTTTGATTTTCCCGTGGTATGGAATGATTTGCTGTGTGATGTTGTGACGCACAGAGTATCCCCCCAAAACCTATAAAATCTCACTGAACAAAGGACCGGGACTCACTCCCTGGGACCACTGCTTCGGGAATGGTTGTGAGTCCAGGCTCGAGCTTGCAATAAAGACTCTTGTGTGATTGCATCAGATTTGGCTCTTGGAGGTCTATTGGGGTCCCATGAATCTGGCATAACAATGCAAACTGAGATGTGGAGAAGTATTTTCCTTGAGAATGTATGGGTATTTGGTCATGAAAATATGTAGAGCCATCAAAAATAGATCTCAGAATATAAACCCTCTTATCTGAATGTAAGGTTGTTAGAGTCTACCAACTAAAGTCTTTGGAGAGCAAGTAGCTCAGTAGAGATCTAAGTAAGACAGAGGAGGTTGCAACAAGGACCACAGTAGAATGCATGTATCACAAGTACCTCCTGATTCTCAAAGCCAAAGTTCAGGTAGGACTCATTTCACATCAATGAAGACTTAAAGATCAGTTACCACTGTCAAATATAGTTACTCTCAGTCTTGGTTCATTTTAAAATCTGTATAATTAAATTTTTTCTCATCCACACCTTTGCCTTCAAAGTCTGATTTGCTTCCTCTTGCAGGAATTGAGTAGTGCAGGTCTAACTGGACAACATTCTTGATGATCAAGTGAAGATTAAGAAAATTTTGGAGCTTAGCTAACCTCTGATATTAAGGAAAGGAAAGAAGGATGATCAGGAATTGCCTGATATAAATGCATTTCAAATTGGAAAATTGAGAGGTTTTTTTTTTCTTTTTAAATTTACTTCTCTTATTCTTAAAATATTTATTACCTTTTCAAGTACATGTTGATAATGTTCTAAATTTAATTCATTTTGAGAAAAAAAATTAAAATATTTATTTCTGAATATCTAAGGGCCACTTATATTATTAATATGCCATATGTATAATTTACCAAAGTTAGAAGCATTCTGCCTGTATTATTCTTCAATACATTTTTACTTAAGGTTGACTATAGGCTGATTATTTTAATTATTTACTAAAACATGTATAATTTATATATTCAAAAATAGCACAGTTAGGGTATGACACATATTTTATAAAATATTTTAAAACAATTTTCAGTAATCTTTAGAAAAACAAATAGGGCAATAAATACTTAAGACTTCAAATAAGAAGGAAAAAAAAAGACTGGAAAATATGTCATAAAATAGCTCTTAAGCCTGATATAACTGGACTGTGAAATTATACCTTATGTCTGTGAAAAACAGCTCTATAAACTGAAGTTTAATTGAAAAAAAAATGCTTCCTATAATAAATATATTTATTCACATCCATATTGATGTAAATTGAGAAATATATGTATGAGATTATGTTATATTGCTCTTGGTGAAATTAAAAACAAAATACTTTAGTGAATGTAGTGTGTATGAGAACAATCTAATTTAATCTTTAAGTGGAATTATCTTTTCTAAACAATTGCCATACTATTTTACACAAAAATATCCTAAGAAATTTTTATAAGATACATGCATGCATTTATATATGTATACTCACATATATATGCATGTATATACACACACACATAAACATATATACATATATACACATAAATACACACACACAAACACACATATGATTGTTAAAAGCCAAAGTGAACATTAAGTTTAGTAAAATTTAGGCAGGGTACACTTATGAAATTCCTGTAGTAGATTCCTCCATGCCCTTTACTAATCAAAACCAACCCACACATGCACATGCACACACAGAAACACGCACACACACACACACACACACACACACAGAGTCCTAACTTGCCTATTATAGCAAAATATTATATTCTGGATGATTTAAACAATAGCAATTTATCTTTTTTTTAAAGAGAGAGAATTTTTTAATATTTATTTTTTACATCTTTGTTTGTATGTGGTGCTGAGAATCAAACCCGGGCCACAAGCATGCCAGGTGATCGCACTATGGCTTGAGCCACATCCCCAGACCATCAATTTATCTTCTCAGATTTAGATTGTCAATTCTTCATCAACTTGAAATTAAATGTTAATACAAAATGTAATTATATATATATGACTTTTTCAATATTTGTAAGAATTATTCCTACTATTATATTCCTATTGTAGTTTTTGTTATTAATATAAAGTATCCCATTGTATATTAATATAGTATTTCTGCATTTATAAGGACTACCTATATTATAAATATGCCATATATGTAATTTACCAAAGTTAGAAGCATTCTACCTGCATTATTCTTCAATTTACTTTTTTACTTAAGGTAACTATAGACTGATAATTTGAATTGTTTACTAAGAACATGTATAGTTTATATAATCAAGCATAGCACAGTAAATGTATGCCAGATATTTTTAAAAGCATTTTAAAACAATTTTCAGTAATCTTTAGAAAAAAATTGGGCAGTAAATATTTAAGTAGTAAATACATTCTATCATTAAGTAGTAAATACATTGTATCATAGTAAATATATTCTATCATTGATGACCATTTGTACTGTTTCCAGCTTTGAACTATTATAAAACTGCTATAAATATTTTAGTCTTAAAACATAGTTATGCATTAATTTATGCAGAATTTGGCGAGTCATAAAGTAGGCATATTTTAACATTGGTAGACATTGCTAGTTGTCCAAACTGGTTTATTCAAGCCATGTTCCCACAAGTATCAGATGAGAAATCTAATTGTTTCATAGTTATATCAAGCCTTGGGGATGTCAATCTTTATGTTTACCATTCTGATGGGTGTGAATATCACATTGTGGATATAACTTACATTTCACTGAGAGACAATATCAGAGCCATATTTTCATAGTTTGATTAGCTAAACTCTTTTATGAATTATGTTATGTTAGGCACATTTTTAGTGGATCCTTTCTCTTATGCTAATTCATATGTAGGAGTTCTCTGTGTGTTCTAGATATGAGTACTTTCTTGGCTATTTGTATAAAGAATATCCTTTCCATGTCTGTCACTTACCTTTTCGTTCTCTTAAAGAAATGTTTAATGAGCAAAGTTTTTAAATTTATTGAAGTCCAATATATAAGTTATTGAATTTTACTCATTTAATGTCTATAAATAGTTTGTGTGAATTATTTGATTTATTTGTAATAATCCATTTTTCATAAAAATATCCATTAGCCCTAGTAACATGTGTTACAAAGACTATATTTTTATGTTGTCTTTGTCTTTTTTTTTTTTGTCTTTTTTTTCTTTGGTTTTTAGGATATTTAGGGAGTATCAGGGACTGAACTCAGGAGCACTCTACCACTGAGCCACATCCCCAGCTCCATTTTGTATTTTATTAAGAGACAGGGTCTCCTGAGTTGCTTAGTGCCTAACTTTTGCTGATGCTGGCTTTGAACTTGTGATCCTCCTACCTCAGCCTCCCAAGCCACTGGAACTACAGGTGTGTGCCACCACACACTGGCTTTTCTTTGTTTTAAGTCAAGTAACAATATAGGTAGAGATCATTCTTAGATTCTTGCTCTTATGTAATTATTTTGTCATCAAGAAGAATATTTTTTGATTATAGTAAATATATAGTAATCACTGAAGGATGATCATTTAAATCTCTTAATTTCATTATTCTTCAAGACACTCTGTCATTCTTTTGCCTTGCATTTATTTGATGGAAAAAACATTAGTTTAAGGTCATCAATTCTCAAAACACACAAAAAAATGCTAAGCTTTTTAAAAAAAACTTAAATTATACACTATGTGAAAACTGACTTTAATGATATTGAGTGTTTCAATTGCTTGGATTCTTCTTAAGAACTCACTAACATTTTGTAGATTTTAGTGTGAGGTCTCTTGCATATCTACTTTAGATTTTTGTCTGAATTTGCAATCATTCTGATACTATTTTAAATTATATTTTAAAAATGTCAAGTCTAGCTGGGAGCAATGATGTACACCTGTATTCCCAGCGGCTTGGGATGCTAAGGCAGGAGGATTATGAGTTCAAAATCAGCCTCAGCAATTTAGTGATCTCTTAAGCAATTCATTGAGACCTGTTTCTAAATTTAAAAAACCACTAGGGATGTACTCAGAGGATTCAATCCCTGGTTCAAAAAAAAAAAAAAAACTCAATTCCATAATTGAAGCTTCTATTTTAGGAAAGTAGGAAAATAACTATAAAATAAATCCAAAGCAAAAGTTAGCAGAAACAAAAGAAAAATAAAAGCATAAGTCAAACAAATTAAAAGTCAAAAAATTGAGGAAATCCATGAAAGAGTATGCTGACTCTTTGAAAACATTAATTAAACTGACAAATTTCTTTTTTTTTTCTTTTTTTATTCTTGGTCGTTCAAAACATTAGATAGTTCTTGATATATCATATTTCACAGTTTGATTCAAGTGGGTTATGAACTCCCATTTTTACCCCGTGTACAGATTGCTGAATCACATCACTTACACTTCCATTGATTTACACATTGCCATTCTAGTGTTTGTTGTATTCTGCTGCCTTTCCTATCCTCTACTATCCCCCCTCCCCTCTCCTACCCTCCTCTCTACTCTCTCTACCCCCTCTACTGTAAATCTTTTCTTCCACTTGTATTATTCTTCCCTTACCCCTCACTTCCTCTTGTATGTAATTTTGTATAATCCTGAGGATCACCTTCCATTTCCATGCAATTTTCCTTCTCTCTCCATTTCCCTCCCACCTCATCCCTGTTTAATGTTAATCTTCTTCTCATGCTCTTTGTCCCTACTCTGTCCTTAGTTACTCCCCTTATATCAAAGAAGACATTTGGCATTTGTTTTTTAGGGATTGGCTAGCTTCACTTAGCATATTCTGCTCTAATGCCATCCATTTCCCTCCAAATTCTATGATTTTGTCATTTTTTAATGCAGAGTAATACTCCATTGTGTATAAATGCCACATTTTTTTTTATCCATTCATCTATTGAAGGGCATCTAGGTTGGTTCCACAATCTTGCTATCCTGAATTGTGCTGCTATGAACATCGATGTAGCAGTGTCCCTGTAGCATGCTCTTATTAGGTCTTTAGGGAATAGACCGAGAAGGGAAATAGCTGGGTCAAATGGTGGTTCCATTCCCAGCTTTCCAAGAAATCTCCATACTGCTTTCCAAATTGGCTGCACAAATTTGCAGTCCCACCAACAATGAACAAGTGCACCCTTTTCCCCACATCCTTGCTAGCACTTGTTGTTGTTTGACTTTGTAATGGCTGCCAATCTTACTGGAGTGAGGTGGTATCTTAGGGTGGTTTTGATTTGCATTTCTTTGACTGCTAGCGATGGTGAGCATTTTTTCATGTACTTATTGATTGATTGTATGTCCTCCTGTGAGAAGTGTCTGTTCAGGTCCTTGGCCCATTTGTTGATTGGGTTATTTGTTATCTTATTATCTAATTTTTTGATTTCTTTGTATATTCTGGATATTAGGGCTCTATCTGAAGTGTGAGGAGTAAAGATTTGTTCCCAGGATGTAGGCTCCCTCTCTAACTCTCTTATTGTTTCTTTTGCTGAGAAAAAAACTTTTTAGTTTGAGTAAGTCCCATATGTTGATTCTAGTTATTAACTCTTGTGCTATGGGTGTCCTATTGAGGAATTTGGAGCCCACCCCCACAGTATGTAGATCATAGCCAACTTTTTCTTCTATCAGATGCTGTTTCTCTGATTTGATATCAAGCTCCTTGATCCATTTTGAGTTAACTTTTGTGCATGGCGAGAGAAAGGGATTCACTTTCATTTTGATGCAAATGGATTTCCAGTTTTCCCAGCACCATTTGTTGAAGAGGCTATCCTTCCTCCATTGCATGCTTTTAGCCCCTTTATCAAATATAAGATAGTTGTAGTTTTGTGGATTGGTTTTTTGTGTCCTCTATTCTGTACCATTGGTCCACCCGCCTGTTTTGGTACCAGTACCATGCTGTTTTTGTCACTATTGCTCTGTAGTATAGTTTGAAGTCTGGTATCGCTATACCACCTGATTCACACTTCCTGCTTAGCATTGTTTTTGCTATTCTGGGTCTTTTATTTTTCCATCTGAATTTCATGATTGCTTTATCTATTTCTACAAGAAATGCCATTGGGATTTTGATTGGCATTGCATTAAACCTATAGAGAACTTTTGGTAATATCGCCATTTTGATGATGTTAGTTCTGCCTATCCATGAACAGGGTATATTTTTCCATCTTCTAAGATCTTCTTCCATATCTCTCTTTAGGGTTCTGTAGTTTTCATTGTATAAGTCTTTCACCTCTTTTGTTAGGTTGATTCCCAAGTATTTTATTTTATTTTTTTTTTTTTTTGAGGATATTGTGAATGGAGTAATTGTCCTCATTTCCATTTCAGAGGATTTGTCACTGATATACAGGAATGCCTTTGATTTATGCGTGTTGATTTTATATCCTGCCACTTTCCTGAATTCATTTATTAGCTCTAATAGTTTCTTTGTAGACCCTTTTGGGTCTGCAAGGTATAGAATCATGTCATCTGCAAATAGTGATAATTTAAGTTCTTCTTTTCCTATTTTTATGCCTTTAATTTCTTTCGTCTAATTACTCTGTCCAGTCTTTCGATGACTATGTTGAACAGAAGTGGTGAGAGAGGGCATCCCTGTCTTGTTCCAGATTTTAGAGGGAATGCCTTCAATTTTTCTCCATTCAGAATGATGCTAGCCTGTGGCTTAGCATAGATTGCTTTTACAATGTTGAGGTATGATCCTGTTATCCCTAATTTTTCTAGAGTTTTGAACATATAGGGATGCTGTACTTTGTCAAATGCTTTTTCTGCATCTATTGAGATGATCATATGGTTCTTATTTTTAAGTCTATTGATGTGGTGAATAACATTTATTGATTTCTGTATATTGAACCAGCCTTGCATCCCAGGGATGAATCCTACTTGATCATGTTGTACAATGTTTTTGATATGTTTTTGGATCCGATTCGCCAGAATTTTATTGACGATTTTTGCATCTAGGTTCATTAGAGATATTGGTCTGTAGTTTTCTTTATTTGAAGTGTCTTTGTCTGGTTTAGGAATCAGGGTGATGTTGGCCTCATAGAATGAATTTGGAAGTTCTCCCTCTTTTTCTATTTCCTGAAATAGTTTGAAAAGTATTGGCATTAGTTCCTCTTTAAAGTTTTGTAAAACTCTGCTGTATACCCATCCGGTCCTGGGCTGTTCTTAGTTGGTAGTCTTTTGATGGTTTCTTCTATTTCCTCAATTGATATTGGTCTGTCTAGGTTGTCTATATCCTCCTGACTCAATCTGGGCAGATCCTATGACTTAAGAAATTTATCGATGCCTTCACTATCTTCTATTTTATTGGAGTATAAGGATTCAAAATAATTTCTGATTATCTTCTGTATTTCTGAAGTGTCTGTTCTAATATTGCCTTTTTCATCCCATATGCTCGTAATTTGAGTTCTCTCTCTTCTTCTCTTTGTTAGCATGGCTAAGGGTCTGTCGATTTTATATATTTTTTCAAAAGACCAACTTTTAGTTTTGTCAATTTTTTCAATTGTTTCTTTTGTTTCGAGTTCATTAATTTCAGCTCTGATTTTAATTATTTCTTGCCTTCTACTTCTTTTGCTATTGTTTTGCTCTTCTTTTTCTAGGATTTTGAGATGAAGTATGAGATCAATTATTTGTTGGTTTTTTTTCTTTTTTTAAGGAATGAACTCCAAGCAATGAATTTTCCTCTTAGAACTGCTTTCATTGTGTCCCATAGATTCCGATATGTTGTGTCTGTGTTTTCATTTAACTGTAAGAATTTTTTAATTTCCTCCTTGATGTCTTCTAAAACCCATTGATCATTCAGTAACCTATTGTTCATTCTCCAAGTGATGCATGATTTTTCTTTCCTTCTTATATCGTTGATTTTCAGTTTCATTCCATTATGATCTAATAAGATGCATGGTATTATCTCTACTCCTTTATATTGTCTAAGAGTTGCCCTGTGACATAATATATGATCTATTTTTGAGAAGGATCCATGTGCTGCTGAGAAAAAAGTGTAACTGCTTGATGTTGGGTGGTATATTCTATATATGTCAATTAAGTCTAGATTGTTAATTGTGTTATTGAGTTCTATAGTTTCCTTATTCAACTTTTGTTTGGAAGATCTGTCCAGTGGTGAGAGAGGTGTGTTGAAGTCTCCCATGATTTTGTATGGTGGTCTATTAGACTCTTGAACTTGAGAAGAGTTTGCTTGATGAACATAGCTGCTCCATTGTTTAGGGCATATATATTTATGATTGTTATGTCTTGTTGGTGTATGGTTCCCTTGAGCAGTATGTAGTGTCCCTCTTTATCCCTTTTGATTAACTTTGGCTTGAAATCTATTTTATTTGATATGAGTATGGATACTCCTGCTTGTTTCCGAAGTCCATATGAGTGATATGATTTTTCCCAACCTTTCACCTTCAGTCTATGTATATCTTTTCCTATCAAATGTGTCTCCTGTAGGCAGCATATTGTTGGGTCTTGTTTTGTAATCCATTCAACTAGCCTGTGTCTCTTAATTGGTGAGTTTAAGCCATTAATATTTAGGGTTATTATTGAGATATGGTTTGTTCTTCCAGCCATATTTGTTTATTAATGTTACTAAACCTGATTTGTTTTCTTCTTTGATTATTTTCCCCCCTTTACTGTCCTTCCTCCCACTGTTGGTTTTCATTGTTATTTTCCATTTCCTCTTCCTGTAATGTTTTGCCAGGGATTTTTTAAAGAGACAGTTTTCTAGCTGCAAATTCTTTTAACTTTTGTTTATCCTGGAAGGTTTTAATTTCATCTTCCATCCTGAAGCTTAATTTCACTGGATACACGATTCTTGGTTGGAACCCATTTTCTTTCAGTGTTTGAAATATGTTATTCCAGGATCTTCTAGCTTTCAGAGTCTGTGTTGAAAGATCAGCTGTTATCCTGATTGGTTTACCCCTAAATGTAATCTGCTTCCTTTCTCTTGTAGCTTTTAAAATTCTCTCCTTATTCTGTATGTTGGGCATCTTCATTATAATGTGTCTAGGTGTGGATCTCTTATGATTTTGCACATTCGGCGTCCTGTAGGCTTCTAGGATTTGGGATTCTGACTCATTCTTCAAGTCTGGGAAGTTTTCTCGTATTATTTCATTGAATATATTGTTTATTCCTTTGGTTTGGACCTCTATGCCTTCCTGTATCCCAATGACTCTTAAGTTTGGTCTCTTTATGTTATCCCATATCTCTTGGATGTTCTGCTCATGGTTTCTTAACAGTCTTGCAGTCTTGCTGAGCTGTCTATGTTCTTTTCAAGTTGAAATACTTTGTGTTCATTGTCTGATGTTCTATCTTCTAAGTGTTCTACTCTGCAGGTAGTCTTCTCAATTGAGTTTTTAAGTTGGTTTATTGCTTCCTGCATTTCTAGGATTTTGTTTGTTTGTTTTTTATTACCTCTATATCCCTGTATAATTGATCCTTTGCTTCTTGGATTTGTTTATGTAATTCCTTGTCAAAGTGATCTTTCATTGTTTGATTTTGCTGTCTCATGTCTTCCTTGAGACTCCAGATCATCTGAAGCATGTATATCCTGAATTCTTTATCTGACATTCCATCTGTTGCAGCTATTACCTCTTCTAAAGTTGAGTTGACCTAAATTGCTTGTGGTCCTTTCTTGCCTTGTCTTTTTATACTGCTCGCGTTTCTTTCTGCTTGGTAAAACTGTTGTGTTTTTGAAATTTCCCCCTATTTATTTATATTGCTCTTGTATAGTTGAAAAATCTCCCTTGCAGGGCGGGTAGTGACTGTGCTCCTCCTCCAATTGGGGTAATCTGTCTACCATGCTGGCGGGCCACTAGGCCTGCTCTGCCGGTCGGTCGCAGGTCTGCCCACCCTGTGGGCGTGGGTGGCGGCTCTGCTCTGCCCCCACTCCAATTGTGGTGACGTGACTACCACGCCCTCGGGTCATTGGGCCTGATCTGGATGCGGGCGGCGGCTCTGCTCGGCCCCTACTCCAATTGGTGTGATGTGTCTACCACGCTGGCAGGCCTCGGGGCCTATTCCGCCCGTGGGTCGCAGGTCTGCCTACCTTGCGGGCTCGGGCGGCAGCTCTGCTCGGCCCCCACTCCAAATGGGGTTATCTGACTGCCACTCCGGTGGGTTGCTGGGCCTTTTCCGGACACGGGCAGCGGCTCTGCTCCGCCCCCACTCCAACCAGTGTGACGTGTCTGCCTCGCCGGCCGGCCGCTAAACCCATTTCACCGGTGGGCCGCCGGTCTGCCTACCTTGCGAGCTCGGGCGGCGGCTCTGCTCGGCCCCCACTCTAAATGGGGTGACTTGACTGCCACGCCGGTGGGTCGCTGGACCTTTTTCGGGCGCAGGCAGCGGCCACGCTCAGCCCCCACTCCAATCAGCGCGACGTGTCCACCACGCTGGCTGGCCACTGGGCCTGTCCCGCCGGTGGGTCGCAGGTCTGCCTATCTTGCAGGCTCGGGCGGCGGCTCTGCTCAGCCCCTACTCCAAATGGGGTGACTTGACTACCACGCCATCGGGTCACTGGTCCTGTTCCAGGCATGGGCGGCTGCTCTCTTCGGCCCCAGCTGCAGTTGGGGTGACATGATACCTCGCCAGCGGGTTGCTTGGCCTGTTCCGGGCGCAGGTGGCAGCTCCACTCTGCCCCTCTGGCCCCCGTAGCACCCAGCAGAACCTGGACCGAGAAGCAGTTTCTGCGGGTTCCCCAGCCCTGGGCCAAAACAGCTCCAGGAGCCTGAACCCGGCCGCTCTGAGCTCAGTGCACGCTCTGCTAGGAGCAGGCTCCAAGAAGCAGTCTCCGCGGGTTCCCCAGTCCTGGGCCAAAGCAGCACCAGGAGCCAGAACCCGACTGCTCTGAGCTCGGTGCACGGTCCACTAGGAGCAAGCTCCAAGAAGCAGTCTCCGCAGGTTCCCCAGCCCTGGGCAAAATTAGCTCTGGGAGCCAGAACCCGGCCGCTCAGAGCTCGGTGCACGGTCCGCTAGGAGCAAGCTCCAAGAAGCAGTCTCCACGGGTTCTCTAGCCCTGAGCCTGAGCAATCTGTCTGTGAGACGCAGGCAAGTAACAGCCTGAAATCACCTGTTCTGTAGATGAATGGGCTGAGATCAGTAGAAAACAGGGATGATTACGTCAGTTCTCCAAGATGGCGGCCGCTGGCCTCCTCCGTGGTCCGACTGGTGTGGAGAACCGAACTGGACTGCTTCTCTCCTTCGTCTCAAACCCAGAACTCAGCACTGGGCACAGCCATTGCACCGCTGGCAGGAGCCCACAGAATCCGCAGCACTGCACCTCCTCGCCGCCACCTCGCCGCTTCCCAGCACGCGCCGCAGACTCAAGCTGCGGGACGATCAGCCGAACAAGCAGTGCGACCCTCCATGCAGAGAAATCGCCCACGACCGAGCCCCCGCAGCCGATCCTCGCGCGATGAAAATCCCTCCACTAGATTCTGGAGCACCTCAATTTTGGAAATTCCCAATAAGACAGCCTTCAGCTGTTTTAACTCGTCATTCTCCCGCACAGTGATGCGGCACACGGGGGTGATGCACTCCCTTCACCGCCATCTTCCTCTAAACTGACAAATTTCTAGTAATAAAACAGAGGTTAGGGCTTGGGATGTGTCTCAAGTGGTAACGCGCTGGTGGCATGCGCAGGGCGCTGGGTTCCGTCCTCAGAACCACATAAAATAAAATAAAGATGTTGTGTCCACCAAAAACTGACAAATAAATATTTAAAAAATTCTCTCCCCCCCCATCCTCTCTCTCTCTTAAAAAAAAAAAAAAAAAAAAAAAAAAAAAAAAAAAAAACAGAGGCTATTACTACAGTTCCTGAAGACTTCAAAGAGATAATAAGGTGATAATGATGAATAACTCTACATATTTATTTGAAAACTTAAATGTAATAAACCAGGTCTTTAAAAACATAAACTATGAGGGCTAATGTTCAAGATGATCAAAATTTCTAGTGCTCATTCTTCTGCAGAAATAGGAATTTGAACAACTACCTTCATGCAAAAATATCTACATGAGAGATAAGAAAACCAGGAGCCAGATTGTAACACCTGAGCATAGCACAGAAATAAGAAAAGATGTTATGAAGATTGTATGAAGGACAGTTTTACATCGCATGAATCATCTTCTTTACCTCAGACACCAAACCCATCCCAATAGACCCAGATACCAGGCCTGTTCTTCTACATGGCTAGCCCATGCAGACTTAATTTAAAGGCCTACACTAGAGAGAGGTCAACCCCATGGACCTAGACTTCAGGCCACTCCCCAGTGTATCAGATTCCAGGATCACTCTCAAGAAACTAGACTACAAGCCCAAGTTCACCATCCTGAGTGCCACGCTCACCTGCCCACTAACCCCAGGCACCAGTCCAGCCTGCCTAAGGACTCCAGGCACAAGCCACACACACAAACCTGGCAAAATAATCTGACCAGAATCTCTGGATGAACTGACTGGTAAAGGGTTAAGTATATGCCTCAAGGCTAGGTAATCAGAAATATGAAAAAAAAATACACATACCTCAAGGCTAGGTAACCAGAAATATGAAAAACAAAAATGTAACACCACAAAAGAACACACAGAAATCTCCTAATAACTCACTCCAAAGAGACAGATATATGAAGTGTCTGACAAATAATTCAAAAAAAGATTGTTTGAAATAAATCCAAAGAACTTTAAGAAATACAGAGAAATAATTGACTACAATCAAGAAGACTATAAATAACCAAAATTAGTAATTCAATAAATTAAAATTATTAAAAATAAATTCTGAAACTAAAAAATACTATGCATAAAATGAAGAAAGCAATTGAGAATATCAGCAGCAGAACTGGTCAAGCACAGGAAAGAACACATGAACCTGAAGACAGATTACTTGAAAGAAAAAATATGCAGTAAGAGGAGAAAAAAATAAAGGATGAAAGGAATGAAAAAAAATATGGGATTTATGGACAGTATCAAAAGAGTACATATTTGTGTTGTAGAATTTTTGTGAAGCGCAGACAATGTTAACAAAACCTTTGCAAACCTGGGGGAAAATGCAAACAAGCAGGTACAAGAAGGTTAAAGGTTTCTAATCAGATTCAATCCAAACAAGGCTATGCCAAGACTCAGAAATAAAAGACAAGGAGCGGATTCTGAAAGCAGAAAGTGAACAACATAAGCATGTCATAAACCAGGAAACTTCACCACAGTTGTTACGGATTTATCAGAAGCCTTCCAGCACAGGTGAGAGTAGCACATATATTCAAAGTGTTAGAGGAAAAACACTGCCAGTGATAATACCCCTACCCAGGAAATCTGTTTATCAGAAATAAAGAAGATATAAAGACTTTCCTACACAAAAGCTTTAGGAGTTATCAGCACTAGAACTGTCTTATGAGAAAGCCAAAGGTGATTCTTGAAGCTGAAAGAAAAGAATACCAATTTGTAATATAAGATGTGAACTTTAAAACACACTGGTAAAAATAAACAATCAAAATTTAGAATACTATAATTCTGTAATGGTTGTTAAAGTCATTTATATCTTTAAATGAAAATTAAAGATAAAACTATTAAAAATGTTTAAGATTTACATTGAACCCGTATATCACACTTATTCAAAAATCTATTCAAAATGGACTAAAGACTTACACATAAAACCTTAAAAAATGAAACTAATAGAAGATTAGTTTTGATGCTTTTACATGCAATATCTCTTTGGACATGACCTTTGTTGGCTGAACACAGACAACAAAAGAAAAAAGCCAATGCACTTACGACCAGTGACTTTTCCACTGCAAAGAAGACAATTAATAAACTGAAGAAAACCTGCAAATTGAGAGGAAATATTTGAAAACCATACATCTGATAAGAAACTAATTATATCTATATATACATATATTTCAATCTATAGATAGATAGGTAGGTAGATAGATAGATAGGTAGATAGATAGATAATATAGATAAAATTGGTTGATTTGCTTGGGACAGGAGGAGGAGGCCTTAGGAGTTTGTCTGACTCTGGTGAAAAGAAGCTAATGTAGCCTGTAAGGCAAAAGGGCAAAAGTTGTAAACTTTTGTGTCCACAACAGAAAGAGCCATTCTCTGTTCCACTCTGGAATGCAGCCTCTTCACCCTTGGATAATGCGGTTTGCAGAGGTAGCAATTTGCAGAAGTGACCTCATTCCCTTGGGTTGGAGATACATACCTATATATCATACATACATATGTATCATTAAGATACCTATATATATGAAGATACATATATAATACATATATGTGTATATGTGTATGTAAATATATATATTATTTAAGATATATATATATCTTAAATAACTAAAAAGCAAAGAAAAGAAGATCCAACTGAAACTGGCAAAGGGACAACATAGATCTTTCGCAAAAGAAGCCATACACAGAGAAAATAGATACATTAAAAATGTTCAATGATAGTAGAATGAATTGGACATTATTACCCTATATGCAAATATGACTCACAACCAGTGTAATTCGACCTCATCTACAACCAGAAGAATGTGAAATTACACTGCATTTATGTATGATGTGTCAAAATGCATTCTACTGTCATATATAACTAATTAAATTTAAAAATTTAAAAACAAGAAAACATTTTAAAAATTTAATTTACTTGTTAAAATTCCTAAAATAAAAATAAAAAGCATAGATGATTGCACCATAAAATGTTATTAAATATCTAGTGTTGAATTGGTACCCATTCTACACAAACTAAAAACATGATTCAATATTAAAAATTCAATTTAAATAATCCCCAATAGAATAAAAAAGAAAATTGCATGACTTTTGGATTAACAGAAAAAAATAGTTAACAAAATTCAAAATTGATTCATATCTCCAAAAAAATTGGAACAGAGAGGCATATTCTTAACTTTAGAGAAAAAAAAAAAAAACTATTGCAAACATCACATTTAATAACTCAAAGATTGAATGCTTTTTCCTGATATTTAGAATAAGGAAATTCACTCTCATCACTATTAATATAGTGATATATATCTAGGGCATAAATGAATAAACAAAAGTCATACAGTTACATTATACGAAATAACATAATACCTATTTGCAGATGGCATATTTGCTTATGTAGAAAATTATTGCATATTGAGAAATGAAGAAATTCTCCTTGACTTAATGAGCTCTGCAAGATCACAGGCTATCCAAAAACTTATGAAAATAAATTTTCATTTTTATATATTACCAATGAACATGTGGACATCAAAATTAAAAATGTAATACCATTTGTAATCATTAAAAAATAAGACATTAGATGCAATCTATCAAAACATATCCACTACTTGTATGCTAAAAACAATACACTTGTCAAAAAAATTACAAAATAAAGAAAGAAGAACTGCATAAATTAAAAAACTTAGCTTGTTGATGGATTAGAAGATGACTCAACATAGCAAAAATATCAATTCTTCCCTGAACTAATTAAAGTTTTAAAGAAATTCTGCAAAACTTCTATAAATGTAAACAATATAATTTTCAAACTGGGATGTTTTCTCTGTGTGAGCATATGTGTGTGTGTGTTTGTGTGTGTGTGTTATTGGGGATTACACTTAGAGTTGGGGCATGCTAGGCAAGCATTCTATGACTTAGCTACATCCCCTGGTCTTGAGAATTTTCAGGATTTATGATCAGGCAAAGAGGTTTCAGATTGGCACCATTCACACACTTCTAGTGGAATTAAAGAATAGTATAGCTATTCTGAAAAGCAGTTTTGCAGGTTTTTTTTTAAATCTAAACATACAACTATCATAAGACCCAGCAATTGATCAAATTTCCCTTCATTTAAAAATATATTTTTTTAAGAATTAATTGATTTATTTCAATTTGTTATACATGACAGAAGAATGCATTTCTAATCTAAGTTTAGTATCAAGTTTAAGCTTAATAACAAAAAGATGGATGTAATATTCATATTGCTAAAATAAAAACTAAGGTTGGACATGAAAATATAGAAAATATAAATATAATTCAGGCATAATACTAATATTAATTTTAATTGCACTTAGAATATGTACCATGAATCTTTTTTTTTTATTGTTGGTTGTTCAAAACATTACATAGTTCTTAATATACCATATTTCACAGATTGATTCAAGTGGGTTATGAACTCCCATTTTTACCCCATATACAGATTGCTGTGTCACATCATCGGTAAGATAGATTTTTCAATAAAACCTTCTTATATATGTCAAAAAATAAAAAATAAAAAATAAAGAATGGGTTTCTCTATTGTAAAAAAATAAATAAATAAACAAAAATAAAAATATCTTAAAAGTGATAGAAAGTAAGGTTGGTGGTTTGAGTTTACAATGAAGAAAAATATTTGATGGCACTCTTCACAGAATTGGAAAGTTCAGAAAATTGACCACATGAATATTTAAATACAATATTTATTCTATTCATGCACACTGGCCTAACTAGGAATACAAATTTATCCAGCACACAGTAAATTAAAATTCATATCTGACATTCAATAAAAATCCACAAAAAATGGCACAGGTAATAGAATTAGCAAAAAAGAAAAATCAGCATGAAAATGTATTATAGAATTATTTCAATTAGCAAATATTTAACATTATTTAAAGAAAATTAATTCATAATTGCTATCATAGCAAATATGTAGAGATATATAAGAAATTCAGGAAAATATCCTATCCTTTGGGAGCATATACCAGAGAAGCCTATACATTAAGTATTAATTATAAATTCCAAATTTTGAATTCTAAAAATAAAAACATATATGAGAGGCAAAATTTCATAGTCAAAAGACTTTAGATTTTTCACATTGGATAATAGAACACAATCTTTTTATAAGAAATCTTAGCTTTGAATGAGAAAGTACTCGAAGGAAGATTCTCAATGCAAAATAAGAGCTAATGAGAATTTGAGGTCTCTACCACTAATAGGCAGCCTGGATTACCAATGAGGCTGATACTCTTTATTCTTCTTTCAGCTATCAATAAAACATGAAGCTTGTCTTTTTTTTTCCTTCGTTCCTCTAAGCTGACTGAACTATTAAAAATAGCTTTATTAAAATGAAGAACTAAAGCAATAGGAAACAAAAGAATAATAATATGTTATTTATAAAGAATGGTTTTTTGGTACAACATGACTAGAAAGCAGAGTGAGAAATCCAATATTCCTTCAAGTTTTTTCAAGATGTAGAGGCCAAAAGAATTAATTCATTTTTATCCTATTAAATATCTTCAAATAACAGAAAATTATTAAAAAGCTATGTAACTCTCTTTAGTAAAGGCCAAGTATGATAATATGAATCTTTCATATACATAGTAATTTTTAATTTATTATAAATGTTCACAGAAAATTAATTACTCATTAGTGTAGCCTGTACTTTTCAAGAACTTATAAATGATTAATTCACATTTTATCAATTAATGTTGCTTAGAAACCATAGGATTTTTTTAAAAAGTTATCATACTTTTGCATTCATTAATCTGAGATCAAATACATCTAAATTATGCTAAAAATAGGATAACAAAAGTTTTAAGTTATATATGTTTTAAATATATAATTAAAATCCTATGAAAACAATGAACTACAAGTTGTCTGATTCATATAATTTTCTTCTTAATCAAGAAATCTAAAAGTGTAAAACTTTTTCAATTATCTATGTGCCAGTCACAATGATTAATATTGAAGATGAAAAAAAGAGTAAAAGGCCTTTAGAATAAAAAGTCATACTATTGATTTATCCTTATATGCCAATTCTTTAAGATAGAGGTGAATAATCTAAAAATTTTTCTGTCTTATGACTTAAAAACCTATCTCAGAATTACTTCATACACATCTACTCAAGACAGACTTAACTAGGAATAAAATATGATCCAGCACACCAGAAGTTAAAATTTATGCCTGATGCCCAGTAAAAATTACCTACTATGAAATACATACAAAAATATAAGACCCATAATGAGCATTAAAAGCAATCAATGAACATCTACACAGAAATGGCACAGGTAATAGAATTAGCAAACAAATGACATTAAAATATATCCTATAGTTTCAAGAAGATACAGGAAAGATTGACCATGTAAAGTAAAGACGAGGAAGATATGTAAATAAAACAAACCACATGTCTGATATGGAAATTTTAAATTGAGATGGAAGACACTGTATAGGTTAATCATTACATTATACATGATTAGATTATACATGGTTAGCAAATATTTTCTCCCAATTAACAGACTGAGTTTTCATTTCATTGATTCTTTTGCTGCAGAGAGGCTTTTAAGTTTTACGTAATTCCACTTCTTTATTTTTACCTTATTTCCTGTACTATTGGTGTTACATATGATTAGTCATTGCCAAGACAATATCAAAAAGCTTTTCCTCTGTCTTCTTCTAGGAGTTTTACAGTTCTAGCTTGAGTCCTCATACATATTGTGTTGATTTTTGTATATAGTGTCAGATAAGGATCCAATATCATTCCTTTTCATATGGACATCCAGTTATCTCAATACAACTGATAGAAAATATGATCTATTCCCCATTGTTTATTGCTAGAAAGTGTTTTAGTCAGTTTTTTTCAATACTGTGATCAAAAGATCCAAAAAGAACAACTAGAGGAGGAAAATTTTGTTTGGGGGCTCATGGTATCAGAGGCCACAGAGAGTTGGTTCCATTCCTCAGTGCTCTGAGTGAGGCAGAGCATCATGACAGAAGAGTGGAGCAAAGGAAAACAGGTGGAGACATGGTGCCAGGAAACAGAAAGGGACTCCACACCACAGAGTGACACCCAGGATGACCCCCTCTTCCAGCCACACCCCACCTGCCTTCAGGTATGACTCAGTTAATCCCACTCAGAGGTCACTGATTGGGTTAAGGCTCGAATAAGCCAATCATTTCACTTCTAAGTCTTTTCACACTTTGCACACATAAGGGGGACTCATTTGGGAGACACCAAACCATACATTCTGCCCCTGATACCCAAAAGCTCATGAGCATCTCACAATGCAAAACACATTTATTCCATCTCCATGAATCCCTAGTCTCCAGAATTCCAAGATTTCCCAAAAGTTCAAGCCCAAAGTTTCCACTGAGACTTGAGGCAAGCACTTAGCGTGAGCTCCTGTAAAAATCAAAAACAAGTTACATATGTCCAATATACAAAGACATAGTATGGTAAACAACTCCATTCTGAAAAAAAAAAATAGGGGCATGGAAAGAAAGGATGGGACCAAAAGCAAAACTGAAATCCAGCTGGGCTTACAAGTCCTATAGCTCTACACCTGGCATCTGAGGCAACATGGAGTGGTGATGACCTTTCCAAAGGGTTTGTGTAGCTCCAATCCTTTGGCTTTGCTGGTTGCAGTCCACACTATGTCTCTTTTGGCTGTCTCTGAAAGATACCTGCAGATTTCTTAGGCAGACATTCCACAATACTGGCATTTCTTACTCTTGGGGCTGAGGGTGGTTTTCCACGGCAACTTAGGCTTCTCCCTCACATCTCCACATCTCACCCTAGCAGGGGAATTCTTCATGGACTCCAACCCTGCTACACCTTGCCTAGCCTTCCAGGCCATATTTGAAATCTAGTTGTAAGTCTCCATAACCCCTAATTCCAACATCCTGCAACCTGTAGAACCAGTGCCATGTGGATGACACCAAGGTCTGCTGCAATCTCAAGCAGTAGCCTAGCCTCCAGGGACCCTGGCTGCAGTAACCTCTGAATGCCTGGGTGGCTGAGCTTGGTGAAACAACTTCCTATGTCCTCATGTGTAAGCAGAGTGCCCCACTGGTCTCTCTTCAAAGGAATTTTCGTTTTACTCCCTTTAGCCTGAGATGGGTAAGGTCTTGCCAATCCCTGCGATTCCCTTAAGCCATCTTACTTGTCTCTGGGCAAAGTCTTCAGCATTTCTTTAGTCTAGATGAAACTGGAGTTTTGAGTTGAAATTCAATTTACTGCTTCTGCTGGCAGCTGAGTTCTCACAACATGCAGGCCTCTGCAGCCAGAAGTGTTACAATTATTAATGGCTGGTCATACTCTCTAGTGTTGCAGAAGACCACAACAGCTCACTGCCAATTTCTTCTTCCAGGGTTCTTGTCTTGTGAATTTGAAGAATAAAATCCACAGACCAGAGTAAATGAATATAAGAGTAGAATTTATTGAAGAATAGAAACAGGAACAGAACTCTAAGTGCAAGAGAGGAACTAAGAGAAAACCTGACCGAATGTCCTAGTCTAGGTGTTAATATACCTGTGTCACTGTTATTGGTCCAAACTTATGCTAATTGAGTTTAGAAGTCACAGGGCTGTTGGGTAAGGTTTAGTAACATTCTAACACCATTGGTCAATTCTTAAGAACCAACTTCTATTCAGGTCTGCCTCACTTCCATTTTCTTCTGGTTTCAGGTCAGCAAGTAGGAGGTTGAGGTCATCAATGGTCTCTATAGTTTCTGTGTTACATCACTGTATGAAGCAGGCTTCTGTAGCAGGCCTCCACACCACGCCCAGATCTAGACTCCAAGGAACACAGAACTGTGTGCTTCGCTGCACCTATATGACACATATCATGGAGCCATAACCCATGCTTGGTGCCTACACTCCAACCCACCCTCACTGCTACTTTATTACCGCTCCACTACTCCACTGCCACTTGGCAGCCAGAGAACCATGTCAGTGGTAGTGTCCTTAAAAATTGCAAATTTCCTTAACCCCAGTTTTACTCCCATCTTTCAAGTCTTTTCTGATTTGCTTTCTGCTCTGACTATCACAATCAACTTAGCTAAAATCTGCCAGCAAGAACCATGCCACGGCCTGAATACTCTGGTGCCTGGAGGTTTCTTCTGCCAGATTAAGAAATCCATCACTTTAAAAATCAGCCTTACAGAAAATCTCAGGACATTGGCAAAATGTAGATTACTTCTTAGCCAGAGTATAGCATGAATGGCATCTAGTCCAATGACCAATAGTGTTCTCTGAAACTCATGAGCCCTGTCTTCACTATACACAGTCCTATCAGCATTCTGGTCTTCTGAGTTCACACCGAAATTGCCCATTAAGCTCCATATACAACAATCTAAATTTTTTCCAGCTTGCATCTCTAAAGTTTTCAAAATTCCTCCCTAAAATTCCAAAAAGCTCCAAAAGCTTCTAACCCACACGGTCAGGTTAGTCAAAGCAACAATGCCACTTCTCAGTACCAATTTCTGTTTTAGTCAGCTTTTTAATTGCTGTAATATAAAGATCTCACAAGAACAATTAGAGGAGGAAAAGTTTATTTTGTGGCTCAATTTCAGAGGGTCTCAGTCCATAGACAGCTCCATTCCTCGGGGCTGGAACTGAGGCAGAACATCATGGTAGAAGAGTGGAGGAGAGAAAAGCAGCTGGAGACATGGCGCAAAGGAAGCAGAGAGAAGCTCCACTCACCAGATACAAAATGTATACATCCCAAAGGCACTCCCTCAGGGATCCACATATTCCAACCACATCCCACCTGCCTTCAGTTACCACTCAGGTAATCCCTGTAAGGGGATAAATTAATTGATTAGGTCATTTCACTTCTAAATTTTTTTTGCATTGTCTCAAAGATGAGCTTTTGAGGGACATCTCACATCCAAACCATAACAGCAATCTTGTTAAAGATCAGTTGACCATGAATGAATAAGTTTATTTCTGGGTTTTCTATTCTGTTTTATTGGTCAGTACATCTGACTTTATATCCATGTCATGGTATTTTAAATAATGTGCTATTTAAAATAATTTGTAATTTATTTGAAATTGGGAAGTATGTCTATGATTTTGCTTTTTCAAGATTATTTGCATATTTGGTTTTAATAAATTTAAATTATTTTTTTTTCTTTTTGGTTTCAGTGGAAAATTTCACTTTGTGTAATATGGAAATTTTAACAATGTTAATTCTATCAACCCACAAACATATTACATAGTTTATTTTATCTTCTTAATTGAACAGATTTTTCACATCCTTGGTCAAATTTGTTACTAAATGGTTTATTTTTTGATACTATTGTACAAGGAAATATATTCTTGCTTTCTTTTTTTTAATTTTTTTTTATTTTGGTTTTTTAGTTGTAGAGGGACACAATACTTTTATTTTATTTATTTTGTTTGTTTTTATGTGGTGCAGGGGATCGAACCCACTGCCTCACATGTGCTAAGGAAGTGCTCTACTACTGAGCCACAACCCCGGCCTGGTTTCTTTTTTATTTATATCATTTTTTTCTGTAAATACATGCACCTTATAATTGTACATCAACTTTGTAACCTGCATTTTTATTAAATTAATTTATTAGTAATAACATTTTAGCAACATTTTTATGGTTTTCTATATTTAATATAATGTCATTTACAGAGAGAAATAATTTTACTTCTTTCTTTCTGACTTGGATACACTTTTTGTCCAATTTATTTTAGTATTTCTAGTAATATGGTGAATAAAGTAATGATTGTGAGTATCCTTGTCTTGTTCCAAATCTTAGAGAAAAAGCTTTCAATTTTTTCCCCAATTGATTGTTATGTCAGTAGTGGCATTTTTATCAATGGCCTTTATTACATAGAGAAAATATCCTTCTGTCCTATTTTGTTTTAAGTGTTTACCATGAAAAGATGTTAAAATTTATCAGCTGTTGTTTCTGTTTCTCATGAGCTAGTAATGCATTTTCTAGCCTTCATTTGTTAGTTTTGTGTATCATTTGAATTTATAACTCAAGAATCTGGAAAAAGAAGAAAAAATAAATAAATCTAAGTTTAAAAAGAGGAAATAATAAAAATTAGAATAGAAATTAATTTAATAGCAAATAGAGAAACTGAAAAAATCAACAAAACTAAAAGTCATTCTTTTTAATAAACAAAATCAACATTTAGCTAGATTAAACAAGAAAAAAAGAGTGAAGTCCAAAATTAATAAAATCAGAAATGAACGCTAAAACATTATGTGTGTCTCATACATGAAAAGAATCATAAGGAACAGTTATATGCTAACAAATTAAATAAACTAAAGAAAATAGATAAATTCCAAAAAATATATACCCTTCCCTCACTGAATCAAGAAGCATAGAACAATAGAAAATATCAATAAGAAAAAAAGTAATTGAAGGAGTATTAATAATAAAAAGAATATCAGCAAAGAAGATCCTAGCTCTGGATGGCTTCACAATTGAATTCTATCATTCAGAGAATAATTGATTCCAATCCTTCTTAAACTCCTTACAAAACAAAGGAGAACACTTTCAAATTAATTTTGTTGTTCCAACATCTCCCAGTTACCAAGGTGAGTCCAAAACTCCAGAAGATAAGAAAGAATACTATAGGCTAACACCTCTAATGAACACAGAAGGAAACTCCTTCAATAAAATGGGCAGGAACTGAATTCCCCAAAACATCAAAAAGGTTATATTTCATAACAAAGTGGGATTTATCTTTGAGTTGCAAGGGTCTAACACATGCAAATAATTTATTCTATTTTGTTCTAAGTGTCACTTATAATGAAAGATTTTTATTTATTTATTTATTTATTTTGGTACCAGGTATTGAACCCAGGGGCACTTAACCACTGGAGCTACATCCCCAGCCATTTTTAATATTTTATTAGAGACAGGGTCTTGCTGAGTTGCTTAGGGCCTCAGTAAGTTGTTGAGGCTGGGTTTGAACTTCTAATTCTCCTGCCTCAGCCTCCCAAATCACTGGGATTACTGCACCCAACATGAAGATCTTTTTGATAAAATCTAATTTACCATTTTAAATTTTATGTATATGTTGTTTGTATCTAAATATTCATTGACAAGCACATGATCATGAAAATTTTCTTCTGGACATTTTGCATTGTACATTTTCATC
The DNA here is from genome assembly GCF_964194105.1 of Spermophilus citellus. Classification (NCBI taxonomy): domain Eukaryota; kingdom Metazoa; phylum Chordata; class Mammalia; order Rodentia; family Sciuridae; genus Spermophilus; species Spermophilus citellus. The sequence continues at coordinate 120,748,866 of NC_138189.1, forward strand.
TAAAGTTAATCCTGATGGAAGCTGTCAGGTTTTTTTCTAAATTTACATTTGTGTGTGGATTTCCATTTGGTTACACATAACTTGCTTAAAAAAAAGAAAGAAAAAAACTATCCTTTCTGCACTCGTTTGGCTTTGCACCTTTCTCAAAGGTTACCTGATTCAATTTATATGAGTCTACTTTTGGGTTTTCTAATTTGTTCTGATAAACTGTCTATTCTTTCACGGGTACCAAACTGTCTTGACTATAATTTATATAGATTATATCTTAAATTCAGGTAACATTAGTCCTTTGATTATTTTTCTTCCGTCTTTAATTGGCTACAAATGGTGTTGCTTGTGATCAAAAGAATGAGAAATTTGGAGTGAAAGCAGTGTTCTGACTCTTGATAGTGGTGATGAAGAGGTATATGTTTGTCAAAACTTATAAAGTATGCATTTTTATTGAAAGAAAACCCCAAATAAAATTTTGTGCAAATACCCATCAGGGATGATGTATACTGATGTTTCCAAAATACATTGAAGTGTACCAATGAGTTGGGTTGGATAGACAAAGGGATGTGAAGACATACTGACAGGTAATGAAGCAAATAAAAAGTATTTACTATAGAAGTTAGGTTACCATGTATATGTGTTCTGAGCACAAGTATTTCAGCTTTTTTGTATATTAATAAAAGGTAGGGAGAAATGACAGAAAATACTAGGAAAAAAGCATATTTTTCCATATTGCCATTAACTTAAATTATGATGATGTTTTCCACTGACTGGCCAACAGAATTTTTCAATTTTTATTCTTACCAGTGAGGTATAAAATAAGAACATGATCTCAGTACGCACAATTATTGAAAAAAAAAAGGCAAGAAGAAAGTGAACTTGAGTGATTATTCAGTATTCTAAAAGTTTCATACAGTCAAGATAAAAATCTTGGCCTAGATGATATTTAAAGCAATGCATCTTCATTTTTGTACCAGTTAATTATCTTGATACAAAGTCTCAAAACAGATGGATATCTAGGAATGCATCCAAAAACAAATTCAGAATATGCCCATGCATGATATACTGAAGCCCATGGAACTCAAGCAATGAAATCCATCATCTCTACAAATAAGTCTTCCAATTGGGCATCTGTGTCAGATTATTTTAAATTAATAGACTGTTAGACTTTATTATTTTAGAGAAGTTTTGGGAGAAAATACTTTGCTCCTTCATATTCATTACTCTTCCCCACAACATCTCCTATTATTAATACCTTTTCTATTTGCTATAATTTATGAGCCAATATTAATGTATCATTGTGGACTAAAATCTATTGTTAATATTAGGGTTCACTCTTCATGTTGTAATTTCCCTAGACTTTGACAAATGTATGAGGACATGTACTCTCCACCATTATAATAATCTTGAAAAATAGTTTCACTACTGTAAAAAGACCCTGTGTTTTATCTACCAGTCATCCTCCCCTCCCTACCAAAAGCAACAACAACAACAAAACCTGGCAATCACTATCTTTTAACTGTCTACTTGGTTACCCTTTCCCAGAATGAAGAATGATATGTAGTTGAAATAAAACAGTAAGTCTTTAAAAGAATTTTTTCATTTAGTAATATGCATTTGAATTCCTCTAAGTCTTTAGTAAGTTTGATAGCTCATTTCTTTGTATCACTGAATAATATTCCATTATATGAATGTACCACACTTTGTTTATCCATTTACCTATAGAAGGACATCTTGTTTGCTTCCAAGATTTGGCAATTGTGAATAAAGCTACCATAACACTTCATCTACAGATTTTTGTATGGGCATATTTGCTTCTCAGGTAAATACTAATGAGCATGATTGTTGCATTATATATTTAGAGAAGAATTGGATATATAAGAAGTTCAAACTTTCTTCTAAAGTAGCTATAAGATTTTGCATTCCTTGCAGCACTGAAAAAAATTTTCCTGCTGCTATGTGTCCTCATCAGCTTTGAATGTTGTCAGTGTTTTGGATTTCGGGCATTCTCAGTTATGTAGTGGTACTAATTGTTGCTTTTCCTTACAACTGCCTAGTAACATGATATTGAATGTTTTATAATATGTTTATTTGTCATCTGTATATATTCTTCAGTGAGATGTCTATGTATAGTTTTTTTGTAATTTGTATTTGGGTTATTTGTTTTCTTATTATTAAACTTTAAGAACCTTGGTATGTTTTGGATACCAGTCTATCAAATATGTATTTGCAAAAACGTGTTTTTTTAAGTCTGTGTTTATATTTTCATTCTCATAACAGTATCTTTCGAGGAAAGAGTTTTTTGTTTTTGTTTGTGTTGTTTTTGTTGTAGTTTTGTAAGGAAAAGATGAAGGGAAAGGGAGGTAATTGTGAACTGAAATTGAATTCCATGCATTTATGAATATGTCAAGATGAATCTAACTATCATGTATAACTACAAAACTCTAATAAAAAATTAATGATGTCATACTTACCAGGTTTTTTTTTCTTTTATGGAGAGTTCTTTTGGTGGTATAACCAAAAATTCATTGCCCAAACCAAGGTTAAGTATATTGTCTACTGGAATCTTAAATAATTTTCTTTATTTTTTGTATTTTACAATTTGGTTTCTGATAAATTCTGAGTTTGTTTGTTTGTTTTGAAAAGGTAAGATGTGTGTGCAGTTTTTTTGTTTGTTTGTTTTGCTTTTTTGTTTGTTTTAAATTGGCATATACAATTGTTTCAGCACCATTAGTTGAAACATCATTCCTTCAGCATTGAATCACCTTTGTTAAACATCAGCTGACAGGGGATTGAGTGGGTGGATAAGCACATCCACAATGCACTAGTTGAAACAAACTATCAATACATAGAGAAAATAACAGTAGATTAAAAGAACAGAAACTGAGAGGGATGAAGAAAGGGAGAGAGGAAGTACTGGGGACTGAACTGGAGCAAATTATAGTTCACACTTGTATAATTATATCAAAATGAACCCAAATATTATGCATATATATCACTAATAAAACCCAGTTAAGGGTTGGGGTTGTAGCTCAGCGGTAGAGCATTTGCCTCACACCTGTGAGACCCTGAGTTCCATCCTCAGCACCACATAAAAATATATGAATAAAATAAACGTATTGTGTCCAACTACAACTAAAAAATAAATATTAAAAAAAACAGTTAAAAAGGCAAAGAAACAAAAAAAATAAAAAGATCAGTTGATAATATTTATGTGGGTTTATATCTTGGCTCTCATATTTCCTTGATCTATGCTTTTTCTTTTTTAATATTTTTATTAGCATATGAGATTAATATCTAATAGTGGGGTTCACTCTGACATATTTATATGTATGTATAACATAATTTGCTCTATTTCAATCTCTAGTATTTCCTTTTTCTTTCCCTTCTTTTCTCCCCCTTCTGATCTCCCTTCTCTATTCTGTTGTCTTCTGTTAATTTATTGTTTTCTTTTAAATAGGTGCATTATAGACATATGGATAAGTGGAATCTATTGGATATATTCATACATTCACATAGCACAATTTGATGAACTTTATTATGCAATTTCTTCCTTTTCCATCCTTCCTACCTGCCTTTTGATTCCCTTTCTCTTCTCTACTGTACTTCATTCTATTTTCCTGGGATCTCTGGTTTTTTTAAAATTTTTTATTTCTCTCTAGATTCTGCATATGAGAGAAAAATTCAACTCTCGACTTTCTGAATCTGGTTTATTCACCTAGCATAATCTTTTCCAATTCCATTCATTTACCAGCAAATGACACAATTTGATATTTTTATAGCTGAGTAAAAGTCCATTCTGTATATATACCACATTTTCTTTATCCATTTGTCTCTTGACAGCTACCTGGACTGGGTTCATATTTTGATTATTGTGAATTTCATTGCTATAAATACTGGTATGCATGTATATCTAAAATATACTGGTTTAAATTCTTTGGGATAAATACTGAGGAGTGGAAAATCTGGGTCATATACTGATTCCATTTCTAGTCTTTTGAGGAATCTATATATTGTTTCCCAATGTAGTTATGCTGATTTTCAATCTCATCAGCAATGTTGGAGCATACGTTTATCCCCATATCCATAGAAGCATTTATTACTATTTTTGTACTTGATTATTGCAATTCTAACTGGAGTAAGATTAAATCTCAGTGTAGTTTTGATTTGCATTTCTCTGATTTGATTTCAATTTGCTAAGGATGTTGAACATTTCTTTTTTCATATATATTTTTGGCCATTTTGATTTCTTTTGAGAAATGTCTTTTTAATTAATTTGCCCATGTTTTGATTTTATTATTTATTTATTTATTTTGGGGGTGTTATGTCTCTTGAATTCTTTATATATTTTTTTATATTAATCCCCTGTTTGAGGAGTAGATGGCAAATATTTTCTCCCATTCTGTAGGATGGCTTTCCATGTTCTCAATTGTTTCCTTAGATGTGTAGAAACTTTTTAATTTGAATACACCCATTTATTAATTTTGGTTTTATTTCTTGAGCTTTGAGGGTCTTAAGGAAGTTTGGTGCTTACAATGATATGTTAATGGTCACCCTGTTTTCTTCTGGCATCAATATTTCTAGTCACTTTGAGTAGATTTTTGTGCAGGGTGATAGGAATCTAGTCTCATTCTTCTCCATAAAAAATAATCCAGTTTTCAGGCAACCTTTATTAAGTCCCCTCTAACCTTCTGTCCCTTTTCTTCTTATTTGAATAAATCCTACTCTTTTATGCTCAAAAAAAAAGTTCAGTTTTTTTAGCACCATTTGTTAAAAGGCTCTCTTTTTGTCAATGTATGTTTTTAGCACCTTTGTCAAGGATCAGATGACTGTATATAAGTGGATTTGCCTCTGTTCCTTTTCCTTTATTCTTAAGAGATTTTGTTTGTTTTGATGTCACTAGGATTCTGTTTTTGTTACTATAGCTCTGGAGTGTTGGGAGCTGCCACATAGGAGCTGAGCTCCCCCTAACTTTGAACAATGGGAATGTGGAGTTGCGGCAAGCCAGCCATGGGCTGTGTGTGTGAGCTGTGAGCATTTCGAGTGCGCACAAAGTGAACTGAGCTGATGATGCAGTTCTGTCTGAGCTGTGCACATATGTGTCCCTTTTGCTTGCTCTGCCTTTGATCATCACACAGCACATGATATGGGTGTGGCCTTCCAAGATGTCAGTCAACCTGCTGACCTGCAAGACATCAGGAAGCTAGACTCAACACCCTGAAACCTGACCCCTTGCCTCATTTGAATGGCTTCTCCCACTAAAACTGAGTTCTAGGCATACTCTTTATCTTTCTTGCCTGTCTTGCCTCCTTTGTGGGAGCTGGGTCAGAGAAGCCGTATTTCTGTGTCTCTGTATGATTATTTCGTGCCAGCCCAGTTTACCTGGAGTGACCCTGACTGGTTTAGTCGTGTGTTGCAATACTGTAGTATAATTTGACATTAGAAATTGTGATGGCCCCAGCAGCACTCTTATTGCTCAATATTGCTGGGGCTATTCTGAGTATTTTAGTCTTCCATATAATTTATTTATTGATTCCATGGAAACTACTAACTTTCAGGGAAACCTGTTTTACAATCACTTTCTGGAAATTATTCCGAGTGTATTTAAAAACCTATTAGCATATTATCTCCTTTATACAATGACTCATGTTAGAATTTAAATCACATTCTCTTCCTATCTCCAATACATATATAAAACTACTATTAAAAATGTTTCATTAAATAACCCAACAGAGACATACAAAATGTATTACTTATACTTACTTTCTTAATCTTCTAATTTATTTATCTAGTTAAATCACACTCTTCAAGCATCACTAAGAAATCTATATAGCAAAATTGAAATTTCGTTGCTTTGTACTTGAAAGCAGTGTATAGGATTTTGAGCTTTTGTAATGCCAGATAAAGCTTAAATGAGGTTTTAAAAGCAGATTACTTTTGTAGGTGAAATCCAAAGCCTCTTTGAACTAAAGCTTATGATGCTCTCCACCCACATGAAAGTGTGTTTAATTCACAAAGGAAAACAGTGGATTTATTAATTAAAATGGTATATCAACTCTATGTTAACAGTTAATTTACAGAAGAAAGGAGGCATTATCTGGGAATACAGAATAAGCTATGTGAACACAAAACAATGATGACCTTCTAAAACACTGGCAAAGTAAAGTTTGGTATCTTAATTTGCTGAGATCAAACAATAACTGAAAAGCCATAGAACTGATATATCAGAAACACGAGACAAGTTAAACAACTTCTGAAAATAATACCTTAGTGAACTGAAAGGTTAAAAGAATGATCATGAATAACACTTAAAACTCAGTATGTTTTAAAATTCAAAGATTCTGGAATAGTCCAGCAACATTATCTTGCCATAAGCCTACTTTTCTGTAAAGACATTATCCTCCAAAATATTTACACAGGAAAGAAGGATCATTAAATATATGGATTGATTTTGTAACATGAAAAATAAGTTCCACTTGACCTAGATTCCTTAATATGATCAACAACCACGTCAAAAGCACTTTTATTAACTTCTCTAATTACTGGGTGGTAGTCTGTCATCAAAGTCTCCCTAATACAAAGTAGAATGTAACTCTGTAGAATACAGAATGAGCTATAGGTAAAAGCAATTAACATGTTTTACTATTAAGTCATATTTAAATTGATCTCAACTTTTGTATACCATCTACTACCTACTATTGTTGCACAAAAATATTACCCCCAAACAGTAGCCTTTAACAGAAGTAGTTATTTTGTGGGGTTCTGATACTGGACTGGACTCAGCTAGGTGGTTTGTGACTTGTGTTTTTCATGCAATTATAGTAGACAGTGGCTGGTGCTGGTGTCATTAAAAAGGCCTCTTCTCTGATAGCCGGAGGTTGAGATTGTCATCTGGAACCTCTTTTGTGGTCATCAATTAGGACACCTATGTGTGGCAGCTGCATGCAGCTGCCTGGCTTCCTTGTAGCATGATCAATCTGCTCCAAGAGAGTCAGGAAAAAAGAGAGAAAAAAAAAAAAACACTAAAAATGTCTCTTCTATCATTTTCACAAACCAATCCTCAGATTCAAGGGGAAATAGCAAAAACCTCACATCATGAAAGGAGGAGTGTCATGGAATTTCCTGTATTACAACAAATTTTCACATTATTTCCACAAGAAAAAAATTCAGAAATCTAGGTAGAGTGAATGTTACTTTTCTCCTTACATAACACAAAATCAGTGCATATATTTAATGATGTTTTCTTCCAAACAAGTATTCTGGCCTTCTGAGAAAAAGGAAGCTTTTAGTAAATTAAATTGCTATGTCTACCCCTTAAAATTCCAAATACTTTTCGATTTTATATCCTTGTCTAGAATCCATCTAAAATCTCATGTAATTATTGTTATTGAACATTGTTTGAGCTCCAAGATTTTGTCATGTCAATCAAATCTGACTTGAAATGAGACCATTATTTTGGGGTTGTTGGGAATAGCTCCTTTGAGAAGGTTCTTTTCAATCTAAATAACTAAGACATAAAACAGATAACTTATCTGCCCTTCTCAAACCCAATTTATATTAGTGCCACTACATAATAGCAATAGATACTACCATTCCAAAAGAGAAAACTGGACTGTATACCACAGGACTGGTGGGCAGCAATTCTGAAACACAGCTGACACATGTGCCAGATTATTTTTTTTTTTTTGTAGGTTCCACTATTTCTTCCCTGGCAATAATTCTCCATGGCTCTTGGCTCATTTCTGAGCTTTTGATTCAATCCTCTGACTCATCCATCCTTACTCCAAATAAAAGAAAAAAAGAAGTGATTGCACCTGAGTAATGTCAGCCTGGTCTCTCTCCCAAAAGACTGGGAGTTTGAAGGTTTTGTTTTTTTTTAAAGAGAGAGTGAGAGAGGAGAGAGAGAGAGAATTTTTTTAATATTTATTTATTTTTTTAGTTCTCGGCGGACACAACATCTTTGTTGGTATGTGGTGCTGAGGCGAACCCGGGACGCACGCATGCCAGGCGAGCGCGCTACCGCTTGAGCCACATCCCCAGCCCTGAAGGTTTTTCCTTTTTCTTTTCTGCAGTCCTAGGAATTAAATCCTGGCCCTTATATTTGCTAGGCAAGTACTCTGCCACTGAGCTATACCCTGAGCTCTCAAAGAGGTATTTTACCTTTTTAATCCCTGCTGGTAATACTTCCAAGAAAAACAATGTCTTAAAAATTTTAGCTGGGCATTGTGTATACACCTGTAGTCCCAGGGAGACTGAAGCAGTATGATCCATTCAATCTAAGAGTTTAAGACTAGCCTGGGAAACATAATAAGACCTCATCTCAATAAAGAATAAAAAAAATGTGCATTTTCTATAAATCTTGCTGAGTTCATTTCCTTAGGTAAAATGTACAGCTCTAAGTAGCAACCACACCCATAGACCCTTCTTTATTTGGATTCTTAGTGAGGCTGCTGTACCACAAACTGTTGCAATTCTGAGCAACTCTGTTATTGACAAAGAGGATTTACAAGACATAACCTTAAGATCCTTAGAAGGTCTTTTATCTTTCTAAAAGTTTCAGTATGACACCACCTCATATCTCTTTGAGGACTTCACAGAGGACTCATAATCCTACCTTGGAGGTGATCTTGACAAGGAATCCTTCTTATTTTGTTTTTAACTTGCAGAATTTTTGCCATCTGAAAAGGAATGAAAACATTTGCACTTTTTTTTGAGTATATCTTAGCTCTTCTACAGATTATTTTCATATTATTTGGAAACTACTCAGTCCTTCTGTTTTCTTCCTGGTTCTTGTCTCATATTTTAGTACATTCAGCGGAAAGAGTCTTGAAATACCTTCAACACTCCATCTGGAAATAACTTATTCATGCTTTGAAGTACCTCAGGTACATTTCCCATTTTTCATGTTACTGTGCACGACTATGTCACAAAATTTTCTGCCAAATTAGGGTCCTCTTCTAGTTTTGCAAGACATTTCATTGCCCTCCTTTAACTCCCCACAACTTCCATATGCCCTTTAGACTTCTATGTTCACCTTCCTTATGACCCTCTGAAACACTCCTGTACACTCAACTGTGATATTGTCCCAAAGCCAATAACACATTTACATTTTTACGACAGCACTTTCAAGTACAAAAATTGGTTCAGTTACTATTGTTGTGTGACAAATCATCCCCCAAAAGTAGTGACATGAATGAAGAGTCACCATTTCTTTGTCATTTAGCACTCAGGGTTGAATATTAGGGTACTTTATCACTAAGCTACGTACTAGCCCTTTTATAAAATCGTTTTATTTTGAGATGGAGGGCTTACTAAATTGGTGACACTGGCCTCCATCATATGGTTCTTCTGTCTCAGTATCCCCAATACCTGTCACTGCAGGCAGGTACCACCAAGCGCAGCCAGCCACCATCGATATAAAATTTTCATGTATTTTTTAGTACTCAGGATGGAACCCAAGGGTGCTTTATTGTTCTCAGTCTTTTTTTATCTTTTCAGCTTGAGACAGGATCTTGCTAAGTTTTCTGAGAGTCTCACTGAATTGATTAAGTTATCCTTGAACTTTCCATCCTCCTGCCTCAGCTTCCAGAGTCACTGGGATTACAGGTGTGCCTGAATACACTCAGTCAGCCACTGTTTACTGTAATCTTTTATGTTTCTAAGGGCTGACTGGGCTCAGTTAGGTGATTCTCACCCAGATCTATTTTATGGACAACTAGAGGTGGGACTGGCTTCCTACAAGTTTCTCCTTTAGTTGTTTTGCAGAGATTTTGTAAATGACATCTCTATTATAAATAATAAAGTAAAACTTATTATCAAACTCTAATATGATCCCTTGGTTCACTCCTATATAATAAAGAGATTCCTTGTTTACTGGAAAAATTAACTCCAGGAAATGTGATTCTGAAATTATTTTCAAAATATCATTTTGAAAATTGAAATATTCAGGACATTATTATCTACAGTCATGGTACTGAGCAATAACACACCAGACCTTTTTAGTCCCATCTAACTAAAAGTTAGTTCATATTTTAAAAAGCTAGAAGAAAGAGTTTAAATGTTTTCACCATAAGTAAATGAACAATATTTGAGGAGACAGATATTTTCAACTTGATTGAAACATTACATAACATACATGGTAAATACATGGTACCTGGTAAACATGCGCAAGCTTTGGGCTTTTATGTATCAGTTCAAAATCAAATTTAAATCTTTAAAACCTTCACGTTTATTTTCACTGATCTTTAACAAGAATTTAGTACTGGTTTCTTTTGATAAATGTAGATTGAAAATTAGAAGAGTAGAACAGCGACCTTTTCAGCCATTGAAATCACAGATATATTCCTATCACATTACAGATATGACAGATATCAAAATAAAACTTATGCACACCATTTGGAAATTACAGTAGAATTACCATTAATGTTTTTATTTATAGTATTCAATTAAAGTACATTATTTTATCTCACAATTTTTCTTGGTATTTTAATAAATACATTTAAATGCAAAACATGCATTTGTATTAGCATAGCTCTTGGCAGTGAAGCTATAGTTACCGTGCTATTGGAAAGATGCATAAAAGGAACCTCTGAGATGCTCAAAATTTTTTGTTCTTGCCCTGGGTACTAATTAATGCAGCTGCATTAATTCAGTAAAAGTACATCAAGATTTAACTTTAGGATTTGTGCACATGTATGTAGACATGTTGTATTTCAATAAAAGATTACATTCAAAGAGTATATAAATATACCTTGCTTTCTGATGGGCATTCACAGGAATATTAAACATTAATTTCTTAGAAAAACAAAACCCCAAAGAAGCAAAATCAAAATTGTGTTCAGTTAAAACTTAAACTAATAAGAAGTTTCATAACATGCTTGGCCCTAAGGTTATCCAAATTTCTGTGTCTTCTGAAAGTCATAGTGTATACTCAGTTAACTATTTTTAAATGCAATATATAAAGATTTTAAAACTACCTCTGATGATGAAAAATGTACAAACACATGAAGTTTATGTACTCGAATTATTCAAATGTACTTAAATCTGATTGAAATCACTTAAAGTTAAATCAAAAGATTAAATGGTATTGTCCCCTGTCATGCTTGTTTTAAAAAAGTTTTTGTAAAGTGAAAGAAATGTATACTGTTTTTAGATTCTTGCTGCCAGGATTCTCCTCTGTCTAGAATAAAATAGTATAAAATGAGCCAGCTTTCACTAAAGGACTATAGCTCAAATAGTGTTTGGATAGCCTTCTGCTTTTCCATTTGCTCATGTTATATATCTTATAGTGATTTTCACAATAACATCCCACATAAGCCCACGGTTTAGTCATAAGGTGTGCCTGTAATAAATCTGGAAGGCAGATGGCAAGCACAGCTCTTCTGACTTTGATCGCTTTAGCTCCTCTTTTGTCTCTTCGTGGAGCGCCTCTATCTATACTTCTCCTTCTAATGTTAGCAAAGTATTAAATTTTTTAACACTTTTAATTTTAGCTTCCTAGAGACAGCCTTGGGATTTATAAACACTTTAATCATATAATGCTTAGTAGACTTAGTAGACGATTGTAGGTTAAGAATTGCCCCAAAGATGTCTTGTAAGTATCAAGTTACCAGCCACTGTTCATATAATGACAGATGAATAAGATGAAGAGAAACATAGATCTTTAAAAGTCAGCAGGTATTTTTTTCTGATAATTTGAGGCCATTAAATTTCAAGGAAAGTAAGGAAATATTATAATAAATATGGAATTGAGATCTCTCTGCCAATTTCATGTCACAGAAAGCAATGGGTAGTTTTAAGTGTATCCAGGATCTGTATGTAAGGCTAAGGAGAATCAGGCAAATACATCTTAAGTCAAAGAAAGGGTAACCCAAAATTTTAGAAATATGTGGATATTTTTAAAAAGTCTTGCCATACAGTTCAAAAACTAGGTGGGTTCAGGGATGCAAGCTGTAATCCCAGCACTTGGGAGGATGAGAAGAGAGAATTACTTGAGTGCAAGTGTTCAAGACCAGTCTGGCACAAAGCAAGAGCTCATTACCACCTACCTCCAAAAATGATACTTTACAGTTCACAAATACTGATAGAAAAACTCATGCCTTAACAACAACAACAAAAAACCCACAGGGAGCAATTATTTGGCACCCATAAGCAAAAAAATAATGAAATCAGCATGGACCCTTTTAATCTTTCCCTGTGGACTCAGAGATAGAATACTAGGAGATGATAGTAAATTCTGTGACTTTTTTGAAATTATTATAATTTCCAAATTATACCAGAGAGATGGTCCAATCCTAGTTTCTTAAAAACTATGGCATTCTTCAGTGAGTTATCATTGTAATAATGTTGTATGACAAAGCACCACTGCACAGAGTGGGTTAAAGCAATACAACATTTACACGTGGGTCCACTGGGGTGGCTATGTGTCAACCTGTGACAACAGCACACAGCAAATTGAAGATCTTAAGATCTACATCTGTTCTATATGCCTGTCTTCTTCCTTGGACTAGTGGGTTACTTAAGATATGTCTTCACCGAGTAACTGTACAGGCACAAAATGAATTCCCAAATCATTTAAAGTCCCTGCTATTGTTCCACTCACTACAATACAATTTACCAAGCAAATCATAAGGCAGAATTCTGAATCAAAATATGATGAAACATAATATTCACTTTGTATGGTGAACTGCAAGTTCATATAGCAAAGGAAATATTATAGGGGAAAAAATTGGGGCCAATAGTACAATCTACAACAGTGGTCTGACCTTAGAAATGAGTACTTTTTCAGTGTAGAGTACTCTACTTCTAGTTTTAAATCCTTTTTGGATACCATTAACCCAAGATGAACCCAAAATTAATATGGAACCTCTAGGATATCATAAAAGGCAGAAGGCTAATGCCATAAAAGACCTGTGCTCAGATACCATTTTGTGAAGAAAAGCATTCAGGATTCTTTATCTTATTTCTCCTAATGTGTCTCAATGTAGAGACTACTTCTCCTACCCAAAATGTTCAAATGTTCACTCATTCACCTACCAATCCACAACACACACATAAAATAATATTACCAAGACATAAACAAATATATTCACTACTTAAAATTATATATTCCCAAGCCAACTTCTGTCTTTTTCAATTACAAGTACCACTCCTTTTTAATTATATTTTCTAGTAAAAAGTCAACTATCAATAAAAATAAATAGATGCCTGACATGCAAAGGATACTAAAGCAACTCAAAGGGTATGCGTATTTAGTAAGTATAACAAAACTAGTTTCCATTTACTGAGATAGAAATCTTACAAAATTCTTAAATAACTTTGTAAATATAAATCTCTTTAGTTTTTCTTTCTTTGTAATAAATAGTCATTTTCTGTCAGTGCAATCATACCAAGCAAAGCAGGTCTGCAATTGTCTATGTTCCTACTGCCAATGCAAATCACCACAAATGTTTTGTCCAACTATACAACATGCCATTTTTTTCAGTGTTTTCAAACTATTGCCTAAGCATTATTTTTTTAAAAAAACTTTCAATCTGCAATGTGTATAAGAGCTTTCAAAATAAGAACCTGTATCTCAGTAGGGTTAAATTATTTTAAAGAGACAGATAAAATTCTCCAACCGCCAGTGATAGCTCTTTAATCACTATTAGTCCACAGGCATCATTTGATTATCCTGCAATACTTTCTTACAATTTTGCTGATCTGTGACTATCATTACTAATAGCATTTTCCCAGAATAAGGCAGATCCACTTCTATCATTGACAGCATTCCACAGATAGAAAAAAATCTTGTCAAATGCAATTTGCTAAAATTACAAGGAGAATGAGAGACTGTGCACTGAGCAGGTGGTGACTACTCAAGAAGAGAATTCTATTTTTATGCTTCTAATATATATTTCTCCTTCCTTAAATGTGACATTGTAGTTTCAGTAGAAGATGAAGTCAATCCTAAAAGGGAATAAAAAGTATTTCATGTTAAACTAGAGGTACCAGAGGCCTCACATAACATGTCTTCCATTTTATAATAACTGCTCCTTAGTCTGCAAGGTTGTCTATGTGCCTCTGACTTTAAGATACTTGATAATTTATAAATCAGGGTTGCTGTATTCTAGGTTCACAAATATCTGGACCATCCATTACTATCTTTAAGTGCTTGAAATAGGAGATAACATACTTGTCCTTGTGTAGCAATTAACCCTATATCTCTTAGGCTTCTGCAAACAAAGTTACTCATTCAACAAAGCCTAGGAAATTGGCTCTCAAACTGCAAAAAAAAAAAAAAAAGTAGCTTGCTTCAATTTTATGGCTCTGGCAGCTCAGCAAGAGGTCTCTACCAGGATACCTGCTGCAAAGTGAGTGGGCGGAATAATTGTATGGGCAGTTTCTGTTGCTTCAGGACAGAAGTGAAAAATATCTTTTATTTTCAAAACTCATTCATCAAAAATAGTCACATGATCTGCCTAATAAGGTAGAAAGTGTGGTTTTCCATGTGCCCAAGCATAAGAAGTACAAAAAGATCTGATGAGCACATATCTTTGCTTTTTCACTATACTCAAAGCTTCATTTTTGACACACACTCCAGCATAATGCAGTCAAAACAACAATCAGTATGCCTGGGTTTAGAGAGTAGCTTGACTCTATTTCAGTTCTCCTACATGCTAAATCAAGATGCCCCATTCTAAGTTAAAAGATTTTTAGCTTGTCTACAATTTTTTATTTGTCTCTTCCTAGAGAAGAAGTCCTCTTATTTTATCTTGTATAATTATTACCTTTTTGAGAGTGGCTAGTGCCAATGACAACAGAATCAGCAGTATTTGAGGAATGATGACATTGTCTTAGGTTGTCAGTTCAGTGGAAATAATAATAATATTATTTATCCAGTATCTTCCTATAAGATTTTCATAAGAAATAGAACACAGACTCATGACAAGAACACTCAAGAAATCTTTTGACATTTATATTTACGTAGTAGTGGCAGAATAAACTGAAAATTTTGACTGAAATCCTCATGACCTAAACATATTTAGGACATTTCCTTCTCTCTCTCCGAATTTCCTTCTAGTTTATTTGTGAGCTTTATTCCTTCATGCAAGAGACATCATGAGGGCAGCCAAAGAATATGGAGTTTGATAAGTGGCAAGTCTTTGCTTGGATCAGTGTGTTCCATTTTTACCATTTACATAATCTTTATAAGATATAAGATCAGTATTGCATTCCCTGAATTCATAAACAGCAGGTAAATTTAACATTGCAGTATGAAAATTAGGTGAACAAATTTCTGCCCAATGAAGGAAAATAATAATTTAACTCACATTCCAATTGGATATTTACTTTTTAACCCAAAGAAGGTTAACAGGACTCCCTTTGGCAGTACCCAGCAGATTGCAGAAACAGGTACAAACTATTCAGAATATTTAGTTGTGCTACAATAGCAACAAAACATGATATTACCAGTTAAAATTCAAAATGGATAGCCAGTATCTATTACAGTCCAGTAAAGGGGAAAAAACTCTGTTATCAATTAATAGAGACAAAGAGATTAAAAATAAATGCAATCTTAAATTTTTAAAAAAACAGAATACCAAAAGGGGAAAAGATCAACATTATAGCAAAAATTATAGAATAATTTTTACTAGTTACCAAAAAAAAAAAAAAACAACAATGAAAAACATAGGTGACCATTAAAGCAAAGCCCACTGTGTAGTTCACCAGAGTGACAGTTACTGAGCTTAAGTTATAGGATATACAATCATTGTATGTAGACATTCATTCTTTCTCAACAAATGTATCTTTGTACCTCTTCATACTAGTATTCATGAGATCCATATTTAAAGGACTCAAATTAGTTATCATCATAATCAGATACCTTACTTTAAGATTTAATCAATAATCTTAGGCAATAATAGTAGGAAAATGAGATGCACAGTAATATTTATAGATTACCATTTTAGCAAAGCTATTTTCTCATGGGTTTGTTATGTCACTTCTTTTGGATTTTTTGCAACCTTACATATGAAGCTACCTTCAAATTTCCTTTGGATTACTTCCCATTTTACTTAATTTTAGAGAGGTCCTCATTTCTTGGGTCTCTTCTGTTTTCCTACTTTCTCATTCCTAAACTATAATCTTTCCTGTTCCATGGATTTAAAAACAATCTATAGGGAAACTTTCAAATTTATATCCTATTCCTGCACTACTCCAGACTCAATTATCTAATAGCTTACCAGATAACTGCTTCAATAACTGAAAACATCTCAACTTTAATGTATTTAAAATTGCAATTCTGATTTCCACCCCATCTTCAAATTGTGCTCTCTAGTCTCCTACTCTTCAGGAAACTCTAACCCAATCTTCCTAGTTTGTAATGTAACTTAAAACTCATGCTAGACGTTGTCTTTTCTCTTTTTCTGACAGTTTGCACCAAATCCAATTTTGAACTTTCAAAATAAATTAAGATCTGATTCTTCTTCATGACCACTAATGCCACTATCGTATTCTCAAATTATATCCATCCACCCATACATACATATATGATTGCAGTCATCCTCTAACTTCCACACCATAACCATGTTTGGTATGTAATAAGTACACTTTTCCTACACCATTTTAGTGTTTCTTCTGTTATTTCTATTTTATTTCCATTGATTTCATCTTTGGCCTTTAGTTCTTTGGAAACTCTCATATTCATAGTCATAGACCACTGGTCCTTTAAATTAGAACCAAAGCAGTATGTTATCTCTATCCATCACTGATTTCACAGTGGTACAAAAATACTAAAAGAATCATATTGACAATGGTAAAATTATGTTTGGGCATCTGCCTCACTATAGATTATACTGTATTTGTTTCTTGACAAAAGGTAAATGTTAGAAAACATCCAACTGTGTTTTCCATAGATTATGAACAAACCTGCTGCTAAAACATAGACAAACAAATTGTGCTCATCAAGCATTAATTCTACCATCTGTAAAATGAAACATATTTTAAATCTACTTGAAAATCTATGAAACCAACAGTAAAATTATTACTTGTCACTTTAAATTCCTAGAAAACTTGGCAAACATATTTTGGCCTGTTTTCTTATGAGGAATAATAATTCCTTATCTCCAAAATTATTAAGAAATTTGAAGTTTACCTCAGAGAAAATTAGTTTAAATCCATAGTTTCTACCTTCAGTATAAAATTTTACTTCAGATCGATTAGTGTGAACATTGGAAGATTCAACACCATGAACATTAGAGTTAGGAAGACAATCCTCAATTAGTCTAAGTGTGTTTATGATCTTATAGTGACAAAGATGATGAAACAAATTTTCCTTTGTAAAATGAACACAGAAACCAAACCTTTTGAAAATAAAGGTACAAAATCTAGAACAACAGATAAAGAATATAGTAATAATAATTCACCATTTATTGAACTGTACCTCTGTACCAAGTCTTAATGTTTGTCAAGTTACTATCATTATGTTACCTAAATCTTACAACAATAATTGAACACACATCTACTTAATTCCATAGTCACTATTCTAACCAACTCTATCATATTCTCTTGGAAAATAATGGTAATAGCTTAACAACAATCTTTTCTCACATATTTTCGCATTTAAAACTGCCAATAGCCAGACATGGTGGCACACACCTGTAATCTCGGTAGTTTAGGAGGTTGTGGCAGTAGGATTGCAAATTCAAAGCCAGCCCCAGCAACTTAATTAGGCCCTAAAAATCTTAGTGAGAACCTGCCACAATAAAAGCAAAAACAAAAACAAAAATGGGCTGGCAATATAGCTCAGGGGGTAAGCATCCCTGGATTCAATCCCTTGTACAAAAAAAAAAAAAAAACTGCCAGTAACTCAGCAAAGTATTTAACCATGTTGAAGACAAAGGAATCAAAGCATACAGAGAGTATTCCAATTTCACAATGTCAGTGGTAGACTTAAATCCAAAGGCCATACTAAGATTCCATTTTTTCAAAGCTTCAAAAAGAGAAGGTATCTGAAATAATAATTCCAAAATTCTGGAAAACTAGGGTCTATCATATCTATCAAAAATATAATGTACTCTTTTCTCTTAAAAGAGAAATAAAAATAAACAAAAGTTAATAGTGGTAGTTATTTGATACAGAAGTATTTGTAAGGAACCAAATATATATATATATATAAAACTCATTATAATGATGAGTAAGTATGCCATAAAGAAGATAACTGGAAAAGAACATTCGCAAATATTCAATCAGGAAAATCAAAAATATTCAATGTTTCAAACAGAATGAATACTTAATTATGGGTGTTGTTACATAGATGTTAGAAAGGCTGAAAGAACCACAAAAGGTAAACTGAGTTATAGTGGGGATCCTCAAGACCAAAGTATTAATAACTTACTACGGGACTCAGAAAAACTGTTATTCTCATAATGAAAGTTTATTATAATAAAAGTATTCATCAAATCACCCCAGTTCATACAGCTATTATCCTAAAAACAAAAACAAACAAACAAAAAATCTGTTAAAGTGTGGAGAAAAAGAAACTCTTATACACTGTTGGAGTGAATGTAAATTAGTACAAATATTATAACGAACAATACATAGTTTCTTTGTAAAACAAAAAAGTAGATCTACCACATTATCCACTTATCTCACTTCTTAGTATTTTTCCAAAGGAAATGATGTCAGCTTATCAAAGAAATTTCTGCATGTCCATATTTATTGCAGCACTATTCACAATACACAGAATATGCAAACAACTGAGGTGTCTATCAATGGACAGATAGATGGATAAAAAATATGAGGTATATAATATATACAATGAAATGTTATTCAGCCAGAAAGAAGAATGAAATCCTGATTTGCAGCAAAATGGACAGAAATGGAGAACATTACATTAGATGATAATAATCTAGTGATGGAAAGAAGAGTACCTTATGTCCTATGACCCTAATGTTTACTACGGGTTGGGAAGAGGAATGGGAGAAGATAAAGAGAGGTTGGATGACTTTGTGCTGTGTACTGAAATATTACACCAAACTCCATTAGTAGGGACAGTTAATACATACTAATTAAAAATAAAGAACACAGATTAAAATCAGCAAAGGGAAAAAGCATACACAGTAACTGCCCTCAGCATGGGGTGGAGTGGGGGGGATTTTTTTTTAAGAGAGAGGGAGAGAGAGAGATAATTTTTTTAATATTTATTTTTTAGTTTTCGGTTGACACAACATCTTTATTTTATTTTTATGTGGTGCTGAGGATCGACCCAGCGGCCCGCGCATGCCAGGCCAGAGCACTACTGCTTGAGCCACATCCCCAGCACCTGGACATTTATTAATCAAAAATAACATCATCAGCCTTTGCTGTCTCATTAAACTAATACTTTAAAGCTCAAAGCCACAGGCATTCAAAAGCAGATGTTTAATGTAAATCACATTGTTAGCATAACTATCTGATCATACTTTATGCCCTAATGCTTGAAAGATAAAGAAATAGGCCTGTTAGATTATTCCAAGGGCTCAGAATTCATCCCTCCTTAGCCCAGCCCAGAGCCCTTCCTGAAGACAGACCTCTCTTGTGTCAGGAATTCAGAAACCTAGGGTCTAGGCCTGAGTTAAACTTTTCTGCACATGAAGTAGCTCAGATACAGTGCTATCAAGATATAGTAATGTTCTGTCTGGAATTGGCATAGCAAAGAGAGAGCTTGAGGAAAAATCTACATAGATGGTGCTTAGAGAGCTTGGTGGTGAGCAGGGAGTATAAAACTGCAACTGAGAAGCATTGGAGTGGTTTAGCTGTTTTGTTTTGAGAAGCTATAGTACAACTGGTACTGGGAGAGGCAGAAGGTGGAACAACAGAGCTACAATTCTCTGGAACAACACTACTAAGAACTGAAAATAAGAAACCCCTCCCCACATTCTCTTTTCTTTTCATTTTCCTCTGATACTTCCCTTAGGCCTTTCTCTCTAATGCCTTTCTGGCAAAAAAAGAAAAAAGAGTCTGAGAAATGTATTATCCAGACTCCTTCCTTGGAAGAGAGTCAGTAGATGTATCATTCTTGTAAAAAAGAGAACAGTTAAACATCATGTCCCTAAAACTTTCCTTTCCATTCCCCAAAACATAACCAAGTCCAGGGAGCAACAAAAGTGGACCCTGCCTGAAATGCCCTGCTTTCTTGCCTGTATCACAATATAACTGTTGCTTGAAATGCTGGTCATGCAGTGGAAATCAATCAAGCTAATAATGTAACTGTTTATGAAGCCTAACCTATAAAGCCCCTCTCCCTGTGAAAACTGACAATAATAAAGCATTGTGGAGCAGATAAGTGCTCATCCAGTGGTCACCACTGGACAAGTTGCCATAAGAGATAGCCATGCTGCTTTCTGGAGAAGCACTGAGAGGTAGGGAGTTGCTACCTGTCCAAATCACTGCCACTGAACCTTCCTCATAAGCAATTTCCAGGAAAACTTGTGCCTCACGTGCCATTTCCTGGTGTCTTCTTTGGTCTCCATGTAACCTATTGTACTGTTCTAGGACAAATGCATCATGGACAGTATATTTGGTAAATAAACTTCATACTAACATACAGAAAACTACTAGTTAACAGCAAAACCCCAACTTAACAATTTCATTTTCTTTTGTACCAATGATCTTTCTACCATATCCTGATAACTAAACTGGTGAGAAAAGTGATTAAGCAGATTGATATTTGGATCACCTAAGGAGTACTATATAACCTCCAGTTTTTCAGATTTAAAATTATAATTCCTTAACAAAACAAAAAAATTGTATTACAAATCTTACACCCTTCTCAACTTTTTCCTTGACCTTAGTTGACTCATAATTACCCTTGGTTTCAGTGTCATTATCTAAAAAGTGAATGATAAGAACTATGAGTTCATTTTCAAGTTAAGATCCGAACTAACCAATATGAACACTCAAATTCAATTTGCTAAATAAGCAATGCATTGAATGTATATTCTTTTAAACTACTTGGTTTTGGTTGATCCGTTTTTATTTTGCTTTCAAAAGAGTGTAGTAAGGAAAATTAAAATATTCTTTGCTTTGCAGGTAGAGAGTAAGGGGCAAAGAGTTCAGGAAAGTACCACCTGCTCATTCTAACTGATGGATGATTTCTTTCTTTAAGACAAACGTCTCTAGGTGAAAAGACCATCTGTTGTCCAAATGTATCTGCAATCTGTCTATTGGGGACAATATAACTGCCAGCACCACGTGTTAAATGCACATATGTTTTCAAATTCTTTTCTACAAAATATCTTTACAACATGTTTACATCCATGTCAGTCCTTTGCTTGTGGAAGAATAACCAGTTCTTGAGTTTGGGTAGTTTATAACAACTTCCAGAAAAAAATAAGGTTTTTAAAGTTTTCATATTTTAATATATTTCATATAATATGTAGTCATAATTTCTGGCTATAGGAGTAGAATATGCAGGTTTAATAATCATGCCAGGTCATCCTAGATTGAGTCGAGTATTACATATCAAAGGATTGACCCTGTGTTTTCCCATTTAGTGGCACATTTATTCAATTTCTAGCATATTTATCCAACATAGTTATTTTAATCACTTGGACAAGTTCCAAATATTCAACTTGCTCTCACACAAAGATCTGTGTATAATGAAAGAATTTCAAACTCAACTTTGTAAAAGTGAATTTTCCTGGAAATAATTGGATCCACACACATTAATAGAACTTTACACAGGTTACTGATCAAGATTCTACAAGAAAATTATATAAATACCCAGGTACTTCTCACCTCACTGAGAAATGGGTAATTACTTACTCATTATCTATGAAGTTAAGAGAAAGTGTCCATTTAATTTCTAAATGCTTTCTTATAAATATCATATTTGTATGTGTGTTTTAGAGGTTAAAGTGGTTGGTTGTATTAATTTTTTCCTGACAAAAAGAATGACTTCATGATTGGCTTGAAAGGTAAACAGGTTACAGATTGCATAAGAATTTAATGTTCCTTCTTATTCAATCTCAGGTACTCACCTCCCTTCTCATGTCAACCGTAAATTTAATGCTCTTTGTTTAACTATGTACCATGTTGAACAAGTTATATATGTATAATATATTTCTGAATTGCTGATGACAAAGGGAATCAAATTGGAAAAACATCATTTACTTCTGTGAAAGAAGTTCATAATAAACTCTAAGATTTATTTTTTTTGAAAAATTAAACGAATTTGTATCCTATTTTGCAAGTTTTTCATCATGTTTGTTAATTCTTTTTTTTTTCTTTTAGTGTACCTAAAACTTCTCACCTTTATTTCCCTTGCTTAGTAATTCTTGGTTATGAACTTTTTCCTTAATAACATGGACATAAAACCTTTAGAAACATGTCTTTTTTTTTCTTTTTTTTTCTAAAATTCCATTAAGGGTTTGTGGCTTATAGCAGATTTTAAAACAATCCTGTAGAGGAATTAAGATACACAAAATGATAGATTCTTCAGAATTTCAGATTCCATGGTTTGAGTAGAAATTTCATCTTGTTTCTCAAATTCTGTGATATTTTGAGACATTGAGAGGACATAATTCTTTTATTTATTTATGTCTAAGAAAATAATCTGTAACAACATTATTTTGTATGTAAATTCAAGTGATAGTATCTCTGCTTCCTTCTCACAGTGGACTAATAATATTTTATGCATGATGTTTGCAACAGGTTTATAAAGGTGAACAAATGCAATTCTTTTTTTTTTTTTTGACTTTGTAGCCCCTTATGTACTTATACTATAATTTGGACCTTAAATGTCCTCCAGACTATCTCAAAGTTTGTTTTCTAGTCTATTGCCCTGCATGGAAGTTGAAGAACCTTTAAAATGTGGAGCCTAATGAGAGCTTGTAGGTCATTGGGCATATGACCTTGAATGGGATATGGAGACCTTGGTTCCTTCTCATCTCTGCATTTGTTTGTTTGATTTCTGGATGCCATAAGATGAATAGGATTCCTCTTTCATACATTTCTACCATGATGTACTGCCTTACCACAGGTTAAAAGCAATGGGGCTGATGATGGACTCCACTTCTAAAACTGTCAGCCAAAATAAACCTTTTCTCTTTTTAAGTTGACTCACCTCTGATATATTTGTTACAATAATATAAAGGTAACTTATACAATTTAGAAATGAATTGGGTTGAGTGTCTTCTTTGCTACAATTGCACCAAGTCCTCTTTCCTTACAATTTGGGCTGTCTTGTTGTGAATGTTTTATCCTGAAGTGTGTCATTTAAATAGAAATTACTCATTCATGATACAGTTCATGAGCTTTTATAGACATCCTTTGCTTCTACATCTGATTTATTCAATCTCTGATTGAAGATCTATTACTTAAGATCAATATTGACTCACAAAAACAAGATCTCACTTGACAGATAGGAAAAAAGATCTAACAATAACAAACACTATAATGCTTCTGCCCTACACATAAGCCAGAGGATAGTAAACAGAAGCACTATAAAATCAAAGTTTTCAAAGTAACAACAAAAGCAATGTAATTCAATCTTTTATCTGATGCTCTAATTCCTTTTATACCTTGTCTGTAAAGGAGTTGGTAAACTCTGAGCTTGGAGATGTCTAGGAAAGGAGAACACTGTTTCCTTCCATGCTGACTCAGAAGCTTGCTACACTACAACTTCTACTTCACGTTGCTGTGAAGATTTCAGAGTGATGCTAACCTCTTCCTAAGTAAACCTTTTAATCACTTGAGGAATATTGCAAATATTCTCTTTTTATACACAAATCTTTCAAATTTGAACAATGCTTTATATTTATAGTTCAATTGATATTGTAGTCGCAGTTTTCTGTAATGTAAATTCTGTAACCAGCACAGTTGAGCTGGACTCCTTCTTCCATTAGAAATATGTTTTTCTTTTTTTTAATTGGTTGTTCGAAACATTACAAAGCTCTTGACATATCATATTACATACATTAGATTCAAGTGGGTTATGAACTCCCATTTTTACCCCAAATACAGATTGCAGAATCACATGGGTTACACATGAAACATGTTTTTCTATAGAAGCCAGATATTATGTCAATGTTACTCACACCCAGTTCCTTTACTGCCTTGTATTGCACTTTTCCGACCTCAAATTTCTGTCAGAGGTAAAATAAAGCACACTCCTAAAAGATATCATACCTGAGCTGTCAAAACCTAAGCATTTTATTTTATATGGCAAAACACGCTTCAAAGATGCAATTAGATTAAAGACATTGAGATGGGGAGATTGTACTCAATTTTGGGGGTGGTACTAATGTAATCACAATGGTCCTTACTAGACGAAGGCAAAAGCATCAGAGTCAGAAAAGAAGACGGCATGACAAAAGACAGAAGGCAGAGTGATGCTACTGATGGAGTGGAGGAGGCATCCTCTAGAATCTGGAAAAGGGCAGAGCTTCTCCTCAGAGTCTTTAGATGGAACACAGCACTGCTGACACTGGTGACATTGATTTTATCCTCTGAGATCAAGTGTGAGTTTCTCACCTTTAGAACTAAAGAGTAAATAATCTGTTGTTTTAAGCTGATAAGTTTATGGATTCTTGTTATAGCAGTGTTTGGAAGCTAACACATTTCCTAATACAGCTTCATCCATATTGCTTCTAACCATGTAGTACTTAAGAAATTTTTTATTCTATATTCCTATAAAGCAAGTTACATTCATTATATTTAAATTCTAGGTCATTGGATTCATCTCATATCTCTATTCTTTCAATACATTTTAAATGTTTATTTTGACCTCATGTATTAGCCTTATCACAATGCAATTTATTAAAACTCTAAAAGTAAAATATGATGGTTAACAGTAAAATGTTCTGTAAATAACAGAACTTGATATATATGAAATGAAATTGTGGATTTATGTACAACATAAATTAATCATGTGCCATTTTTCAAGAACTATAAAAAGAATTTTTCATTTACTATCATGTTGAATGCCATTACCTCTACCCTATTTTGTCTTTGTTATCTTTGTATATAAAATTACTGAACTGTGGTCAAGTACCAATTTGCCTATCAATAACATAGTTGGCTAGAAAATGTTGAAGGCGGGAATCAATTCTTTTTGACTTTTTATTTTTTTGGTTCTTAGCAAAATCCTATGAATAAAAATACTTGACATATATTAATAGCCATATTTTTCATCAGTAAAACTAGGTGATTTCATTATTTAACACAATACAATTTCAGAACTTTCATTTTGAAATATTCAATAGAACAGAAAATGATTCTCAATAAAATATTAACAAAGTAAAACAGAGATATCAAACACTACCTAACTTTTATAATGACTATTTCATTAAAAAATTGCCAGTCAATTGATGGATGGTCAAACAAGCCTTTATTCTTTTTGTTGACCTGTATATTTCAGCTGAAACACGTATTTGTTTCAGTCTCATTCTGGGATAAAACACTTTTAAATTGACATGAATATCTAAAAAACAAATAGGAGTTGTGAATAGTATTTCATCAATACTAATTTAAAAGAATGAAATGTTATCTTCAAAATATTCAGCTCACCATAATTATTTATCTTGATTCATTGGGAAATAGATTTTAAAAACAAAAAATATATATAAAGTAACATGGGTCAGGTATTATTAGGTAGTGTTCCATGAACAATTAGTTGCTATGCAACAAACTTTAAATTAACTGAAAACAATTTTATAAGAAATAATATTCTTTGACTGAACTCAACTTATGCAAATATAAGTGAGAAATGTGCAGTCTTACCCCAATTCTAGCTTTTTTGTATGTATCTTTAATATGATTTTGTTACATGAAAAAAGAGTGCCTTATTTGACTATTAATCACATATCATTATGAGCTTTAGATGGATATCATGTCTATCTATAAGGAGATAAAAGCTGAGGACAGAAATAACAGTGTTTCTTTTTAAATTTTTTTTTAATTATACATGACAGTAGAATGTATTTTTATATATCATAAATACTTGGAATATAACTTCCCATTCTTGTGGTTGTACATCATGTGGCACTACATTGGTCATGTATTCATATATGAATATAAGAAAGTATGTTTGATTCATTCTGTCTTTCCCATTCCCATTCCCTCTTCCCCCTACTCCACTTTGTCCAATACAGTGAACCTCCCCTTTC
Organism: Spermophilus citellus; assembly: GCF_964194105.1. Classification (NCBI taxonomy): domain Eukaryota; kingdom Metazoa; phylum Chordata; class Mammalia; order Rodentia; family Sciuridae; genus Spermophilus; species Spermophilus citellus. The sequence continues at coordinate 120,774,986 of NC_138189.1, forward strand.
CCCTCCCCCCACCCCACCTACTGTATGTAGGTCTTCATCTCCATATCAGAGAGAACATTCAGTCTTTGGTTTTCTGGGATTGGCTTATTTCACTTAGCATGATAGTTTCCATTTCCTTTCATATACTGGCAAATATTATAATTTTATTCTTCTTTATGACTGAGAAGTATTCTATTGTATATACCACATTCTTTTTTCATGTGTTGAAGGGCAGCTAGCTTAGCTATTGTGAATTGAGCTGCTATTAACATGGATGTGGCAGCCATCACTTTAGTATGCTAATTTTATATCCTTTGGGTATATACTAAGGAGTGGAATAACTGGGTCAAATTGTAGTTCCATTCCAAGTTTTCTGAGGAACCTATATACTGCTTTCCACAGTGGTTGCACCAATTTGCAGTTCCACCAGCAATGTATGAGTTTACCTGTTGCCCCACATTCTTGCCAACATTTATTGTTACTTATATTCTTGATAATTGCCATTCTGACTGGAAAGAGATGAAATCTCAAGTGTAGTTTGAATTTGCAATTCTCTAATTGCTAGTGATGTTGAACATTTTTTGCATATTGTTTACTGATGGTATTTCTTCTTCTGTGAAATGTTTGTTCATTTCCTTTGCCCATTTATATATGGGGTTATTTGTTTTCATGTGTGTGTGTGTGTGTGTGTGTGTGTGTGTGTGTGTGTGAAGTGTTTTGAGTTCTTTATATATCCTTCATGTTAATTAATGCTCTATCTGAAGTGCAGGTGGCAAAGATTTTCTCCCGTTTTGAAGGCTTTCTTTTCATACTCTTCAATGTTTCTTTTGCTGTGAAGAAGCTTCTTAGTTTAATACAATTCCATTTATTGATTTTACTTCTTGTACTTTAGGAGTCTTGTTGAGGAATTGGGTTCCTAAAGCCGACATGATGGAAGTTGGGCCTACTTTTTCTTCTTGTAGGCACAGGAACTCTAGTCTAATGCCTAGGTCCTTGATCCACTTTGAACTCAGTTTTATGCATGGTGAGGGATAGGTGTCTAATTTCATTTTGTTACGTATGGATGTCCAGTTTTCTCAGCACCATTTGTTGAAGAGGCTATCTTTCTCTAATGTATATTTATGAAGACTTTGTCTATTATTATATAACTGTATTTATGTGGGTTTGTCACTGTGTCTTCTATTCTGTACCATTGGTCTTATATCAGTTTTGGTACCTATACAGTACTGATTTAATATTCAAGAAACCATCTTAAATGTTATCTGCCATCTTGAGATAAGCTTCACTTTTCTGCACTTCCTCTTACCGAAACTCCCGCTACTCCCATTAGTGACCTACCCCATGGTACCATCGACCTAAGCCAATCCCATGCTATGTGCCACCTGACTAGCTCTGATGCAAGCACTCCCAAGACTATCCCATAGTGCCACAACTACAACTCCAAACACCTACCCTACAAAGGCTAAACACCCAAATATCCCGGGGCCTCTTTCTCCTATAGAGAGATGGCTTTTATTTGTTAGCTCTGACAAATGAACTCTCATGTGTATCTCTACCTGGTTTCTGTCTTTCATTTCTTGCTTACCTGTCTCTTGTTCCTCGCTTTTCCTTCAGTACCAACATATCATGCTATTTTTTGTTACTATAGCTCTGTAAAATAATTTAAGGTCTGGTGTTGTGATGCCTCCTTCTTCACTTTTCTTGTAGAGAATTAATTTGGGTATTCTGGGCCCTTAGTTTTCCAAATGAATTTCATGACGGTTTTTACTATTTCTATGAAGAATATCACTGGAAATTCAATAGGAATTGTATTAAATCTGTATTGCACTTTAGGTAGCATGGCTATTCTGACAATATTAATTCTACCTTTTGAAAAGTATGAAAGAGCTTTCCATCTTCTAAAGTCTTCTTTGCTTTCCTTCTTTAGAGTTTTATGGTTTTTAATGTAAATATTTTTCCCTTCTTTTGTTAGATTGCTTCCTAAATATTTTATTTTTCTGAGACTATTGTGAATCTGATAGTTTTCCTAATTTTCCTTTCAGTTAAATAATCTCAGACATATTGGAACACAAATGATTTATGGATATTAATTTTATATCCTGTTACTTTGCCAAATTTACTTATAAATTCTAGAAGTTTTCTAATGGAGTGTTTGGGGTCTTCTAAATATAATTATGTCATCAGGAAATATGGATAGTTTGAGTTCTTCTTTTTCTATTTATATCCCTTTTATATTTTTTTTTCTAGTTTCCCTCCCTAGAGTTTCCAGGACTATGCTGAATAGAAGTGATGAAAAAGGGATCCCTGTCTTGTTTCAATTTTTTAAGGGAATGCTTTCAGTTTTTCTCCATATTGGCCTTGGGTTTAGCATATATAGCTTTTACAATATTGAAGAATGTTTCTAAAATCCTTAGTTTTACTAATATTTTAAAGATGAATGGATGTTGTAGTTTGTGAAAAACTTTTTGTGCATCTATTGAGATAATCATTTAATTTTTGACTTTAAGTCTAAGGATGTGATAAATTATGTCTATTGATTTCTGTATGTTAACCCAACCTTACATCCCTGGGATGAACCCCACTTGATCATGGTGCACTATATTTTTAATATGTTTTTGTATGGGATCTGCCAGCATTTTATTAGAAATTTTGCATCTATATTCATCAAGAATATTGGTCTGAAGTTTTTTTTCTTAATGTGTCTTTGGTTTTGGTATCAGGGTAATACGAGCTTCATAGAATGAGTCTGCAAGTGTTCCCTTCATTTTTATTGCATAGAATAATTTGAGGAGCATGGTATAAGTTCTTCTTTGAATTTGGTTGAACTTGGCTGAGAATCCATATGTTCCTGGGCTTTTCTTTCTTGGTACACTTTTGATGGCATCTTCAATTTCAGTGCTTGAAATTGATCTGTTAAAATTTTCAAGGGTGGGCCCAGGTTAATCCTGCCACTGGAAGAGCCCCACTGGAGCTCAGGCCCAGCCCAGACCTGCCTCGCTTACCTATGTGGGAACCAGGGCACAGGGTAAGCCAGGGTCCATCCTGTCACCTGCAGAAACCCACCGAAGCTCAAGCTTGGCCCAGATCCACCTCGCTGACCTGCACAGGAGACAGGGCCCAGGGTAGACCTGGTTCCATCCCCACAACCACCCCCTGGGAGCCCAGGTCAAACCCACTTTCATATTGATACACTGCAGCCATCCCCATAGTGTACCCACACAGTAGACTGTACTTTGAGACAACAGACAGGACCTTGAAGCAGCTACATCTTAAAGCAGGCATCCTAAAGCCAGTGTAAGGCCTACCCTTTCAGCCCCATCCTTCTTGGGGTAACTCCACTGCTATCTTGAGTTACCTCTTGCTATTTTCCCCACCTATAGTTGCAGTAGCATCTATCCTGGGACACCAGCAGGTGGAAGCCCAATGCCAAAGTAAGATACAGTTAATCTGCACAGATACTATAAGATTATAGGGCAGAAACTGTAATACCTCAGATCCACATCATAAGTAAGGAACTCACATAGACAATATGAAAAAACAAGGGAAGAAAGTGCCCAAACAAACCAGGATACCACAATAACAGAACCCATGGACAGTGAAGTTGGTGAAATGTCAGAGAAAGTGTACAAAATGTCATAATTAAAATGATCTGTGAAATAAAGAATGACCTAAATGAGCAAATACAGGCAAAAATTGATTACTTGAACAAAATGATAAGGGAGCAAATACAGCAACCATTGATGACACCAATAAACATATAAGAGATACAAGTAACAAAAGATTGCTTTAAGTAAGAAAAGGAAATTCTGAAGGAAAAAAAATAAGAAATCCTTGAAATGAAGGAAACATTAAACCAAATAAAAAACTCAATAGAAAGCATGACCAACAGACTAGATCACTTGAAAGACAGAACAACAGATAATGAAGACAAAGTACACAATCTGGAAAATAAAGTTGAACACACAGTGAAGATGGTAAGAAATCATGATCAGAACATCCAAGAATTATAGAATAACATTAAAAGACCAAATCTAAGAGTTATTGGGATAAAGGAAGGCACAGAGTTTCAAACCAAAGGAATGAACAATCTATTCAATGAAATAATATCTGAAAATTTCCCACACCTGAAGAATGAATTGAAAATCAAATACAAGAGACTTACAGGACACAACATGTAGAAAATCACAACAGATCTACACCAAGGCACATTGTAATAAACATGCCTAGCATACAGAATAAGAATCCAATTTTAAAATCCACAAGAGAAAGGAATTATATTACATATAGGGGAAAACCAATTAGGATGTCTGCAGATTTTACACCCAGACTCTCAAAGCTAGAAGAACCTAGAATAACATATGCCAAGCTCTGAAAGAAAATAAATGCCAACTAAGAATCTTCTATACAGCAAAAGTAAGCTTTAGACTTAATGACAAAATAGAAACTTTCCATGATAAACAGAAGTTGAAAGAATGTACAACTACAAAGCCTGCACTACAGAATATCCTAGACATAATATTCCATGATGAGGAAATGAAAAACAAAACAAATCAAACAAACAAACAAAGAAAATCAGGAACATAAATCACTAATGAAAAAAATCAGCCAAAGGAGTAACCAAGTCAAGTTAAATATCAAAAATAAACAAAAATGGCTAGGAATACAAATCATGTCCCAAAAATAACTCTGAATGTTAATTGCCTAAACTCATCAATAAAAAGACAGAGACTGGCAGATTGGATTTTTTTTTAAAAAAAGGACCCAACAACATGCTGCCTGGCAGAGACTCATCTCATAGGAAAAGACATCTACAGACTGAACGTAAAAGTTGGGAAAACCATTCCACTCACATGGACTGCGTAAGCAAGCAGGGGTTTTCCATCCTTATATAAACAAATGTAGACTTCAAGCCAAAGTTAATCAAAAGAGAAAAAGAAGGATATTTACCACTGCTAAAGGGAATCTTTCATCAACAAGACATAATAATAATAAATATATATATGCCCCAAACAATGGAGTATCTACATTTGTCAAACTCTTTTCAAGTTCAAGAGTCAGAAAGATCACAACATAATAATTATGGGTTACTTTAACACATTTCTGTCACCACTGGATAGATCTTCCAAACAAAATCTAAACAAAGAAACTATATAACTCAATAATACAATCAATAACTTAGACTTAACTAATATATATTAGTTAAGTATATATATATATATATATATATATATATATATATATATATATATATATATACTTGAGAGAGAGAGAGAGAGAGAGAATATCATCCTTCAACAGCAAATACACTTTCTTCTCAATAGCACATGGATCCTTCTCTGAAAATAGACCATATATTATGGAACAAAGCAACTCTTAGCAAATACAAAAAAGTAGAGACACTAAACTGCATTCTATCAGATCATAATGAGATGAAATTAGAAATCAATGATAAAATAAAAACTAGAAGCTATTTCAAAACCTGGAAACTATATAATAAGCTATTGATTAAACAATGGGTTGCAGAAGACATTAAAAAGGAGATTACAATATTTCTAGATGTGAGAATAATAATACAACATATTAAAATCTCTGGGACACTATGAAGGCAGTTCTAAGAGGAAAGTTTATTGCATGGAGTTCATTTCTTAAAAGAAGAAAAAGTCAACAAATGACCTAACATTACATATAATAGCCCTAGAAAAAGAAGAAAAAATCAACACCAAAAGCAGTGGAAGACAGGAAATAATTAAAATCAAAGCTAAAATCAATGAAATTGAAGCAATTGAATAAAATGACAAAACAAAAATTTGTTCTTTGAAAAAGACATAAAATTGATAAATGCTTAGACATGGTAATGAAGACAAGGAGAGAGAAAACTCACATTTCTAACATAGGTGATGAAAAATGAAATATTATAACAGACACTACCAAATTCTTATATTTGGTCTTTTTTATGTTATCTCATAATTCTGGAATGTTCTGCTTGTGGTTTCTTCACATCTTCACTATGTGGTTGACTTTATTTTCAAGATTTACATATTTTGTCTTCATTGTCTGAGATTCTGTCTTCCAAGTGATGTAATCTGTTGGTGATGCTTTCTATTGAGTTTTTAACTTGTTTTATTGTTTTCTTCATTTCAAGACTTTGTTTCTTTGCTTATTTGTTTGTTTTAAGAATCTCTATCTCTCATTGAAGTAATCTTTTGCTTCCTGTATTTGCTTATGCAGATCTTTGTCAAAATGAACTTTTGTTGCTATATCTGCTCTCTTATATCATCCATTAATACACAGAACATTTTAATTATGCACATCCTGAACCCCTTCTCTTTCATTTCCTCTGCTGTGCTGACCATTGATTCTAATAATGTAGTATCTTGACTTGTTTGGGACACTTTCTTCCCTTGTTTGTTCATATTGCTCATGTATCTTCCTTTCCAGCACTATGGATCTGAGGTTTTCTGAGAGAGAACCCAGTGGTGTAGAATGAGAGGGTTAGCAGGTAGGAGGTGAGGATATAGAGTTGTTAGATCTTAGGAAGAGTGAGAGATGAATCTAAAGAGGTTGGCTTAGTAGCAGAAGAAATGAGATACAATGATTTGGGGAAGACAAGTAATTGGGAAATAATAGAAAGTCAAAAAAACAAACAAACATATAAATTACAAAAAAAATAGAAAATATAAAAATAGGAGATAAAAGAATATAGAGCACAGCTGTAATAAGCTATTCAGATTCCCAGGCCTCAGTAACCCACTTCATGGAAAGTACTAGGTTTCACAAATATTGGGGAGGTGAGGATGTGTGGAGAAAGAGAGAAAAGAAAAGAAAAAATAGAGAGAAAATTTTTAAAATAGAAGACAAATGTAAGGATTGTTTTTGTTGTAGATCAGTATCTTTCCTGCTTTCCTTCTCATCCATGGGGTTGTCATTTGTTGTTGGTGTCTCCACCGTCAGGATGGTGAAGGTTACTAGGGTGAGAAGGTTGCTCTTCGCAGTAGAGCTCCTGAAGGTGGGGTATAGCACTTGCTGGTCCCCAAGGGGAGACTGCACCCCCAGGAACTCCTTTGAGGCTCATTTTGTGATGTAATCACCTTGTCTTATATTAATATATTGCCTTTAGACCTCACAATTCTTGGTCTCTAACTTAGTCTCACTCACTCTCTTCCCTTTCTACTTCCCCATCTCTCCAGAGGTCTTGTGGGTTGCACTCTGGGAGCCGCATTCCTATTGCAGGGAGCTGTTTTATATTGGGCAGTTCAGGACCAGGATTTTCAAGCTACAGACTGGCTGTGTAGCCACAAACACAAGTTGCTGTGGAAAGCAAGGGGTGGTGGGGACTATAGGTACCTTGATATTGATATTGATATTGCTTCTAGGCTCCAGTCATTGTCCCAAGCTAGGAGTTACTCCAACTAAAGATGACAATAGAAATGTCCCAAGATGAATACAGCTGCTTTTAGAGATGGTGTGTCAGGTTGGGTCAGGCTGGGTGATGGCTTTGGGTAATGTGTTCAGAGATGTAGCTCTGCGGCATGCAGTATTGTAGTTGGTAGCTGTGTTCAGACCCTGTCCAATGACCCCACTTGCAGTCTACCATGTGTAGGGGAAATGGCAGTGGTTGCAGTGTCCCAAGATGAAGGCAACCAAAGGAGTCCCATGTCAGTAGATGGGGGTCCACATGGGAGTGGCAGCTGGAAGTCCTCAGTGCGGGGAGCTGTGGGTCCAGAGTGGGTTCAGTGGCTTGAGGTTCTGTATGGGTGAGTGGCTGGGAGTTCTGCACTGATGCTGTGGGCTGGGAGCCTGCATGGCATGGCAACCAGGATTCCTGTGTGGGAGCAGCTGTCAGGGGTCTTCTAATAAATTGCAGAGAAACAGTATTCCCACTACTTGAATACCAGGTCGCAAGGCCATCCAGAATGCAGCCTCCTTCTAGCCTACTATCTTGGATCCCCTTTATTTCTTCTGAAGGCAATAAATATTGAGTATGTTATATGGAGCAGGCTTCCTAGTTGTGAATCCTTTTAATTTTTATCAACTCTGAGTTTTAATTTTACTGGGTATATTATTTCTGGCTTGCATCCATTTTCTTTCAGAGTTTAATACATATTATTCCAAAACCTTCCAGCTTTAAGGATCTGGGTTGAAATATCAACTGAGATCTGGATTCATTTCCCTGTAAAGATGACTTATTTTTTTCCCTCTGGCAGCCTTTAAAAATTTATGCTTATTCTGTATAGTAGGCATTTTTATAATAATGTGTCTTGATGTGGGTCTGTTGTAATTTGTATATTTGGGGGTATTATAAGCCTCCTGTATCTGATTATTTTCATTTTATTCTTTAGGTTTGGGAAATTTTCTGATATTATTTCATTGAAAAGATTGTGCATTACTTTTGTTTGTATGTGTGAGCCTTCATCCAGCCCAACAAATCTTAAAATTCAGTCTCTTCAGGTTATCCCAAATTTCTTGGAAGTTTTGTTCATAGTCTCTTAACATCTTTTCCCTCATGGTCAACTTTATTTTCAATATTAAATATTTTGTTTTTATTGCTTGAAACTCTGTCTTCTAAGGAGTCTAGTCTGTTGGTGAGGCTTTCCATTAAATTTAACTTTGATTCATTCATTCCTTCATTTCAAGGATTTTGTCTTGATTTTTTTTTCAGAATCTCTATCTCTTTACTGAAGTAATATTTCACTTCCTATATTTGCTGTCTAATATCACTTCTTACATTGGTCTCTACCTCATAGATTAGTTTAAATGTACATTCTAAACTTCTCTGACATTTCTTCTATTGTGGTAGTAATGGATTCTGTTATAGAAATATCTTGGTTTATTTGGGGCATTCTCGTCCCTTGTTTTTCATGTTGTTTGTGTGTCTAAGCACCTAAGAGTATGGATGTGAGGCAATAGAGTTTCTGCCCTGTAGAACAATGGTGTCCCTAAAAGTTTCCGTTACTTCACTATTTAGGGAGGAGAGAAAAAATTAAAACAACCAATGTGGACAATATTCAATATTAAACCAAAGAGTTCCTGCTATGATATCTACAATATTGTCATAATAAACAGAAATTATATGATCACTAATTACCTATTATAAAACAGTAAGTTTGCCAAATGGTTTACAGTTTTGGATGGTGCACAGGGAGAGAACAGATTGATGTAGAATGTAATGATTATGAAAGAGGAGGAGAGAGAATAGAAGTAAACATTAAAGGAAGAGTGAAAGGTACAACAATAGATATGTCTATTAATAGAAGTAAGAAGAGAAAGAGATTCAAGGAAACAGAGAAGTGAGAAAATATATATGTATATATAAAGTAAAAAAAATTTTAAATAAAAAAAATAAAAAACAAAACTGAAATACACTAACCAAACATTTTAGTCCTCAAAAAACTAATCCATGAAAAGTACCTTGTTTTGAAAATGCTAAAAAGGATAAAAGAAAAATATATATGTTTAAATCTGTATAAGTATCCATGAACCATCAAGATCACAATTAAGCAGAGAAAAGAAAAAAGGATTTAAAAAGAACTCAATGAATATAATTGTTTCTTTTGGGAGTTCAAAAAGATTGTCAGCTTCCTTTCGCAGCAGTCAGGTGGGGATGTCCAAAGGTTGATGCTTGCTCCACCCTCAGGTTGGGGGTGCTAGGGTGAGAGAGGTAATCCTGTAGGCCAAACTCCTGGAGAGAGGACTTAGATTTAGGTAGGCTCCAGGCCCTTCACTGGATGCCAATTGGTCTGAAGATTCCAAATCAATGTTCCTCCTGGGCCCAGCAGTTGCCAGTCCACCCTGGAAGACTGCGCTCCAGATTTTCCCCTGCATTCCACTCATGTAATGGAGGAGCCATTCTTAGTCCACAATTTCACCTGTGGACTCCAATATTCCTGGCCTTGGATTAGTCTCCAAATTTAGTCTCTCCTTCTCCAACCCTTTCAAATTTCCAGTGAAGTTCCTCTCTCTCAGCTGGTCCTACAAGAATCCAGATCAGAGAAAGCTGGGGAGAGCCAGGTAGGTTTCCACAAGCAGTTGTTCTCTGTGTAAGCCACTTTTCATGTTTGCTTTTCTCCTGGTCATTTAGGAACACTCTATGTCACGCTGGATGGGTTTACCTGTATTTCAGGCCGGACACAGGTCTTCCAGGACTCAGCTCCTTCAGCTGCCAGTCTCTGGACCACGGCTACAAAATGGTTTCTTCTTATGTCCTCTGCATGCCACCAGGAAAGATGCAGTTTCTTTCTATTGGGCTTGTTCCTTTCAGTTTAGTTAGGCAGTGTCTTTGATCTCTCAACTCTCTGTACCCAGCCATGCCTCAGTGCTTCTAAAAATGCAGGTTCCTTTAATGTCCTTATGCCTCCACTTCACTCATGGAGGGACTGTTCTGATGGGTGCCTCAGGTTGGAGCACCTGTTGTGGCACTGACAATTTCTTCCTCATTTTATTATTATATCCAACTTTCTGAGTCCTGATCTGCTTTGAGTGTCCAGTATTAAATTCCAGTAAAGTCTCCCTTTTATTTTCATTTATATTGCTGAGAAACTGTCTGTCTGCTTTCTTGGTTCCAAGCCATGGAACAGCCAGGAAAGTGACCTGCCCTATTCTGCCATCTTGAAACTGCCATTTAGTGTTGCTTTATCATTTATATCTGAGAAGCCTGATACACTAGAAAATACTCTCTTCTATAAAATAAATCATCTATATTTTAATATAGATTAAACCCACATCTTTGGTAAATACTATAATACTTGTAAATACTATATTTAGCTCAAAATATCAACTCCTATTGAAATAAGTAAACATACATCGGTCATGTTGAGCATTATTGAAACAATTTACTTTAAGAGGTAAATGTACAAATCCACCTAAGGGTTTTGATTTGGTTAAAATAATGTATTGATTTTCAATAAAGAATATCCATAATATATTTCAACTTCTGTTCTGAAAACAGAAGACCTATCATCATCATCTTAAAGAATGTTTTAGATATATCTCTACAATCCTAATGATCAATTTCACACCAAACTCTTGTGTCAGCATGAATATGACTTCAAAGATGATCACAGTAATAGCTCTCTTTTTATCTCTTATCCATAGTGATTTTCTTTCTGTGAAAAAAAAAACAAATCATAAAATATATGTTTTTTCTCAAAATATGCATGTATTATGAATACATAAGAGTGGTCCTGTTTATACAACCATTCTTATAGATGATTTTTATTTTTTGAATATTTGTGCCCCTCCCTGGTTCAAATGTTGAACCCAAGTCCCAATGTAATAGTATGAAAATGGGCTATGGTGTCTTTGGGGGGTGAATTGAGTCATAAAGTCTTCACCATCATAAATGGGATTAGTGCTTTTATGAAAAAGACCTGGGGGCTTGTTATCTCTCCTACTATAGCCATATAATGTATCACCACTAAAGTAAAAACTAAGTCCTTAACTAGCACTGAATCTGCTGAAACCTGAACTTGGATTTTCTAGCCTCTAGAACTTTTATCAGTTCATTTTTGTTATTTATGAATTACTCAGTTTAAGGTACTTTTGTTATAGCAGCACAAACAGAGTAACACAATATTGTATGCACGATTGAGTGGATGCAAGAAAATTACACATAATTATGTTAAATTATATTTTCCCATAAGTATTTTTAAAATAATTTATTGGTTAGTGAGATTATATGACATTAGATATATAACACATATAAAATACAAATTATAATTTAAAGCAATATGTTGAAATCAGGGAACCTGACTAGTGTTTCAGATGTGCACTTATGCCCTGTTTGATCTTAACCAAAACATGTCTTCACTTGAAGTTTATACAATCATCTATTAAATTGAATACATTAATGTCCACCATGCTTAGTTCCTATAGTGATTGGTCAGAAAAAGTAAGAACTTCATGATGATTCAGAAGAAAAAGAAAACAATAAAGTAAGAATAAAGATAGGAAGGAAGGAAGAGAAGAAAGACAAAACGAGGAAGGAGAGAGTGAGAGAAAGGAAAGGAGTTGATGAAAGGAAGAGGTAATGATTGAGAAAAGAGACAACAGAGAATAAATGTTCCGCATTAGAGTCCTCCTATGTGACAGTCACTATGCTAGTTTCCTCATGTCATCTAATTTAATGGTAATGATAGATCACCACAGACATTTTATATCTATACTAAAATTTTAAGTTTGGAGATTTACATGCCATGCCAGAGCCATGATTTGAAAAAAAAAAAAAAAAAAATATATATATATATATATATATATATATATATGGTTTAAATTCTGCTCTAACTACAATCCCATGCTATTTTTTTAATATGATGGCTACCTTTTTTGTTAACACTCAGGAAACAATAGCCTTATTTTTGAGAGTGAGATAGCAGAAATATCATAAATTCATGTACAGATGGTAATATCCAATTACCGTCATGTCAACATTTAAGACTCTTAAAATATTAAGAAGTATTGGGGGAAAATATGTATTAAATCAAAGAAGAAGAAGGGTGAGGAAGAGGAGGAGGAGGAGGAAAAATGTTGCAAGTAAGCATATCTGAGTGTGTTTGTAGAAATTTTACACAGGACATGTAGCACAAGGGCAAATATCCTCAATAGATTTTTTTTTAAAGAGAGAGAGAGAGAGAGAGAGAAAGAATACTTATTTTTTAGTTTTCGTCGGACACAACATCTTTGTTTGTATGTGGTGCTGAGGATAGAACCCGGGCCGCACGCATGCCAGGCGAACGCGCTACCACTTGAGCCACATCCCCGGCCCAACCCTCAATAGATTTTTGCAGAATTTGTTAAGAATGCCAATTTTCTTTAAGATAACCATCTGCTCAGATAAGTAGAAAGAATTATAATCTGAACTATTCTCAGATGCCCTGAATATATATACATTTTGTCCATTCAAGAATTTGGGGATTTTCTTAAGGGTTTCTTCTAAATTTAGAGACTGTCCTTTGATTTTACCATCTCTTTGTCACCACTTACTTAAAAATTGTATTCATCAATGTAAAATAGAGGCAAGAAATAAAACATAGAAGATAAACAGGCTATTCTAAATTGCCAATGGATTATCCTCAATCTTATCTAGATGAGCACCAACATTCTTTTTCTTGCATAACATCCCAGGCCAACAGTTCCCCTGGCAATTTTAGGGTTTCTCTCCATCTGAGGATTTGGAGTCACATGTGACCATTGCTTAGGAAGGTAGTTCAGTTCTCAGGTGAAATCAGAACCTGGTCTACCCCTTATAAACCATGAAAGCATGGGCTGCCACTACCTTTTTGCTATTTTCTCTTACCAACCATTCATCCCAGAGATGATCATGGATTCTTCTCTCTTCTTGTTCAAATAGATTCTGTTAAAAGAATTCTTGTTTCCAAAGTTTCAGGGGAGGTATTAATTGAGATTCAGTTCGGTGTTATCTTCATTTGCAATGAATTGCCTTATTTTTTTCTCAATAAGTACCTTTACTCTACTCCAAGTCGATACTAGTTATTACATCAGAATATAAATGAGTATTTCTCAGATAATCATAATTCACTTGCAAGACACTTTCTTTCTGAATAAGGGGGAGACAAATTTTATGAAGTACTATCATATTGCTTTCTAAATATCATATCTGCTTCTCTAAATGCAGATAATAATCTCAGTCAATCAAGAACTCCTTTGATTTGTAACTCTATTTTTATAAAATATTGAATGCTATCGATCAGCCCTTTTTAAAACTTTCTATTTTTCCCTTTTAAGACATCATTTGTCACTAACCCTATCTCTCTGATTGTTCTTCTTCAAGGGACTTTGTAGACTTTATAAACATTACCTTAAATGCCATTTTGGTTCCCAAGGGCTGCTTTAGGGTCTTTTCTTTCTAGAAATCATTTCCTTAGGTAAAACCCAGCCTCATAGCATTAGCCAAAACCTACATACTAACATATTTTAAAAAAATCTACATCCTTATTCTAAATCTCCTCCTGAATGCCAAGATTCCCAGTTTATCTTAAACATATATATGTATATACATATATATGTTTAAGACAATAGGGAATATATATATATATATATATTTTTTTTTTCCATATATACAAAGATAGATATTGATTGATAAATAGATAGATGATAGATGATAGATCTCCAAGATGTATAGATAGATAATGGATAGGTAAATACAGATAAACAGATAGATAGACTATCACATAGCTCCATGTCATACAACAATCAGTTGAGGATGTATGTTCACATAGAGAACTGGAAGGCATCTCTTGACATAATATCTGTTTGTTTTACTCTCCTGTCAATCAAAATAGCAACTATTCTCTAGCAGATCTAATTTTGAACATTTTTTTAAAGAGAGAGTGAGAAAGGGAGAGAGAGAGAGAGAGAATTTTAATATTTATTTTTTAGTTATGGGCAGACACAACATCCCTGTTTGTATGTGGTGCTGAGGATCGAACCCGGGCCGCACGCATGCCAGGCGAGCACGCTACCGCTTGAGCCACATCCCCAGCCCTTAATTTTGAACTTTTTGAAGAACCTCTGTACTATTTTCATAATGGCTGCACCAATTCATATTGCAGCAATAGTGATGAAGGATTCTTTTTCTCCATACTCTTACTAATACTTTTGTAACTATAAAATCCATTCCAACAGGAATGAGGTGATATCCCATTATGGTTTTGATTTCCATTTCTCTGATGATCAGTATGCAGAGTGTATTTTATGTATCTTTTGTTCATTTGGTTGTCATCTTTGGATAAGTGTCTACTCATGTCCTTTGCTCACTTTGGATCAGGTTGTTTTTTGTTTTGTTTCTTTGTTTGCTATTGAGTTGTAAGTGCTCCTTATATTTACTTTTTATTATTTTTATTTTTTTTCTTTTATATTTTAATACTAACTCTTTATCAGATCTACATGCTATATAAATATTTCCCCAATTGCCGTTATCACCTTTTTCTCAATTTGTTTCCTTGCTGTGCAGAATCTTTTTATTTTGATGTAATTTCCCTTGTCTGGTTCTGGTTTTGTTGCTTGTACCTTTGGTGTCATGTACAAGAGAGGCCAGTGCTGAGAATTTTTTCCCCTAGGATTTCTTCCAGAAGTGTTGTTGTTTCATATCTACCATCTGGTCCCTGTAGAAATAAACTTGAAAGGAATAGATCACTATTCTGTACCCCCACACTCACTGTAGCATTACTCATGATAGTTAAGATACCGAAACTATTAAAATATCCATCAAAATGTTAATGTAAAAAGAAAATGTGATATACACATACAATGGATTACTGTTCAGCCTTTAAAAGGAGGAGAATCCATTCATTTATGACAATATGGATGAACCTGGAGGACATTACACTGAGTAAAATACACCAGACATAGCAGTACAAACATTGCATGGTAATACCTATGTGATGAATCTGAAATAGTCAAAGGCATAAAAGCAGAGTGGTTGCCAGGGACTGAGTTGCCAAAAGGACATAGGAAGGTGTTAGTCAAAGGGTATAATGTTTTATTTACACAGGATGAATAAGTTTTAGAGATCTGCTTCACAGCACCAATACTGTATTATACATTTAAAATTTCCTAAAAGAGTAGATCTTTCATTATATTTTTATAGCAATTAAAGTGATAATAATAATCTTATTCAGAAAAAAGAGGATAGGAAGCAACTCTTAGAGGTGATGTACAGATTGATGACATAGATCATGGTAATGATAACACTAAATACAAAGATCTCCAAATTCATCAATTGTATACATTGTTTATAGCTTTTTGTATGTCAAAATTAAATTTTTTTAAAACAAAAGGAAAGAAGAAAGAATGTATGGCAGTAGAGTAAGAAATTACATCCTGTTGGGGAAAAAAAGTGTGTTAGAGAACATTTTAGTAAAAGAAGTAGATAATAAAACTGTTCAAAGAAATTTGTAATAAGCTACATTATAGCAAGTTTATTACATTCTTTTTAAAAAAATAATAAAATAAGCTTTTTATCTGGTATGAATGATATAGATTTCTGTCTCTTTTTTGCTATTATTGTGTTCTTCCTTAAGTTTTCAGGATATTTTTTAATGGTTAGTGTCATTTCAAAATGTTATCATCCTGAGGCAACACTCTGTCAACTTCATAGATTTCTTAAATGAAAGCAAGAAAGGTATTTTTAAAAGGCAACACAGTAAATAAGACATAGCTTGTAAGGCATGTGGTTATTTCAGATAAGTGAAAAATAATGTAAAAAATGAAAGCAAAGAAAGTAAATACATACATATATGTACATATAAAATACAATTTGTATAAAATATAAATAGGTGAAAATGTATGTATGTATATCTATATATGCACATATGTACACATATGTATGTGTGTGTATATATATATGCCATAAAAATGCAGAGAAAGTATATCACTAATACACTGCTAACAGAAATCTGAACTGTTACAACCATTCTAGAAAAATAATTTTTAAATAACTTTGAAAACTAAAAATGTAACTGTCATAGACCCAGCAACTACATTTCTGAACTTCTACCCCAGAGAAATAAAAGTTTATAATTAAATAAAAATATGTTCAGGTCTATAATAACTATATTCATAATAAGCAAAAGCTGGGAACAACCTAGATGTCCTTCAATAGAAAAATGATTTTAAAAATACAATAAATACTATTTCATCCATACTTTGAAATACCACCAGGTAGAAAGGAAGAGACCTGTCACAATATGAATGAATCTCAGAGAACCATGCTCAGTGAAAAAAGACACAGCTAAATAGTTCCATTTATATTAACATCTTGAAATGACTGCATTGTGTGGATTCAGAAGAGATTAATGATTACCCAGGGTTAAGGAGGAAGAGAAGAGTGGGAATATAATGGTTTGATTGTAAAGAGCAGCTGGAGGAATCTCATATGACAGACATACTGTTCACCTTGCCTGTTTCAAGGTCAACATCTTGGTTTTAATATGATACAACAGTTTTGTAGATTACAAAAGGGAGAATCTGAGCAAAGGGTAGACATTTACTCTCTGTATTTTTTCTTAAACTAAATTTAATTCTACAATTAACTCAATTTTAAAACATGATTAAAAATAAAATTAGTCAGGCGTGGTAGCTCATTCCTGTAATCCCAGAAGCTCGGGAGGCTGATGCAGGAGGATGGCAAGTTCAAAGCTGGCCTCAGCAAAAGCAAGGCACCAAGTAACCCAGTGAGACACTGTCTGTAAAGAAAATACAAAATAGGGCTGGGGATGTGGCTCAGTGGTCAAATGCCCCTAGATTCAATATCCCCTCCAAAAAATAAATAAATAGATAAATAGAATAATCATGGAACAATAGCATGATTACAGATTGACATTTATAGAAAAAATAATTATGATGTAACAAGGAGAAGGGATACACAACAGTGAAGGGGTCGGAGACATCATTGTACTTAGAAATATCAACTGATGTCACTTATCCACCCCCAGTACCAAATAGCATCTGATAATTTATTTTTCTCACATTCAACCACCAAAAGTCGAGAATTTATTCACAAGAAGATGAAGAAGAAAATAATATCCTGACTTCTATCCTAACCCATAACTGTATTAAATATGGGAGATAGAAAAATGAAAAACAAAATGTTTAGGAAGACAAGGGGAGAGGCTACAAGGTAGAAAGAAAAAAAAAATGAGAGAAGGTTTTATTTATTCCTGAGCATACAATGTCTGGCAGATTTTCATACTTATAGCCTCCTATCTAGAGGCCATGGTCCAGCACTTGAATCAGAGAGAAAATAATTTTTGTATTTTAGAAAGCTAAATATACAAATCGAACACTAGAAACTTCATGTTATCTCTGAATAACAGAAAAGCATTAAGGGAGCAGTAATGAAACAACAGGCCTCGTGTGTTACAGGTTAATGAACTGCTGGACTAGATAGTTCAATCAAAGTAGGCCAATCCTGATGTGCCTTTAGAAAGACAGATGGGATATTTCATGTGCCATTCAATGTAATGAATTGTCGGGGAGAAAAAAAAAATCTGCAGTATGTGTATAATCATTTATGATCAGTGGAGGAAGAAACTAAATTACAAGAAGATGTATTTCAATTCAGCTAAGAAAAGAACAAGGGCATTTCTGAGTATACAAAAAAAATGTTTTTGTTTTGAATAATCAGTTATTTTTCAGAAATTAGTTACTTTCCAAAGTGACTCGTGTATTGAAAGTAAATACATGAGTGCAATCTGATGATCTCATTACACTATGCAAAAAAAGAAAAGATTTTTTCACTCACTAATTTTTAAAAAGGTCATTGTGGGGAAAGAATTTCAGATACAGGCAGAATCAGAACTGAATCTGAAATGTCCAGGAGTTGAACGAGAACAAGGACATCCAGGGCTCTGAGTAGGTCACTTTGAGATCTTACTTGCCCACCACAAAAATAACAAATATTCAGTATGTGCTCGAATAAAAGAATAAGGAAAAATAATTCTGGAAAATGTAAAACCTTTTAAGTAAAGCTGTGTTCAAAGATTTGCACGTTTACAGCTATATTTAGATTTCTGATTTACATTATTCCTTTGCCTCAGCTTTAAAAGGAAGATTTTATTAAACATATCTTCAAATGAGAAAATTGAGGCTCAGAAAGATGTATTAGCTTTCCAAAGTCAACATAGCCTAAGGGTGGCAGAACTGGCTAAGCATGTATCTTCTATTACTTAAAAGACTCTCCCCCCATTTCTCCCTCCCCCTCTTCCTTTCTCTTTCATTAAATTTATGTAAAGTTCATTGCATATAGACAAGACATGTACGAAAATGTTTTAGAGAAGGCATTTCCTACATCTCCAAGTAGGTCAGTTTCCTTGGTGGCATCTTTAAATCAAATGAAATGGGAAATAGGTACTAAAAATGTGATAAGAAATTTAATGGTTTTGCTGCAAAATCCAGAGGGAGACCTTCTCCCTGTTCTTAATGTGCCACACTTTGCTGATATCCAAGCAGGTAGTTACATAGTGCTCATGTTTTGATTAAAAAAATAAATAACTTACTTAGAGTATCAAATGCACAATCACAACAAAAACAGTCAACAGAGTTTTCACTGTGCTTAAGAAAGCACTATGGGAGAAAAGTTTACTGGGATCTTCACCATAGTTTAGAGGTACAAAAGATGAGGGGCAAAACTTGAAACTGATCTGGTATGACAGTGAGTAGGCAGCTGCTTTCTTAATCAACCACACACAGTGCAAAGAGAGAATGAAAAGCACAAAACCGTGAGACTTCATTAAAAGTTTTTTCAATATGGAGATGAAAGCAACCATCCCCAGCTTAATGCAGCCTCCATCCACACTCTTCATTTCTCTTGCCATAGGCAACTCAGATGGGAAAACTGTTTTGGACCTAGAGGTACCTGTGTGACACAAATACCTCCAGTTTATCTTCCTGGGGATAGGGATTATTCAATGACTTGCTACTATGGTAACAAAATATAAAGGAAATCGAAATAACCAACAAGTCTATTATAACTTCCAGTTTTCAGAAAAGTGGTTTCAGAAGCTTTTTAAGCTTCATATCTTCTTTTTGCTGCTTTTTCATATGATTCTTAAACTGCTTTTACAGTTCCTCTAAGAATGTAACCAAAAATGAAGTTAAAGAAGTAAGTAGAAAAAAAATCTATTTGTTCTTTTTCAAGGGGAGAGGGAAAAAAAATCATGCATTAACCTGTGAGGAATAAAGTTCCTATTGTTGCATTCTGCTTTGTGTAGAGAATGGCAGGGCACTCCATTGACTGTAACCAAGAAACCTGTCATAAAGTAACACCGAACCTGAGAGAGATCAATGTAGGAGTGTTCATTAAACTAAGACAAGAAGTATTGATCCGCAGGAGGGGAGAAGAGCCGCAGGGGACTTTTCAATGGTGTAGAGGCAGGAGGGAGAAACAGAGATGAGTGAACTAAATGTTTTTATTCCATTTCCTTTATCTATGGTGGAGTTTGCAGTGTAACTACTAGAACACATAATAAAAGGAATGGAGTACCAAAAAAAATAGACTTTAACAGTCCATAAAGCAGAGAAGAATGGAAGAATGCCCCCTAAGATGCCCATGCAGCTGAGTCTTGAAGATGTGTTTTTATGTGGTCTGGGTTCAAATTTTGAACCTATTTCTATTGATGCATTAGATTATTGCATTTGGGCTGTGCAAATATTTAAGGAATATTCGTAATTGAGCCAAGTGTGGTGGTACATGCCTGTACTCCCAGTTCCTCTGGAGACTGGATCACAAATTTGAGGTTAGTCTGGCCAACGTAGCAAGATGCTGTGTCAAAGAAAATAAAATTTATAAAGGGATTGGCTTATATGTCACTGGTACAGTGCTGCCTAGTATGTGCTAGGCCCTGTGTTCAATACCCATTACCCTAGTATCAGAAAAAAAAGAAAGAAAGAAAGAAAGAAAGAAAGAAAGAAAGAAAGAAAGAACAAACATTCTAAATTGCACATCCAAAATACTTAAAACTAAGTGCAATTTAGAATTGCTTATGAATCTTAGGAAAAATGGAAAAAAATAATTCACAAACAGTAAAAGACAGCTGCATTTTTAAGATGAGAGTAGCCTGTGGATAGAAAACCACATCTATTATCATTTATAGCACTCATCACCTAGCAAAATAGCTTGATTTGTTACACACCAACTACTCTCTACCCAATAATAATACCAGTTGCAAATACTACTAAGTTATCCTGAAAAGCTGAAAATGAAAGAAGTGTATTTACTACAACAATATGTCTTAGAGATATCCATGCATTCATTCACTCAATAAACATTTATTGCCTATTTTATGCTAAGCACTTGGAAAAATTTGGTCTTGAACTCAGATTCAAGATTTGCCAGTATATATAGTCCAGTCTGCCCAGAATCTGCATTTTCATAGGAAAGATGAATCAAATAATCACAGAAATAACTATATAATTAAAATTTGCATCTAAAGCAAAAAATCAAAAAAACAAAAAATGAATACATACAAAATACTGTTAATCTCCATAATAGTAGATTGTCATCTACTATGATATATTTACTTTAAGATGTGATTTTGAGTTAATATTTGGAAAATCTGCATATGTCACCCAGATGAGGGAGATGTAATTGGAAGACAGAAAAAGTTTTGTGAATTAAAAGAAATGCACTTATAATTATCCTGAGTAGTAAAAGAACATGGTGTCTTAACAACTGAAAGAAGTACTTTGTGGTTGAATCCCATAAAAAGGAGCTGATAAGAATTAGGTGGCAGTCAAGTTTCATGGTCATGCACCCATGTTAACATTTTGTCATAACTGTATTGGGAAACAATAGGAAGGTCCTAAGGTTTGTGAAATATCCTTAATTTATATTTTTAAAGAATAGTAATAATGTTGAAAAGACTGAGGTTGCAAGACTGTTTGTAAAGAAGCCAGTTTGAAGAATATTTCAAAAAAACAAGTATGAGATTATATGATAGTGGTTTGATGGGGGAACACGGCAGTGGGATTGATCTGGAAGTCAGAGCTGGAAGAGATAATAGAGGTCGTCATTGGATTCATATCATGTGTTTGTGATATTTAGTGCTAACTAAATATCTGTTAAAAGAATAGCAAGAAGGAAAGAAAGGAAATGACAGAAATTTATTAAGTATTTGTGGAGGAAAAATAATGAAAGGAAGGAAATAGAAACAGCAGAAGGGAGGGCAGAAAGAGAAAGAAGGGAAGAAACATTTTGGTAATATAGCAGAAAAATGAAGAAATAAGTAACTTGAAATATCTGATTGAATTTAAAACATACCAGGGTCTCCAAAATCATTTTAAAATTTATACATACAGATATTATATTCAGCTTCTCTAAAACATCTGTTTCACATGTAATAAATTAAATCCATGTTTTAGTCAACTTTTCATCTCGATGACCAAGATACCTGACAGAAACAACTTAGAGGAGGAAAAGTTGATTTGGCTGATGGTTTCAGAGCATCTGTCCATAGCTGGCTGACTCCAGAACTCTGGGCCCAAGATGAGACAGAATATCATAGCATAAGGGTGTGACAAAGAAAAGCAGCTCAGGACAAAGAACCAAGAAGTAGAAAGAGAGAGCTCTCCTCATCAGGGAAAAAGTACAAACCCCAAAGGTATACCCCCAAGGCACCAATTTCCTTTAACCACATCCTACCTACTTATAGCTACCATCAGTTAATCCATATCAATGGATTGGTCTACAGATTAGATTGCAAGTCTCATAATCTAGTCATCTTACTTTAAACATTCTTGCATTTTCTCATACATGTCAATCTATACCTTATATCTAAACCATGACAATCCATAACAAGGACATTAATGATATTCCATCAGTGTTGATACATTATATCATTTTGCCAGGTCAGCATTATTACACCATAGTTGAAAAATAAGATACCAAGATATCAGATGACTGTGAAGGTTGATAAAGCATTATTTCTGGGTGAGTCCATCAGAGTACTTGGGAGGAGGTTGATATGTGAGCCATGCAGCCAAAGGAAGAATATTTACTGTCAAGGTGGGCATGCACCATCCAGTTAGTGGGAAGCCTGAATGGAACAAAAAGATGAAGAAGGAGTGAACTCTTGCTTTCTTTTCCAGAGCCAGAACACTTTTATTCTCCTGTCCTTGGACATCAGATCTCCAGGTTCTGCATCCCTTCAGGATTCAATGACTTATGGCTCATCACCTTCACCAAGGCTGGGGACTTTGGTGTTGAATTGTGAATTATAGCATCTGCTGTCCTGGATCTGAGGCTTATGCTCAGCTTCTCTGGTTCCTCATCCACAATTGTGTGAATCAATTTGCCTAATAAATCCTGTCTCATCTATCTACCTATCTATTGGTCTATCTAACTATCTATCTTATTATTGGCTTTATCCATCAAAAAAAAAAAAAATCCCTGGTGAATACAATGACTTCTGGTGGGCAGCAGTAACACACACATCACCTGAAAATTTTCCAATCAGAAATGGGGTTTTTACACAATGTATCTTGGTCCATTTTTAAGCAAGTCCTTCACATTTACTAATCAAAGTCATTTTTAGAAATGCAAAGTAATATAAAGAATAAAAACACAGGTACTTGAAAAGTGTTTGAGGGGAGAAAAAAAGGTTAAATAAATGGAGAACATAAAAATTTATGGCTTCAAAATTATTCTGTGTAATAGTGTAGTAGAGGATGCACGTCATTATACATTTGTCAGAAACAATGGAATATATAACACCAAGAATTAACGCTAACATAAACTTTGGACTTTAGTCAATAATAATTCCTCTATATTAGCTTATCAACTATAATAAAATGTTTCATACTAATGCAAAATGTCAATTTTAAAATTGTTGGAAAGAGACTACCACCAGAGGTCAAGGCCAACGGCCCAGATCCATCCACACAGTCTTCTGCAGGGCCCAGGTGCACAGCGGGCTGGGTCCACCCCTTTCCCAGTGGGGTAGACACTCACCAGAGCCTAGCCTTTCCAGAACTGCCCCTTCTGATTAGTGCCCTACCACAAAAGCTGAGATCCAGCCCAGAGAGATCACAATAGTCCACACGGGATACAGGATTTCAGTAGGCCAAATTCACCCCTAACCCAGTAGGGCAGACATTACCAGAGAATAGTTTTTGGTACAGGTGCACCCTTTCCTAGCAGCAGACTACAGTGGGAGGTCAAGCCCAACAGCCCAGATCCACCCACCCAACTTACTCTGGTCCCAGACACAGGATGCAGTAGCATCCATTGAGGGACACCATCAGGGTCTGGAAGACCTATATCAAGGTACAGACAATCTGCACAGGATTATAAGAATATAAGAAAGAAACTATAATAGCTCAGATCCACCGCAAGAAAGGAAGATACATAGACAACATGAAAAAACAAGGGAGGAAAGTGCCCCAAACAAACCAGGACACTATAATAACAGAACCTATGGGCAGCAAAGTTGATGAAATGTCAGAGAAGGAGTTCAGAAGGTTCATAATTAAAATGATCTGTGAATTAATGAATGACCTAAATGAGCAAATACAAGCAAAAATTGATCACTCCAACAATGAGATAAGAGAGCAAATACAGGTAGCAAAAGATTACTTCAAGAGAGAGATACAGACCCCCCCAAAATCAGAAATCCTTAAAATGAAGGATACAATAAACCAAATAAAAAACTCAATAAAAAGCATAACCAACAGACTAGATCACTTGGAAGAAAGAATGCCAGATAATGAAGACAAAGTTTATAATCTGGAAAATAAAGTTGATCACACAGTGAAGATAGTGAGAAACCATGAACAGAACATCCAAGAATTATGGGACAGCATCAAAAGACCAAATATAAGAGTTAATGAGATAGAGGAAGGCACAGAATTTCAAATGAAAGGAATGCACAATCTCTTCAATGAGATAATATCAGAAAATTTCCCAAGCATAATGAATGAATTGGAAAACCAAATATAAGAGGCTTACAGGGCACCAAATATACAAAATTACAACAGATTTACACCAAGGCACATTTTAGTGAAAATACCTAGCATACAGAATAAGAATAGAATCTTAAAAGCCATAAGAGAGAGGAATCAGATCACATATAGGGGGAGACCAATTCCTATCTCAGCAGATTTTTCAACCCAGACCCTCAAAGCCAGGAGATCATGGAACAACATATACCAAGCTCTGAAAGAAAATGGATGCCAACCAAGAATCTAATATCCAGCAAAAGTAAGCTTTAGATTTGCGGATGAAATAAAAACCTTCCATGATAAACAAAAGTTAAAAGAATTTACAACTAGAAAGCCTTCATTACAGAACATCCTTAGCAAAATATTCCAAGAAGAGGAAATGAAAAACAATGATGAAAATCAGCAGAGGGAAGGATTATACTAAAGGAAAATCTAATCAGAAGAGAAACCAAGTCACATTAAATATCAAAAATAAAAAAATAATTGCTTGGAATACAAATCATGTCTCAATAATAACACTGAATGTTAATGGCCTAAATTCACCAATCAAAAGACATAGACTAGCAGATTGGGTGGGGAAAAAAAAGAGCCAACAATATGCTGCCTCCAAGAGACTCATCTCATAGAAAAGACATTTACAGACTGAAGATGAATGGTTGGGGAAAATCATACCACTCACATGGACTGCAGAAGCAAGCAGGGGTTTCTCATATCAAATAAAGTAGACTTCAAACTAAAGTCAATAAAAAGGATAAAGAAGGACACTACATACTTCTCAAGGGAACCATACACCAACAAGACTTAACAATTATAAATATATATGCCCCAAACAATGGAGCAGCTATGTTCATCAAACAAATTCTTCTCAAGTTCAAGAGTCAAATAGACCACAACACAATAATTTTGAGTGAGTTTAACATCACTAGATAGATCTTCCAAACAAGTTGAACAAAGAAGCTATAGAACCCAATAATACAATCAATAACTTAGATTTAACTGACATATATAGAATATTCCAACCTTCAATGAGAGAATATACTTTCTTCTCAGCAGCACATGGATCCTACTCTAAAATATACCATATACTGTGCCACAAAGCAACTCAAATACTACCCTGCATTTGATCAGATCATAATGTAATGAAATTAGAAATCAATGATAAAATAAGAAATAAAATCTACTCCAAATCATGGAGACTAAATAATCTTCTACTGAATGAACAATGGGTGACAGAAGACATCAAGGAGGAGAATAAAAAGCTTTTAGTGGTGAACCAGAACACAGATACAAGATATCAAAATCTCTGAGATACTATGAAATCATGGAGTTTATTCTTTAAAAGAAGAAAAAGTCAAAAAATAAATGACTTAACACTAATCTCAAATTCCCAGAAAAAGAAGAACAAATCAGCACCAAAAGCAGCAGAAGACAGGAAATAATTAAAATCAGAGCTGAGATCAATGAAATTGAAACAAAAGAAACAATTGAAAAAATTGACAGAACAAAAAGTTGGTTCTTTGAAAAAAAATAAATAAAATTGACAGACCCTTAGATATGTTAATAAAGAGGAGAGAGAAAATTCAAATCATTAACATACATGATGAAAAAGGAAATACACAACAGACACTACAGAAATACAGAAGATAATTAGAAATTATTTTTGAAAACCTATAAAATAGAAAATATTTTCTCCTATAAAATAGAAAATATCGAAGGCATTGACAAATTCTAGAGTCATATAACTTGCCCAAATTGAATCAGAATGATATACATAAGCTAAACAGATCAATTCAAGTGACCAAATAACAAATGCCATCAAAAGTCTACCAAGGGCTGGGGATGTGGCTCAAGCGGTAGCGCGCTCGCCTCGCATGCGTGCGGCCCGGGTTCGATCCTCAGCACCACATACCAACAAAGATGTTGTGTCCACCGAAAAATAAAAAATAAATATTAAAAAAAATTCTCTCTCTCACTCTCTCTCCTCTCTCACTCTCTCTTTAAAAAAAAAAAAAGTCTACCAAACAAGAAAAGTCCAGGACCAGATGGATACACAGCCGAGTTCTATGAGACCCTTAAAGAAGAACTAATACCAATATTTTACAATTTATTTCAGGAAATAGAAAAAGAGGCAGCACTTCCAAACTCATTTTATGAGGCCAATATCACTCTGATTCCAAAACCAGGCAATGACATATCAGACCAATGTCTCTAAGTGAACATAGATGCAAAAATTCTCAGTAAAATTCTGGCAAATTGAATACAAAAATATATCAAAAATATCATGATCAAGTGTGATCCACCCCAGGGATGCAAGGTTGGTTCAACATACAGAAATCAATAAATGTAATTCATCACATCAATAGACTTAAAGATAAGAACCATATGATCATCTCAATAGACACAGAAAAAGTATTTGACAAAATACAGCACCCCTTTATTTCAAAACTTGGGATAACAGAACATATCTCAACATCATAAAGGCTATCTATGCTAAGCCCCATTTTAAATGGAGAAAAACTAAAGGCATTCCCTTTAAAAACTGGAACAATGCCATCTTTCACCATTTCTATTTAACATAGTTCTTGAAACACTGGCCAGAGCAATTAGACAGACAAAAGAAATTGAAGGGATACACTTAGTAAAAGAACATTTCAAATTGGCACTATTTGCTGATGATATGATTCTATACCTGGAAGACCCTAAAAGTTCCATCAGAAAACTCCTAGAGGTATTATATGAATTGAGCAAAGTAGCAGGATATAAAATCAATACCTGTAAATCAAAGGCATTTCTGTATATCAGTAAAAATCCTCAGAAAGGGAAGTGAGGAAAACTACCCCATTATCAATAACATTAAAAAAAACACCTTGGGAATCAACTTAATGAAAGAGGTGAAAGATCTATATAATGAAATTTACAGAACTCTAAAGAAAGAAATCAAAGAAGACCTTAGAAGATGGTAAGATCTACCTTGTTCTTGGATAGACTGACTTAATATTATAAAATGACCATACTTACAAAAGCACCATACAGATTTAATGCAATTCCAATAAAAATTCCAATGACATTCCTGATAGAAATAGGAACAGCAATCATGAAATTCATCTGGAAAAATAAGACACCCAGAATAGCCAAAGCAATCCTCAGTAGGAAGAGTGAAGCAGGTGACATCACTATACCAGACCTTAAACTATCCTACAGAGCAATAGTAACAAAAACAGCATGGTATTGGCACCAAAAAAGACTGATAGACCAATGGTACAAAATAGAGGACACATAGGATAACCCACATAAATACAGCTCTCCCATACTAGACAAAGGCACCAAAACATGCATTGGAGAAAAGATAGCCTCTTCAACAAATAGTGCTGGGAAAACTGGAAATCCATATGCAACAAAATGAAATTAAACCTCTATCTCTAACCACACAGAAAACTCAACTCAAAATGGATCAAGAACTTAGGAATACAACCACAGACCCTGCATCTAATAGAAAAAAAAAGTAGGCTCCAATCTCTATCATGTGGAAATAGGCCCCAACTTCCTTAATAAGACTCCTATGGCACAAGAATTAAAACCAAGTATCAATAAATGGAATGGACTCAAACCAAAAAGTTTTTTCTCAGCAAAAGAAACAATCTGTGAGGTGAATAGAGAGCCTACATCTTGGGAGCAAATCTTTACCCCTCACACATCAGATAGAGCACTAATCTGTAGGGTATATAAAGAACTCAAAAAGCTAAACACCAAAAAAAGAAAAATCCCAATCAATAAATGGGTCAAGGACCTGAAGAGAAACTTCTCAGAAGATGATGTACAATCAACGAATAAATGAAAAAATTAACATTTTTTCTCAATTAGAGAAATGCAAATCAAAACCACTCTAAGATTTCATCTCACTCTAGTCAGAATGGAAGCTATTATGCATACAAACAACAATAAGTATTGGCAAGAATGTGGGGGAAAAGGTTCACTCATTCACTTTTGGTGGGACTGCAAATTGGGGCAGCCAATATGGAAAGCAGTATGGAGATTTCTTGGAAAATTGGGATGGAACCACCATTTGACCCAGCTGTCCCTCTCCTCAGTCTATACCCAAAGAACTTAAAAACAGCATACTACAGAGACACAGCCACATCAATGTTTATAGTAGCACAATTCACAATAGCTAAACTGTGGAACCAACCTAGATGCCCTTCAATAGATGAATGGATAAAAAAATGTGGCACATATACACAATGGTATATTATTCAGCAATAAAAGACAAGAAAATCATGATATTTGCAGGTAAGTGGATGGAGTTAGAGAATATAATGCTAAGTGAAGTTAGCGAGTCCTCCCAGATCAAATGCCAAATGTTTTCTTTGATTTAAGGATGCTGATTCATACTAGGACAGGGAACGGGAGCATGGGAGGAATTGACAAACTCTAGATAGGGCAGAGGGATTGGAGGGGAAGGGAGAGGGCATGGGGTAGGTAATTAATGATGGTGGAATGTGATGATCATTACTATCCATAGTGCATGTATGAAGACACAAATTGGTGTGAATATAGTATTGTACAATCAGAGATATGAAATAGTGTGCATTCTGCAGTCATTTGTAAATTTAAAAAAATACATAAATAAATAAAAAATCTTGAAAGAAATGAAAAAAAAAACTGTTGGAGAGTGAAGGTGAGGAAATATGTGGGAATACATTTTCTACTCAATTATTTTTTTAAAAAAAACTAAAACTAATAAGTAGTTCTATTAATTAAAAAAACAAATCAAAGTCATTACATATTTCCATTCCCAAAAACATCAGATTAATGATATTTTGTCAGATGACTGGGAGCCCAACTACTTGAAATAAGAATATACAGAAGTAAATATATAAAAGTCAATGAGAAACTGTGATAGTCTAACCATAGTGTCATCCTATGCAGCTCCAGAATTCAAGATGTGGTATTCTACATTTAGATCTAGAAAAATCCATTTTGACAAAGTGGTCAACTTTGGAATATGGATCATTGGAAAGGTGAGTGGTTGAGAACTCATAACTTTGAGGTTCATTCAATATATGAACATTACAAATGCAAAAGGATTGATATCCAAGATATGTAAAAACTTAAGCAACCCAATAACAAGAAAACAAATAACCCAATTAAAAATGGACAAAACACCCAAATAGACATTTCTCAAACAAATACATATGAATGGTCAAGAGGCACATAAAAAAGGTGTTCAAAATTGATTAACTCCTACAAATACTTTTCTGACATTCCCCGATAAGAAAAATATTTTATTAGTTAAGAAAATCCTACTGATTACCAACAAAATTAATCAGAAGACAGCTAAAGTAACCAAAGTCTAATATCTTTAGTCAATTAAACGTCATTGTTTCATCATAGGGCACCTAACTTTCAGCCAAGTCTGCTGCTATCTGTGGCCAAACAGAAAACACAAAGCCTTGTAGGTCATCCCCTCTAGGATCCATGACCAGCTGAATATCTGTTACTTCTTTGTGCACTCCATCCAAAAAAATGAGATAATTAACATTTGTTATTTTTATTGTTTGGCTTTTACATGCCCAATGTACTATATTCACAATCAATACAAGTAGAATAGGAAATTCAAGATAAGATATTTTAAATTATTTTAGTTTATTTTTTTCCACCTGCAACTCATTTATTAATAACAAGTTTTCTTTATAAAATGCAGCAGCTTTATTTGCAGATATATCCTCAGTCATACTAGCAGGTACAAGTCTGCTGACTGCAAGGTGTGAGTAGGGACTACTCTGTATTCAAGTCATCAGTAAAAATTCCTAGACATTCACAAACAAGATAGTATGGTGCTCCCATTTTCTGGTTATTTCACCAAAACTAAAGTCCTTTGTAGGGATTTATCTGAAAACATATAATAAGATATGTAAAGTTAGCAAAATATATAGAAGCAAAGTAGAAAGAAGTATTCCATAGCCATTTTTAAGAATTTCTTATGTTCCTCATTCTGACCATATAGGTGCAAGAGCCCTTTCTCCAACTAGCAAGTAGACACTATGGATCTAGATTAAGCAAATAATAGTGGTAGACATGAGAGATACAGCAGTAAACCAAAATTCCTGCCCTCATGAGAGCTGATGTTCTAGGAAGGAGACACATTTGAGAGAGAGATGGCAACTTCACCTTGATCAGATGCTTGAGCTAGGTCTATTGGAAAGGGCACATGGATTTGCATATTAATGGTTGGAAGACTGAAAGAACACAGTGCATTTGGAAAAGGTTTATGATAAATTTGGTACATAGGAAGGCAATATGTAAAAAAACCCAGGAAGCTTAAGAAAGATTATGATATTTGAAATTTATCATAATGACTACAGAGTTTATCACGTTATTAAGCTGGAACCTAATATTATCAGTTCGAGTTTAAAATAGCATGTATATTGAGTTTCTTCAAAGTACAAAAATGAAAAGATATTTTAGTATTATCAGGAAGAAAAGACAGTAGTTATGATGAAAGATAATGAAAGCATAAAAGAAGTTTCCAGTGATTTGAGTGTACAGAAAAGGATCTCCTAAAAACAGAATATCTGTTGCAGATGTCTCAGGCCTGAGACAATAGCAGCAGGATTCCTGCCACAAGAGTCAGAAATAAAGCATTTGTGTGTCACATAAAACACAAAAAGCAAGTTCTAGAAATGGAAATTGAATTTCTATTGACTTAGAAAGTTGTCAGAGTACAGAGTCACTTAGAATATTACTTAAATAAATACAGTTATTTTGTAATCTGAAACAGCTCTTATTTCTGCCAAGCTAGGCTAAGATGATCTGAAAAGATGCTGTAAGGACCCTGCGATGACAGGAAAAGAAATAAAAAGAAAAAAAAAGGGAAAGAAACTGAATGAAAAAGTACATGAATAACCCATATCCTACAGTCATGCATCTCTTATAATTTTGAATGGTAGTCCCATCATAATCAATATTATTCTAATCATCTTTACATTTTTCTAGTCAATTCACTTAACTCTCCATTCCTTAAACCACCAATATGACTTTCCTTGTATTTACTTTATGATGATAACTTGCTTCACTGAGAAAATAAAGTACAGCAATTATTTCACCTTCTAGGAACATTCTGATTCTCTCATTTTAATAACAGCTTTCCTTTTTTCTTGACCCCATACATTCTTATAAGTACTCTTCCATTTTTCTTTCTTTTCTTTTCTTTTTTTTTTTTTTGTTTCTTTGTTTCTCCTTAACAAACAAGAATTTCTCAGATGGGGGCTGTGGTTGAGTGTTACAGCCATTGCTTAGTAAGCATGAGGGTTTGGGTTTCATCCCAAGGACCAGGAACAACAATAAAAAAGTTGTCTTCTCCACCACTACTCCAAAATTGCTACTATTATAGATAACCAATAATCCTACATTCCTAAACTCAAAGGTCAGTTTTCCTTTTTCATCCTACTTGGACTGCCAGCATTTACTGATTCAGTAAAATGTTTCCTCCAAAACACTTTCTTCTCTTGAATTCTAGAACTACTCTCTTCAATTTTCCTTGGTCTTTATTGTCAACAGTTCTCAGGTTCTTTTGAAGGTCCCTCCTCATTAGCCTGGTGTCTTTCTGTTGTAGTGATCCAGGACTAACACTCTGGACCTATTTCATTTTCTGTCTACATTAATATCTTTGATGATTGGATCCACTTTCTTAGTTATGGGAGATGTCTACCTGCTGATGCTTCCCAAAGCTGTATGACCAGGCTGAACTTCTTAAATTCAGGCTAGAATATAAAACTCTCTATGGATATTTTTTAGGCAGATGATAGCTTATACTCCAAACCCGCTGTATCTAAAATAAAATATTAATTTCCTATATCTCCACACTTTTTAATGCCTCAGTTAATGTCAACTTATTGTTCTGGATGCTCAGGCCAAAAACCTGGGCAACATTCTTTCTTCCACACCAATATTTCAATATAACAGCAAATTATCTTGATCCTTATTCAAAACGTATACATAATCTTACCATTTCTTAATATCTTTAATTCTACCACTCTGCCCAAAGCTACTATAACTTTTGTTGTATCCCATAAGTTCTGGTAGGTAATATTTCAATTTTCAATTATCTCAAGTTATTTTTTTTAATTTCCCTTTTTTGTTTTTTCTTTGATATATTGGTTGTCAGGATAGTGTCATGTACTTTTCACATAATTGTGAATTTTTCAATTTTCTTCCATTATTGGCCTTTAGTTTCTTAGATTTGTTTTCAGAAAAGATACTTGACAAAAATCAATCCTTTTTAATTTAATAAGATTTATTTTGTAATCTAATATATACTCTGCCTAGGAGAATATTCTGCATGTGCTTAAAGAACTATGTATTCTGCTGCTGTTGTATGAGATGATCTGTATCTATCCCCTGATTGATAACAATATTGTTTAATTTTGTTAATATTGTCATGGAATATCTTTCTACATCCCTTCACCTTCTACATATGTGTTTTTGAAGATCAAATTAAATTCTTTCAGTCATTAATATTATATATAACTATATATTGGATCTTTGTTTTTATTCATGCATGCACTTTATATCTTTTGATTGGAGAATTTAGTTCTCTTACGTTTAAAGTAACTGCTTATAGGGAAGGATTTATCAAATTTCCAAAGCAGTCTTGAACAAAATGAACAAAGCTTCAGGTATCAAACTACCTAATTTTAAAAATGTATTACAAGGCTATAGTAACTAAAACGGCATGATACTGGCATAAACACAGACATGTAAGCAGAATAGGAGTCCAGAAACAAATCCACACATTTATAGTTAATTGATATTTGACACAGATGCTAAGAACACTCCATGCAGAGGACAGTCACTTTGAAAAGTGACATTGAGAAAACTGGACATCCAGAGGCAGAAGGAAATTGGAATCTTACCTCACACATATACAGAAATCAACTCAAATATATATAGAATACTTAAGTGTGAAATCACAAACTATAAAGCTACTGGAAGATTACATAGTGAAGAAGCTTGTTGACATTGGTGGTCACAGTGATTTTTGGATATGACACCAATAAAACAAAGACTACAAAAGCAAAATACACAAATGGGATTGCATCACACTAGAAGGTTCTTCATAACACAGAAAACAATCAATCCCATAAAGAGACAATGCATGGAAGAGTAATAAAATATACTTTCAAACCCCATATCTGGTAAGGAGTTAATATTTTTAAAATGTAAGAATTAAAATGAAAAACATTACTCAATTAAAAAAATAGGCAAAAGACCTGAATAGACATGTCTCAAAACAAGACATGTAAGCAGTCAAAAGATATTTGAAAACTATGTAAGTATATATTTCCTTTTAAAATTTTTTATTTGCTTTTTTTAGTTATACATGACAATTGAATATGTTTTGATATACAACATTGACTATATCTTATTCTAATTAGCATCCTACTCTTGTGGCTGTAAATGATGGTGAGATTCACTGTGGTATATTCATATATGTATATAGGAAAGTTGTGTTAGATTCATCTCACTGAAGACATTTCTATCTTCCATTCTTCCCTTCATTCCCCTTTGTCTAATCCCCTGAACTTCTATTCCTCCCCACTTTGTTGTGGGTTAGCATCCACATATGAGAGAGAACATTTGACCTTTGATTTTAGTTGATTGGCTTATGTCACTTAGCACGATAGTCGCCAGTTTCATCCACTTACCAGTGAATGTCTTATATCATTCTTATATATTTCAAAATCACTAATCACTAGGGAAATGAATGAAAATGTAAACCACAATGAGATATTACCTCATACCTGCTAGAATGGCTGTTATCAAACAGACAAAAGACCACAGTGTTAGCCAGGGCAGAGAGAAAATTGATTCTTTGTACACTGTCAATGGAAATGTAAATTAGTATAAACACTATGGAAAAACTGTATGAAGTTTCCTCAGAAAGTTAGAAATAGAACCACCATGTGGCTCAGCAATGCCACAACTGGATATATATCAAAGGAGATAAATTTATAATATCAAAGAAACATTTGCACTTCCATTTGCAGCCACATTCACAATAACCAACATATAGAATCTACCTAAGTGTCCATCAATGGAAGAATGGACAAAAATCTAATATGTATGGGGTTTTCAATGGAAATTAACCATTCTTAAAAGGAAATTCTGTAATTTGTAACATCGATGAACTTGGAACTTATTTTAAGTCAAATAAGCAGGCACAGAAAGATCAGTATGTCACTTTTAGTTTTTCCTTTGTGAGACAGGGTCTTACTAAGTTGTTGAGATCTCACTATGTTGTTGAGACCGGCCTTAAATTTGTGATCCTCCTGCTTCTGCTCTTGAGTTGCTAGATTTACAAGCATGTGCCCATGTACCTGGCTCATTATCTAACTTACTGTGTTATCTAAAAAGTCAGACTCACAGAAACATAAGTGGTAAGGTAGTTGCCAGTAGTTGGAAGGTGGGAGAAATGGGTAGTTGTTGGTGCATGGGTGAAAAGTTTCCGTTATGCAGGATAAATAAGTTTGGAGATCTAATATATAGCCTGAAAACTGCTATGGTTCGAAGTATATTTATCTCCAAAAGTCATATGGTGAAATCTAATCATTAAGTTGATGGTATTAAAAGATGGAACTTTTGGGAGATGATTATGTCTTTGGGGTTCTAACCTGATTTGGATGAATGTAATTTAAAAATGACTAATGGTAACTTTATACATTTTCTGTCTCTTCACTTTCTATTATATGAAGAGGCAGTAATAGGTGTCATCTTGGAACATAGTAACAGCCTTTAGCAGACAGTGAATCTTCTGGTACATTGATCTTGGCTTTCCCAAGCTCTAGAACTGTGAGAAATAAACTATTTATAAATTAGCTACTCTATGATGTTTTGTTTTAGCAGCAGGTTCTGATTAAGACAGTGGCTGTAGTTATTAAGTTCTAACTTGTACACTTGAAAATTGCTGAGAGAAGATCTTAAATAATCCCACCACCAAATAAGTAAATAATTATGTGAGGTGATAGATATGGTGATAACCTTGATAGAGGTGATCATTTGACAATGTGCATACATACAAAAACATCAAATTTTACACTATCAATATATACACCTTATTTTGGCAATTGTGCATTACTAAAGTTGGGGTGTGAGAGCCACCAGGGTCTTTCCCATGGATTATTATGAAAGTATCCAACCTAGTCTTCTGACATTTATACTAGTCTACTCTTTGTTTTCAAACACCAGGAAGAGTGATGGCCTTAAAATGTACTTTGATCATATTATTCTGAGCTTTAAACCTTCCCATGACTTCCAACTAGTTCAGAATAAAACCCAATGCCCTCTCACAAGCCACTTCTGTGATCACATATCCCACTACCTATACCTCACTCATTCTGCAAATCCTCACTGGTCTCCTGGCTATTCTGAAAACACACCTCACATTCTGCCACTCACACAATTTGACTTGTTCAACCTCTACCTGTAATTCTCATGCTCTATTTTGTATACATCCTTCTTCACCTTCTTTGAAAGTCTTTATGAAAAACAATTCTTTCTCTGAAAACTGTCCTTGACAACCTACATGAAACTATAATACAAACCGTTAGCATTCCTTATATCCTATACTGCCTCATTTTTTTCTTTTGAATATACCATGTAACTTATTTGTCTCATTTACTCTGACTACAAGCCAGAATGTCACTCTGTTGAGGTCAGAGACTGGTGTTGTTGCTGCTGTTTATTGTTGAAGCTACAGCACAGAAATCCATTTCTCACCCTTAGAAGGCATATATTTAGTGAATACACATTTAAATAGTAAATACACACTGAGTAGATAAATTTCAAGAGTTTGATTCTGATGAAATATCAGACTTAATACTATAGATAAGAAATAACATCAGAGAGGATAAGAGATGAAAACTTGTTTTACTCCCTCAAAATAACAGTTGAAATGAGGAAGCAACAAGCCATCTGGTGGTTACAAACACTGAAAGAAACTATAGTGCCATCTAAATTATTTGTACCCATAGTTGTATAATAAAAATATTTCTAGTAAAATTTTTATTTAAAAATGATCCATTTGGATTAAACTGATTGTATTTACTCAATTTCTTGTTGAGTCGGTGAAGGCAATTTTAAAGCTTCATACATTGAAGAAATGAATGGCTAAATATTTTATCTAGAACTTCAAAGCCTAAATAATAAATGACTGCTTCCACGTTCTAGTCACTATTTGAAATCACTCAGTGCTACTTTATAAGACAAACAGATCAAAATTATAACATTTTATAGTTATAGTACTTTCCTGAAGAATAATGGCATACCATTTTTTATATTATTACTTCCTTAGTAACTTACATCCAGAAAGAAGCCAAGAGAAGTATCTGTTTTTAAGCCAAATGATAGTCATTTACAAGGATGAATTCACATAGAACATCTGGCTCAAGTTCTATTGATTTTGCTTATGACAATTACTTTTCTAAAGTGTTAGATGTTAAAACATTTTCCAGCTTCCATTTCTACATGCTAAGTTATTCCCATTAGCATTAATAGTTCGAGAATGTATTCAGAGAATGTGTATTATTTCATGGAGTTTTATGACCAATTATGTTATGGCCAGCTACGATATTTCCAATCATATTTACTATGATGTTATACAAGCATATTTTCCCTGAGAAAAATTTCTAGTGGTCATCAAAGAGCTGTGGCATATTTTAAATAGAATTACTGTTCTGACATGATTAACTTTTCATTCTGGAGAGTTAAAAGCATCATCACTCATTTCTTTTGCATTTAGACCTGGGTATCATTACAATATATCACCTAAATGAAAACTAAGGAGCACACAATAAGATGTAAATACCCCTCCTTTTATGGCTCACTGTCTTCAAAATGTATACTCAGGAGGGATGCTCAGTTTCTGGTCTCTAAATTAACTTATTCAACTATATCAGAGAGTGTCACATAACCTGGAGATAATAATTACTCCTACATTTACCAGTTTGTTGTTGAGGTTTTTATGAACTGCATCTGAGGAGCCTTAAATTAGTCCTTTAAAAGCAGAAGTTCTCTTTGCACTCTTTGTGTACATAATGCATAAAATGCCACAGTCCTTCAGACACAGCAGCTAAGATAGTATGGCAAATATAACAAGCCAGAGGAAACCTAATCCGGTTCTTCTTTGTCCGACTTTCCTTCCTGCAGAGAGTGAAAAGTGGGGTCTCAGGTACATGTAGGTTGTGAAAGTAATTTCCTTTCATTTCCTGGGAAGTCCAAATTATTTTCTATCCATCCTCCCCTTCTCTAGTGTCAAAAACTAAGGGGACAAAACCTTCACTTTCTCTCTAATTATTTTGATTCCAACTCCTACTCTCCACTTTCTATTGGAATCATAATTCATCAGGCCAGTAAGCATGTTACTTTTTGACTTTTATATCTCCTTTTTGAGTTTTTTTTTTTAATATCTGCTATGGTTTTCACTGAGGCCAAAAAGGAAGGATCAATAAAACCTGCAAAAAAATAAGTCATGAAAAAGCAAGCTACACCATTTATTGCAAGAGACTTATTCTAACACAGCATGTCATTGGAATGTTAAACATGTTATATTGCTCAAATTTTTAAACAGAATAAAACAAGTTAGTAACTGACTCATTTATCCTACAAATTCCAAAGGTTCATATGCTTGTTTATGTATATGTCTACATCTATTCCCAAACATCTGTGTGTGTACATGGTGGGGGGTGTATAGCTGATATACTATCAGTTTGAAACATTTTAAAGTTTTAAAATGTTGATTATTTTAACTAAGATGTATCAGTACTAGCCCTCTTATCCATTTTTGAACCTGTGTTCTGACAATTTTTTTCAAACTGAGCAAAAACACTGCAGTTTTCCATCTTTTCTCATCCTCTTTATTAAAAATCATCTGAGACTAAATAAAGCCTTTTAGCTTATAATGAATGACCATGAAAGCATTTTTGGTGTTGTTCTCTGAATGCAGGTTTCTGTTTCTATTCTGTGCTAGCATCTCTACTTCAGGTTTCCTCCATTTCCCATGATGAATAGGAAAAAAAAAAGTCATATTATGTTTAGAGTCTATTAAAACCCTCATTTACCTCAACACCTAAAATGAAATATTGCCCCCTATTCATTCATTCTTTTAATGCATTCATTTGTTCCTTTTACATGTATTTAGACCTACTTAAGATTCTAATCTCAAGTTTAACATTTTTTAAGAAAAAATAATATATATACTTAAAATGCATTATAATAAAAATGTTTAAAAAGTTTTGCGTAAATGCTGTGTGAACACAAAAGAATGAAATAGTTGATTCTGAAGGAATTAAAGAAAGCTATACATCTCCTAATATAAATTGAATTTTGTGAGAGAAATATTTCTAACATAGGCTGCTTTCTTTTATACCTATAAGATACCCGGAGGCATTTAAGAACATAGCACGTAAGAGAACTGCAGATTGGTCTCTGTGTGTGGAACATGAAGTAAATAAAAGTATATGGCAGGGGAGAAATTTTCAAAGAAGTAAGGAAACAAATCATGAAAAAAAAATTTGTTCTGCCAGATTCAGTAAAACTATTGGACGTCACTATATTAGTAAAATGCAATTTATGAATGGAAGTGACATCATTAAATTAACACTGTTAAAACAATAATCGTGTAGTGTTGTACCAGATGAACTACTTAAGGGACCTTCAGATACCATTTTTTTTTTAATGATTAGCCAAACGGAATGATGCTAATGGTGGCATGAAATATAGTTATCTGTTAAAAACGGGCTTTTTCAGTGACCTAAAAACATGAATTACATTGGAGAATCCATAGAATATTAAAATTCAGGGGAAATGCATCAATTATTTATTGACACTGTGTATTTTGTCCGAAATGATTACTAATGGCTTGGAGAAATATATACACTTCAAAAAGATTGTAAAAGATAAAAATTAAGGAATAAAAGAAGGTTAACATTTAGAGCAAAATTGGGGAATATAAATCATGTATATCCAGGCAATAGAAGTAGGAATATGTTCTCAATAGAGTTTATGTAAACATTTAATTAATTCCAGTTTATTTCTCAAGCTTTCAGAAAAAAATAACTAGAGTTTGTTTAAACTCAATAGATTTTTTAAAAAAACGTGAAAGACTAAGTAGCAAAATAAATAATTAGAAAACAGAAGTCCAAGATAATAATGAAATGGAAAGAAAAAAGAAGAAATTAAATACTTATTAAGCATTAATTTTATGTGGAAACTATTATAGAAACATGCACATGATTCTCACCACCCTTGGATGCCTTTAATTAATTCTCTAGATTTTTTTCTTTCTATGGCTACATGGCATTACAGAAAGTATGAGTAATTTTTATCTCCTAGGTTGTCTATAACATGCTTATATTGGATTTACTAAAACTAAATTTAAATTCATATCAATAATTTTCATTTTTTATGCAATACTGTTTGAAAGAGATAATAAACACAACACAACCTCACAGACTCCTTTCATATCTGAGAATTCAGAATCCCGAAGAAGGAATGAAAGCCATACACATTGCCAAGCTTACCAGACCCCAAATATTAGTTTCAGAATTGAACTAATATATGTGTGTATGTATCACTAATTTACAATTACAATTTACTAATTTACAATTTAATATTACATTTGTATTCTCCTGGCCTTGATAAAATGAGATATATATATATATATATATATATATATATATATATATATATATATATTGATATTTGTTCAGCATAATTTTTACTCTAATTTCA
Source organism: Spermophilus citellus (assembly GCF_964194105.1). Classification (NCBI taxonomy): domain Eukaryota; kingdom Metazoa; phylum Chordata; class Mammalia; order Rodentia; family Sciuridae; genus Spermophilus; species Spermophilus citellus. The sequence continues at coordinate 120,815,204 of NC_138189.1, forward strand.
GACATATGCACTGACTATCTACAGTATATACCATATTGAGCATAATTTGAAAAATCAGGAACATCAGTTTAGAAATACAAAAGAAAATAAGATGAAAAAGAATGAAAGTAAAATATATTTCAATAAAACTTGAGAGGGATAGGAGAAACTGAAGTAAAAAATATTTACCTTGTTTTAGTAAGCTTTTTTACTGCTGTGACCAAAACACCTGAAAAGAAAAATTGTAGAGGAGGAAAAGTTCATTTGGGGGCTCACGGCTTCTGAGGCCTCAGTTCATAGTCAGTCCACTCCAATCCTTGGGGCTTGAAGTGAGGCTGAATATCATGATGGAAGAGTGTGCCTGAGGGAAGCAGCTTGCATGATGATTAGGAAGCTCAGAGAAAGATTCCACTCACCAGATACAAAATATATATATCCTAAAGCCACACCCCAATGATCCATCTCCTCCAGCCACAACTTGCCCACCTACAATTACCACTCATTTAATCCCATCAAGGGATTTAATTGGGTTAAGACACTCATAACCCAATAATTTTTCCTCTAACCCTTCTGGCACTGTCTCATACGTGAGTTTTGGGGGACATCTCACATCTAAACCATAACATACCTTTTGGTCTATTTCCCCATTTAAGTTGGGAAAGAGATAATTAAGAACTTATGACATGACTTATTATGAGCAAGATGTAGGCTGCCATCATATACCACAGAGAAGTGCTATACACCTATCTATGAACATTAGATTAACCTTGATTTACCATTTTTCCAAAAATTCCATGATTCTCTGAGATCAGTTAACAAGAAAAATATTGAATATTTAAATGCAGAGATGTTCACAGTACCCAAAATGCCTCATCATAAGCATCTACAATAATCTGCAACAAACTTGGAAAACTGTATAAGCAAATTATCAAAGCTGAAAAGTTTGAAATTTTCTATCAAGGATAAGGAAAAAATTAAATTTACAATGTCTGGTAGCACCATTAAAAGAAGCAAAAATACTTTATTGTATGAATTTCAGGTGTGCTACATAATGTGGTATTACACATATACATAGTGAAATGATTATTAGAGTTTAACAATTTAACTTTCATTATCTCACATGGATACCATTTGTTATAGCAAGAGTGCCTAAAATCTATTGTTTTAGAAAATTTCCAGTATGCAGTACAATACACTGTTAATAACTGTACTTATATTTTTAGATCTTTACATTTATTCATCCAATATAACTGCTACTTTCTTCTATTTGACCTTTATCTTCCTATTCTCTTTCCCACCTGACCTAATAACCACTATTCTATTTCAGTATGTTCAACCTTTTTCTTTTCTTATCTGTCTCCCTCTTTTTCCTTCACTGTAAATATAAAAGTGATCATGCAATATTTGTCTTCCTATATCTTTCTTATTACATTTAGCATAAATTCCTCCATAAACACCAAAAATGGTCCTTCTCCTACACAATATTCATCTTGAAATTAAAACACAAAACTATCTTCCCTCCCACCTATTTTTTGGATGGAATGTTAGAATATTAACATTATCATCCTTCCTTCAACACTAAACATTGCAGACTTTGTTTTTCATTTAAAAGGTACATTTCTTCAACTGTTCTTATGATTTCTGAATAAATGAATATTTGGTCAGTATGACAAATGGACATCTTTCTCTCCCATCAAATAGTTGGTTATCAGAATTGGGAAAATTAAAGTCTCTGTTAATGTAAACATCTAATGTTGTGTTCCGTTTTCCAGTACTCAGTTCTACATTTTTGTTAGGAATATCTCTTAGAAAACCAACCTAAAAAAATCATAAAAATGAGTGTTGGGTTATAGTGTATAGACTCCAAAACAGTTTAGAATAGGTCTAAGGAGCACTGGGAACATGGTAATAAAAGTAACAAGAAAAATTATTCTTCTTCCAACCGTATCACTATTTATTATAACAATAATTTCCCCTGCCTTTGGGGGACTTTGATGATTCTCAAACCTTCAGTCACTGGGGAACAGAGAGAATCAATAGTAAATTGGCAAATCAGTTTATAATTTCAAATTCCTAAGTCAATCAGTAACATCAAACTCCTAAAACATGTTTCAACTTTGTGAAGGAGATAGTGACATAACCCATGTCTCTGTGGCCAACATAAAGTGAACAATTGGCCTCTTCTTTATTTGTTCTGAGACCTTTATGATGACTTTAGGAACCTTAACACAGTATATGATCATTAAATTTAAGTCTCTCTTCAGACATTTCATTTCAAAACTGAATGAGACTTGAAAAATCATCTCTTGAGTAATTCATCTTCATTTTTCAAAAGACAGGTTTACACATTTGAATTTCTTTTTCCTTTTTTCTGAGTATAAAATTAAGGAAAGTAGACACTTTTACTAAATGACATATTGATGGTAACAACACTCCTTTTGAATCATAGGCAGTGTTAGTCATTCATTTATTTATCTTTAAAATGTTTGTTAAGCCTTAAGGAACACTTTGAATAAGACTAACAGTAAAGCAAATAAGCAAGCTAGTAGTACTTGTCCCTCTTTTGTCAGGAACCAGTAAAAGGTAGGGGGAAAACGGTATTTTGCTAAGGACAGATTCTGCCATCCACTCATATGCTTTCTACTTCTTTTTAACTTTTTCTTCTGATAAAAACAGAAACAGGCACTTCCATATAGTTTTCTTTGGGTAAATGAGTTCTTGTCCTAAACTTCTACATTTCACATCCTCTCTCTATTCCTTTTCACCCATTGCTAATGTACAAAATCAAAGATATTGTCATGAAATCTCAGAAAAGTATTTTCTCTATTAACAGGATATATTTTTAAGAACTGTAGGAAAATAGCTGAAACTATTTTTTTAACCTAATAAAAATGTTGATGTGTCTCAGGAAGATATGCATTCTCTTAAGGGTTTATACTATAGCAATCAGCATCTTCCTGGTATATTTTTTTTGTGTGACAAGTGAACATTCAAAGTAAACAAGTTTCTCATTTCACAGAAATAATCTATTTATTTTGTAATCTAACCAAAATTTGAGTAAACATAATTTATAGTAGCATTTTGGTCATCTCTGTCTTTATGAAACTAAGATACAACTAATTATTAGAAATAAGTTAACTGGTAGAGGTTTTTTCATGAATATTCTAGAATATCCTTTGACATGATATGTGATGTGAATCCAATGCTCAGATCCTGATTCTGATACCATATTCTCATAAAAGGACCTGTGCTCCCTGGAAAAATGGCTGATTACAGGAGTAAGATAAGGAATATAGAAGACAATCCTCAAGAATATTGTAAAGCCATAAAGTAAAACAGTGCTCAAAAATAGAAGAACAGAGATATGTCAATGTGATGCAGGATCCAAGTGAAAAAACATTCAGTTGCCAAAGACATAGCAGATTGTGCAAGAAACTAAATAATGTATTACTTCATTATATCTAAGTACATTTTAAATTTTAGAGAGAACATTGTTGCTGATATACCTGGTTGAATAAAAATAAGGAAGATGAGAAAAACCTCACATGTAGAAAAGAATCAATTCATGTGTATATATTCTTTCAAGCAGGTGGAATCCAACTCTCCACTTTATATGGTTTAAATGATTCATTTCTAAAGAATACCATATGGGAAGATGAAAAATTACTCAACAGAAAAACCTGGCCACTACTTGAGCTCATTATTAAATTTAACATCAACAGTGGAAATTCATAACAAAAGTTGTAGAACCTTGGGATGACTTAATGAATATGACATTTCATCTCTGTCTCTATGATCTTCTTCCCCCAAACACACAACCTGATTCTCACCAAGACAAGCACTAGACTAAACAGATTACAGAGAAATTCTGAAAAATATCTCATCAGTAGTACTGAAAATTCTCAAATTGATCAGAAAAACAAGGAAAGTCTGAGAAACTGTCTTAGCCAAAAAAAAAAAAAACCACAATAAATATGATGGGTAAATGTAACAGTACTTGAAACTGAAAAATATCATTAAGGAAAAACAAATGATTTTATTCTTTTAAAGGCTGAATAATATTTATACATGATATAAATATCTCATCCTTTCTTTTCTCTTTCCCTTGTTTTCTTTTCTTTTCTTTCTTTCTTTCTTTTTTTTTTTTTTTTTTTTTTTTTTTTTTTTTTTTTTTGCAGTGCAGGAGATTAAACTTGTGGCCTTGAGGATGCATTTTACTAAGAGAAATAAACCAGACACAAACAGATAAATAATTCATAATCTCACTTATATATAGAATCTAAAAAAATGTCAAACTAACAGGAACAGAGAATATGGAGACATTTGGTCATTTCACTTAACAAATGAATCAGTTCTAAAGATTCAATGTACAAAATGGTAGCTATAGTTAACAGTTTATACTTGCAATTTGCTAAGAGAGTAGATATGTTTTCACCACACACAAAAAAAGTAACTATGTAACTCATTTATTTTACTTAAACTATGTGATAGATATGTTAACTAGCTCGTCTGATCATTGATTCATAAGGTATGTGTATATCAAAACATTACTTTGTACTGCTTAAATATATACAAATTGATCAATCATACTTCAGTAAAACAAAAAAAATATCTATTTTTTAAAAGAATACAAGTTTAGAGAAATCAAAAATAGAGACTAGCTGGGGGAATGAATTTGTAAGGTTCATTATCACACACTGAACATGTATAAATACATCACCAAGACATCATTTTCAGTTCCCAGTAGTCACCACTAAGATTACACAAAGATCATGCCTGTTTGACAGAAGCCCAGTTCTTCCTGCAAGGAAACACTGTGTTAATCTGCATGTGCTGTTGTTTCACAAATAAAAATCCCAGAGATACAAAGCAAAAAAAAAATAATGAAATCTGAATGAAGTATGGATTTTAGTTAATAATTTATTAATAATAGTTCATTACTTGTGACAAATGTACCAGAGTAATGTAAGATGCCAATAATCAGTGAATCTTGTTGTAGGATACATGTAGTGAGTAAATTTGTATCTCTTTTGGTAAATTTAAAATTATTACAAAAATCCTCTTTTTATATAGAAGTAATCACTATATTATTGTTAGGTTTACTTTTATTAAACCAGCCATATCTTCTATTCCTTCTAGGTTAAACAGCATAATATTTTAGAACAATTTACAGTGACTCTTTGATTCATCAAGCATTTATTAATCACCTAATATCTATCTTATCTATTTCCACTGATGAGAATATTAAAACTATCTAATATCTAGTAAATAGTAAATATTAGGAACAATGCTGCTTTTCATACATTATCTTGATTGATTATGAGAACAAAATAATCTTTTGCATATAAGAACCCAAAGAAAGCTACAAGAAGTGTTGGTGGGTCAGTATCATGAGACAGATGATATACAGAAGGTCTAATAGAATTTGTAAGTAAGGAGAAATAAAGCTGAAATCATAATTCTAAGAACATGCATTAAGGCAAGATTTTTTTTTTACCTCTGTTATTGTACCTACAGGTGGTTTTATGTTAACTACAGGGAAGATGAGCTGGTGTAAAATAATTAAAGCTAAAGTCACCAAAATTCAGCCTTCAATTTCCACATAGGAACTATAAAATTCTTCTTTGTATCAAAGTATGAGTTGCTTTTTAAAACTCATACAGTAGAAATATGGATATGGTGTGAACTGATTAATATAATCAATAAATCATAGAAATAGGTTACAGGTATAAGGCAAGATAGAATAGATAATCAATAAGAAATAGATTAAAGACTATAGAATAAGTTAAATAACATAGATAAGTGATAGTAAGACATAAGTTCATCAGGAATAAGCCTAAGTAATAGTGGAAAAATCATAACATAGGATTTAATCCATAGGATAAGTCAGTGTGTCAGTATAGGTATAAATAAATATAAGCAAGTAGATTAATATAGATATAGATAAAGTTAGATTAACATAGAAACAATCTTCTAGCCTTTCATAGAATAAAGGACATAGGGTATAGATATTAATGACAGATGAACATGTGTGTGTAGGCCATAGATAGCTATAGTTTTAAGTAGGCATCAAATAATTTACTAATACTGAATATGTTAAGAAATTGCTTTGGTAGAGACTCATTAGTCACTCATAACAATTCCCGCCTTGCTGGGATTATGGGAATAGGGTCACTGAAGTCATTTGAGTAAAAATATGTGACTATATAAACTCCATCTTAGTTTCTTTGTTACTGTCCCTGTGGAGAGAGAACTGTATGACCCATATCTAGGAAATAAAAACTAGAGATTTTTTTCTTATAAAAAATTATCTTTCAGTACTCTGTACCACTCAAATTGCACCCTACTCAGAATGCAGCAATGGTCATGGTGGACTACATCCTGGGTTTGAATGCCCGTATGGGTCTGCATGACTTTGAAGTAGATTCTTGCACCGCCAACTCCTTCCCAAATTTAGGATGCGACTGTTGAGCACCTGCTTGAACCTGGGACTGTGGTCAACTGAACTGCAAAGCTAATGCTTTTTTAGCTTCTGTTTATCACTTGCTTGCTAACTAGAAAATTATCGTCTTGCCTAGAACTCACAGGCCCCACTTATTAATATTTGAATTTCTATGATTGACTAGCTTACATGACAATAAGCAAGTCACTGAGGTATGGTTTTTGTGCTTATATTCTCCTTGGATGGACCAGGAAGCTGCTATTCTCCCACAGAGTTCCAGTCTCTATGGGTGTATGACAATCCCTGATCAGGTAAATAAAGCTCTCTTTGATTTGAATTCTCACTTAGAGTGTTTTCTGAGAGGCTCCCATAACAGTGTAACTAGAATATTTATGAAATATCTAAAACTAATGAATATCCACATTAGATATTGTAATATGAATAAATGTAATATGGAAAACTATAATTTGTGCAAATATGCTCTATTCACTTGTTCTAAGGCCTAAAAGCTTTCTTGAATTCAATAATAGAAAATTAATAATAAACAATAGAAAATAAATTTAGCCTCAACCCAAAGAACCTTAAAATGCAATCATAACTGCCAGGAGAAAACTTGGTAAGTTCATTCACATTTGAGGAACAATACCTTTGTCAAATATATGTACATTTTATTAGGTTATTTTTCCATCCAAGAATTTTCTGTGATTTTAATTTGTACAGTGGTAATACAGGTGAATCTTGTAGGATATATGAAGTAAGTAAATTTGTATCTCTCTTAGTAAATTTAAAATTATAACAAATTTTTTTGAAAAGTTTATTTTTTTAAATGTGACTATTCCTAAAATTGAACAATGAGTAAAATCCTTTTTTATATGGAAATAATCACTATATTATTGTTAAGTATACTTTTATTAAACAGCCATATCTTCTGTTCCTTCTAGCTTGAGCAACATATTTTAGACCAGCTTTAAAATAATACTTTTTTTAGGGAATGGCATAGACTTAACAAGAATCAATCAAGATACCAAATTCTGCAAAATCTGTTTTTGATTTTGGTTGGTTGAATCCATGGATGCTCAAAATAGAGGGTCAAAGATAGCCTTTATATAGCCTGATGGAGTACTAGAAATGAGGAAAAAATTGAATGAGGTATCTGGAAACTTTCTGCAAATTGAGGAAATATTATATATGTTATGATAGTATTATAATTTTTGTTTCAGATTTAAACATGATAGCAGCACTCTTTATTTAAATGGTTAACAAAGACACAGCCACTTCTTAAATATCGTGACAAGGAAATTGTGTGATTTTTTAGCAAAGTGGCCCCAATAATTTTATTTTAAATATACACATCTGATTTTTTTAGCTTACCATGGACACTCAAAATTTTTATTGAATTTTAAAAACATATAAACAGTACACTTAAGTTCTTATTTCTGAAACAGAGTACAACCATTGATGGGCACCCTTGGCAAGCAGGCATTCTTACTTTTCCAGCAATCAGAAGTCACTTAAATGCCTTCTCTGGTTACTACCCCACAGCCTTTACTTCTTACAGGCCCATTTTGTTTGTTTTAAGCTTCATATAACTGGATTCACTTAATATGAAGCTTTGTGTATCTGGCTACTTTCACTCTGCACTCATATTTTTAGTGACTCATCAAAATCATTATGTATACTGTAGATTGTTCATTCTCATTGTTCCATAGTATTCAATTATGTGACTATATAATAATATATTTATTACCTATTCCTTTTTATAGGCATTTAGGTAGCTTTCAGATTGGGAGTATTACGAATACTGCCAGGATGAACTTTCTACACTATGACTTTGCGTGAATACATGTACACAAATTTTAGTTGGATTTCCAACTCTTAGATTATGCATATGTTTAGCTTCATAGATATTTCTGCCAGCCTTTGACAAATAAAAAATTATTTTAAATAATTGTTATTTAGAAATAAAACACAGGGGCTGTGGCTCAGCAGTAGAGTGCTTGCCTAGCACATGCGGGGCCGTGGGTTTGATCCTCAGCACCACATAAAAATAAATAAATAAAATAAAGATATGGTGTCCAACTATGACTAAGAAATAAATATTAAAAAAAATAAAAATAGGCCTTTCCGCTTTGCTGCTCCCCAGCTGTCTCTCCTCCCACGCTCAGTCCCTAAATCTAGATCTCAATTTATTTCCCCCACCCCGCCCGCTCTCCCGCGTGTCCGGTACCGGTACCGGCCCGCGCGGCCCCGAGGCGCTGCCTCCCCTCCCCCAGCCCGCACCCCCTCCCGGGGGTCCCGAAGGCCACAGCCGAGGCGCCACCGCGCCGCCACCACCGCCGCAGCCGCCGCCGCCGCCGCCGCCACCGCCTCCCGCGGAGCACCATAGAGCAGACTCTTCATCGCGACAGTGAGATGCCAAGTTAAATGAAACAGCTGATAAGATGAGTGACAATTTAAAATCTAAGTGATCCAGCATGGCGGCGGACGCAGAGAGAGTCTCTAACCCCCTCAGCTGAGCAAGCATAGGGAGAAGTAAACTGTCAAAATACTGTTCGCTCAGGACCACTAGGCACTGTTGAGCTGAAGGGGATCCCGGGCGAACAGTCTGCCCCTCTCAGAACACACCGAGCCCGGATTGGGCTGCACTCTAGTTCTGGTTCGTCTGCTTCTAGTGACTCAGCACTAATGATCCCGCTGAAATAACTAGTCGGCCCACCTGAACTCACAGAGGTTAAAGCCAACTGAGCACGATAGTCGGACCCAGGGTATCCCTCTGCTGACAACAGAGGTCCCTTGCACCAGCTACCAGGGGAGTTGCTACCTGAGGGCAAACAAATTCGCTGGGGGTCCTCAGCCCCAAGCCCTACAAACTTAGGGTCTGAGGGAGGCAAACAGAAAGGGTGTGCCCAGGCATCCATGGAAACAGGGCTCCCAGGAGCAGCAGACCTGGCGTGTAGCCAGTAATGTGGTAAGCGTCACAGGTGAGTGGGGCCTGGATTGAGGAACCGCAAGAGAAGGACCTAGGCACTCAGGACTGGAGACCCGCACAGTCTGGGAAGAAGAGCTGAGGCACAGTGATTGGTTCCCACCTATCAAGAGGAGAAGCCTGGCCCAGTGGGCACAGCTCCACCTACTGGAAGAGAAGTTAATCGAGCTCTATGACTGCATTTATTATTATTATTTTTTTTAATGATTATTATTAGTATTTTTTTTTAATTTTTATTTTTTTTTGTTTTTTTTATTCTCACTTTTTGTAGTTGATGTTGTTGATGTTCTTTAACTTTCTTATTATCAGTTTCAATTTTTTTAAATTCTTTTTATTCTATTATTATTACTATCACTTTTTAAACTTCAATTTCCATTTATTATTATCATTATAAATTTTTTTTTGTTTGTTTTAAATTTTTATTTTTCTTTTTTTCGTTTTTTCTTTCTTTCTTTTCACTTTTTTTCTTTAGTCTTTTCATTTCTTTTCAATTTTCTTATTCCCCCTCTCTTGAATTCCACCTGCCTACACTGACTCTCTTTAGTGACTTCTTCCCTTCCCTTCTAATACCTCTCCTCCCAAGCATCAAATAAATCGATAAGAGTAAACAGTAACTCAGCAGTCAAACAGAACAAGAAGTATCATGAGCATAAAAAAGCAAGAAAGAAAAGGAGTACAAACAATGAAAGACAGCCTAAATATTCAGGAGGACCTGGAGTCATCAGAAAAATGGCCATATAAAGAACTCAAGGAACACCTTAGACAGATGGAAAGGAACCTTAAAGAGCACATTGAAAAGGAATTACATAAACAGATAAAAGAAGAAGTTAAGCATCTTTATCAGGAGATAGAGATTATAAAAAAATCAAACAATAATTCTAGAAATGAAGGAAACGATAAACCAAATTAAAAACTCAATCGAGAGTATCACTAACAGAGTGGAGCAAGTAGAAGCCAGAACGTCAGACAATGAAGACAAAATATATCATCTTGAAAAGAGTCTAGCCAACTCAGATAGCCTGGTAAAAAAACACGAGAAAAACATCCAAGAGATTTCGGATAACTTAAAAAAACCAAACTTACGAGTCATCGGGATAGAGGAAGGCACAGAGATTCATGCCAAGGGAATGAGTAACTTGCTGAAGGAAATAATTACAGAAAACTTTCCAGAAATAAAAAAGGAAACAGATATACAAATTTTAGATGCATACAGGACACCGAGCACACAAAATCACAATAGACCAATGCCAAGACACATTGTTATGAAGCTATCCAATATACAGAACAAGGAGAAAATATTAAAAGCTACAAGAGAAAAGAGACAGATTACATTTAGTGGTAAACCAATAAGGTTGACAACGGATTTTTCATCACAGACGCTGAAAGCGAGAAGATCCTAGAACAACGTATTTCAAACACTGAAAGACAATGGATGCCAACCAAGAATTCTGTATCCAGCAAAACTAAGCTTCAGATATGACAACAGAATAAAAATCTTTCATGATAAACAAAAGCTAAAAGAATTTGTAGCCAGAAAACCAGCATTGCAAAGCGTCTTGAGCAAAACTATACACGAAGAAGAAATGGAAAACAATAACCAAAACCATCAGCGGGAAGTGCCTCGGTAAAGACAGAGGACGGGGGGAAAGCTAATCATAGAGAAACAAACTAAATTAGGGGGAAAAAAAGAGATAAATAATCAAACATGGCAGGAAGTACAAACCATATATCAATAGTAACTCTAAACCTTAATGGCTTAAACTCTCCAATAAAGCGACATAGGCTGGTAACATGGATTAAAAAAACAAATCCAACAATATGCTGCCTCCAGGAGACACATCTGATTGGAAAAGACATACACAGGCTCAAGGTAAAAGGTTGGGAAAAAATATACCAAGCACATGGTCCTCGTAAGCAAGCAGGGGTGGCCATTCTCATATCGAATAAAATTGACTTCAAGACTAAGTTAATCAAAAGGGATAAGGAAGGACATTATATACTGTTAAAAGGAACCATTCACCAACAAGACATAACAATTATCAATATTTATGCACCAAATAATGGCGCTGCGACGTTCATAAAACAAACCCTCCTCAAGTTCAAGAATCAAATAGACCACAACACAATAATCATGGGTGACTTCAACACACCTCTCTCACCATTGGACAGATCCTCCAAACAAAAGTTGAATAAAGAAACTATTGACCTCAATAACACAATCAATAACCTAGACTTAACTGACATATATAGAATATATCAACCATCATCAAGTGGATATACTTTTTTCTCAGCAGCACATGGAACCTTCTCAAAAATAGATCATATATTATGCCATAGGGCAACCCTCAGTAAATATAAAGGGGTTGAGATAATACCATGCACTTTATCAGATCATAATGGAATGAAACTGGAAATCAATGATAAAAGAAGGAAGGAAAAATCCTACATCACATGGACAATGAACAATATGTTACTGAATGATCAATGGGTTACAGAAGACATAAAGGAGGAAATCAAAAAATTCTTAGAGATAAATGAAAATACAGACACAACATATCGGAATCTATGGGACACAATGAAAGCAGTTTTAAGAGGGAAATTCATCGCCTGGTGGTCATTCCTCAAAAAAAGGAAAAACCAAGAAATAAATGAGCTCACACTTCATCTCAAAGCCCTAGAAAAGGAAGAGCAAAACAATAGCAAATGTAGCAGAAGGCAAGAATTAATTAAAATCAGAGCAGAAATCAATGAAATTGAAACAAAAGAAACTATTGAAAAAATTAACAAAACAAAAAGTTGGTTCTTTGAAAAAATAAATAAGATCGACAGACCCCTAGCCATACTAACGAAGAGAAGAAGAGAGAGAACCCAAATTACTAACATACGGGATGAAAAAGGCAATATTACAACAGACGCTTCAGAAATACAGAAAACAATTAGAAATTATTTTGAAAACCTATATTCCAATAAAATAGAAGAAAGTGAAGTCATCGATAAATTCCTTAAGTCATATGATTTGCCCAAACTGAGTCAGGAGGAAACTCACAACTTAAACAGACCAATATCAATAGATGAAGTAGAAGAAGCAATCAAAAGATTTCCAACCAAGAAAAGCCCAGGACCGGATGGGTATACAGCGGAGTTCTACAAAACCTTTAAAGAAGAATTAATACAAATACTTTTCAAGTTATTTCAGGAAATAGAAAAAGAGGGAGCTCTTCCAAATTCATTCTATGAGGCCAACATCACCCTGATTCCGAAACCAGACAAAGACACCTCAAAGAAAGAAAACTACAGACCAATATCTCTAATGAACCTAGATGCAAAAATATTCAATAAAATTCTGGCGAATCAGATACAAAGGCACATCAAAAAAATTGTGCACCATGATCAAGTAGGATTCATCCCTGGGATGCAAGGATGGTTCAATATACGGAAATCAATAAATGTTATTCACCACATCAATAGACTTAAAGATAAGAACCATATGATCATCTCGATAGACGCAGAAAAAGCATTTGACAAAGTACAGCATCCCTTTATGTTCAAAACTCTGGAAAAACTAGTGATAACAGGAACTTACCTCGACATTGTAAAAGCTATCTATGCCAAGTCTCAGGCTAGCATCATTCTGAATGGAGAAAAATTGAAGGCATTCCCTCTAAAATCTGGAACAAGACAGGGATGCCCCCTATCACCACTTCTATTCAATATACTTCTCGAAACACTGGCCAGAGCAATTAGCCAGACGAAAGAAATTAAAAGCATAAAAATAGGAAAAGAAGAACTTAAATTATCACTATTTGCGGATGACATGATTCTATACCTAGAAGACCCAAAAGGGTCTACAAGAAAACTACTAGAACTAATAAATGAATTCAGCAAAGTGGCAGAATATAAAATCAACACACATAAATCAAAGGCATTTCTGTATATCAGCGACAAAACTTCTGAAACGGAAATGAGGAAAAACACTCCATTCACAATATCCTCAAAAAAAATAAAATACTTGGGAATCAACCTAACAAAAGAGGTGAAAGACTTATACAATGAAAACTACAGAACCCTAAAGAGAGAAATAGAAGAGGATCTTAGAAGATGGAAAAATATACCCTGTTCATGGATAGGCAGAACTAACATCATCAAAATGGCGATATTACCAAAAGTTCTCTATAGGTTCAATGCAATGCCAATCAAAATCCCAATGGCATTTCTTGTAGAAATAGATAAAGCAATCATGAAATTCATATGGAAAAATAAAAGACCCAGAATAGCAAAAACAATTCTAAGCAGGAAGTGTGAATCAGGTGGTATAGCGATACCAGATTTCAAACTATATTACAGAGCAATAGTAATAAAAACAGCATGGTACTGGTACCAAAACAGATGGGTGGACCAATGGTACAGAATAGAGGACACAGAGACTAAACCACAAAGCTACAACTATCTTATATTTGATAAAGGAGCTAAAAACATGCAATGGAGAAAGGATAGCATCTTCAACAAATGGTGTTGGGAAAACTGGAAATCCATATGCAACAAAATGAAACTGAATCCCCTCCTCTCGCCATGCACAAAAGTCAACTCAAAGTGGATCAAGGAGCTAGATATCAAATCAGAGACTCTCCGTCTGATAGAAGAAAAAGTTGGCTCCGATCTACAGATTTTGGGGACGGGCTCAAAATTCCTTAATAGGACACCCATAGCACAAGAGTTAATAACAAGAATCAACAAATGGGACTTTCTTAAACTGAAAAGTTTTTTCTCAGCAAGAGAAACAATAAGAGAGGTAAATAGGGAGCCTACATCCTGGGAACAAATTTTTACTCCTCACACTTCAGATAGAGCCCTAATATCCAGAGTATACAAAGAACTCAAAAAATTAGACAATAAGAAAACAAACAACCCAATCAACAAATGGGCCAAGGACATGAACAAACACTTCACAGAGGAGGACATAAAATCAATCAACAAGTACATGAAAAAATGCTCACCATCTCTAGCAGTCAAGGAAATGCAAATCAAAACCACCCTAAGATACCACCTCACCCCAGTAAGTTTGGCAGCCATGATGAAGTCAAACAACAACAAGTGCTGGCGAGGATGTGGGGAAAAGGGTACTCTTGTACACTGCTGGTGGGACTGCAAACGGTTGCGGCCAATTTGGAAAGCAGTATGGAGATTCCTGGGAAAGCTGGGAATGGAACCACCATTTGACCCAGCTATTGCCCTTCTCGGACTATTTCCTGAGGACCTTAAAAGAGCACACTACAGGGATACTGCCACATCGATGTTCATAGCAGCACAATTCACAATTGCTAGACTGTGGAATCAACCCAGATGCCCTTCAATAGATGAATGGATAAAAAAATGTGGCATTTATACACCATGGAGTATTACGCAGCACTAAAAAATGACAAAATCACGGAATTTGCAGGGAAATGGATGGCACTAGAGCAGATTATGCTTAGTGAAGCTAGCGAATCCCTAAAAAACAAATACCAAATGTCTTCTTTGATATAATGAGAGCAACTAAGAACAGAACAGGGAGGAAGAGCAGGAAGAAAAGATTAACATTAAACAGAGACATGAGGCGGGAGGGAAAGGGCGAAAAAAAGGAAAATCACATGGAAATGGAGGGAGACCCTCATTGTTATACAAAATTACATATAAGAGGTTATGAGGGGAATGGGATAACAAACATGGAGGGAAATGAATTATAGTAGATGGGGTAGGGAGAGAAGATGGGAGGGGAGGGGAGGGGGGATAGCAGAGGATAGGAAAGGTAGCAGAATACAACAGTCACTAATATGGCAGTATGTAAAAATGTGATGTGTAACCGATGTGATTCTGCAATCTGTATTTGGGGTAAAAATGGGAGTTCATAACCCACTTGATTCTAATGTATGAAATATGATTTGTCAAGAGCTTTGTAATGTTGTGAACATCCAATAAAAAAAATAAAAATAAAAATAAAACACAGATGAAACTTCTAAAATAAAGAAGGAAGAATTATATTTAGTACTCTTGGAAAAGAGCCAAGTATGAAATATATCTGTAAAAAAATGTGCTCAAATAAGTAGAATAAAATATCATTCAGTTATTTTTATATCAAAAAACTCTCTTATGACGTACTCTTCAAATGATTGACTTTCAAGAAAGGCATTTAATAGTGTAGGTGATGTATTCTAAATTTTGACTTTGTGAATAATGGAAAGAGTGCTTATTGGGGCATGCAGCAGTATTCAGAATGCCCTTTCACCATATAACATGTCAGAATAACAGATGGCATACTCTGTAAAGAAAATTAATTTAAATAAGTCTGGTAAAAACCCACCTTTCTTGAGAGAAAAGATATTTTGTATAAGAAGTTCATCTTATTTATTGCCAACCTGGACAGGTAATGTATTCAGGTTTTTCCAATCTATTCCTTTGTGATAAAACAGACTCCACACACTCATCATGTACGCCACCACTTCTCAAATCCTTATGCACTCAGTGTGTTCTTATATTAGTCACCTATTAATAAAATTCCAATTAACAAAATTTGCTTTCTATTACTTTACTATATTTACTGTATGACAAAACTTTCCATTTTTAGCATAATGTATGCCTTTAAAAATACAGCCATGAGATTTTTATGATTCTTTAATAAACTCTGTGCTATTCTGCATGGTGCTTCTCTCTTTTAACTTTAGATTCATAAATAAAGGGTGCACTATTTTCCAAATATTTTCATTTATTTTATGAAATTGTACATTTTCAGATCATCATTTATAAATATTGAGTCATACAAGGTTTTTTCCTTATTGCAATAGGCAACAAACAGTTACATTTATCTGTGTCATTTTAATAATGTGCCATAGGCTAATGTCTGAATTTAATGACCTTCAAAACCCTGGATATATTGTTCCCATCAAAGATATTTCATAAGAACATCTCCATTAATATTTTAAATATATTGGAAATTATCAACACTAAAGTTTCTATTTATATCTGAATATAGGTATGTGTATAAACCTGTGTACTTGCACATAAATATGAATGCAGATAGATTATGCATGTATATATAATGGCTCAAAAATATGGATTTTATTAGCCATTAACTCAAAAACATTTTCATTTTTCTATTATGTTCAATGCAGTGTGTTAAAAATGGGAAAGATGGCAAGGCTGAGCACAAGTAAAACAGCCCAGGAAGGGATACAGTACATGCACACCAGTGAGTGTAATTTACAAAATGATATGAGCCATGAGAAAAGTACGCAGCAACAGTGAGTTTGTGAGGGGAGTATTACATTTTATGAAGAATGAGAAACATGGGAGGATGATAAAAACACTGGCAAGTTTTGAAAATGACATATAGACACTGTATTTGTGGATAAGTGGTATAGGTTGTCATGTGCAGAGAGAACAGGGCAAAGCCATGGAGTCAGAACAGAGGATATCAAGCCATTTGGTTTGACTGAGGCAGAAAGTATAGTGAGGGGAAGAACAGTAGGTAGAAATGCTCTGTGTGAGTTCTATCCTCACTCCTAATTCCATTTCCTAAGTAGGAGAATTCCATGGAGTCATTTAATTTCTCTAGATCTCTCTTCTCTCATCCATAAAATATGGAAGTTGGGCTAGATCAAGTATTTTCAAATAAAATTTAATGGAACTGTAATGATAAATTCATGTTAAAGATAATATGCAATATTAACAGTAATATGCATGTATAAACATTTCCATTTAAAGATGGCTCTCTCTTCTAGCCCAGTAGACACACATATAGGAAGAAAACAGTGTCATAAAGCTGTCTTGCAAAATGTATAGTCTCAGAAGTAAAATTACTATAATTTTTATAGCATAGTTATTTTCTTGGAAAACTAAGTTGGAAATAATGGATAATGGGTAGAGAAATCAGAAATATGATTGGAAAAATGTATATAAATGACAATAAGTTTACTTTATTAGAAAAGTATTTACACTTACAATAATTACAATAAACAATCATTTTAAATACTTTAAGTATGTCAAGAAAAATTTATGACACTTAATTAGAAAAAGAAAATGACATCAATTTGACCCCAATCTTTTGGTCAAAACTGTCACAGACTTAGAAAATCGTATTGCATTCTTGGGTAGATAAATTCAACATCATAAAAATGGAAATATTTCTTCTGGAAAGAAAACAAGTTCATTTTTGGAACCAGATTTGCTAATTTTGATATTATAATGTAAATGATAAAGCAAGATTTTTTAAAAAATTCTATTGATGAACTATATTTAGGGTGTATATCCCTTTCCACTGATATAAAACCACAATTATTAGAACCCATTTTACCATAAATAAGAAATAGATCAAAAGAACAAATGAAAAGTTCAAAATGTATAAGAATTATAAGTATCTGATTATATGAGAAGGGAATAAAACCAGTAGAATAAAAATTATTTAATAAATGGTATTAGAATCACAGAGTAGTCTACAGGGACAAAAAATAAATTCATAAAATAAAAGAAAAATAAATTACATATGATTCAAATATTTAAATAAAAAAAACTTTAACAATATTAGAAAAAACAAAATTTCAAATGATAGCATAAGAATAAAAAAGTCATTTCTATACATAAAATAAAGAAATATAAGGATTTGTTGTACTTAAACTGTTGTTTAAATTTTCTGAATACAAAAACACCACCAAAAAAATAGTCTGGGGAAACCATTTATAACTCATATAAGAGGGAAAGAGCTATTTTCATTTATGAATATGAAGATTAAAGATGACTAAATCCATTAGCACTCCTTTCTTCCACAAATTCTGCTTATCCTCCCCTGACTCTAAGCTAACACAGCCTACTAGTACCCTATAGGTAAGTAAAAGTGATGTTCTGCCTATTCCAAGATTTACTTTTAAAAGGATCAGCAGTTTCTTTCATGATCAGTAGGAGCCCTGAGGCCCCCATGACTGTGAGGAAGTTCATGCTGGCCACATTGACAGACTTCATAGAGACAAAATTCAACTAGCCCCCAGCTATTTGCATGCATAAAAATGTATTCAAATAACTCTAGACTCAGTTGATATTTAACTACCATCACATGATAGGCATTAAGCAAGAACCACCTACCTGCGTTTGTCATCAACACTTAGAACCATAAAAGGTAACAAGTTGTGTTGTCATTGAATTTTCAAAATGACTCATAAAGAAGTATAATATAAAACATTTTTTTATTAAAAGAAAAAGAAAACTCCAGTACCATACAGAAAGATAAGCAAAATATATGTGGCTATCTATGGTAGATTATTCTTTACAAAAATGGCAACAATGACTTCTGCCACACATGTTCTTCTACAGTGATTTTTCTCTATCTAGATCGAGAGGCCAGTTGCTCCTGCCCTAGAATCTAGGCTGACCAAAATCATTTTCTTTACCAATAGAATGAAGATAAAATGCCATTATGACACATCTAAGATAAAGTCAGAAGAAATTTTAAAGTTTTCATTTGGGTGTCTTAGAACCCTCACTCTTAGGATATTGCTCAGAAACCAGTTAGTAGGTCATAAGAAGCCCAAACTACATGAAACAACCAAAAGTAAGCATACCTGTCAGGATCCCAAACTCAGCCCTTTGCAAAGAACTAATGATGACTATAGCCAGGTGAGGCTATCACCTTAGATTTCTAGACTGGTTGAGAATTCAGATTATTGAAGACACATTGACCATATTTAACTACCTCAAGAGAACTGCTCCCATAAAATCATAAAACTGGTTTTAGAGCTACAGAGTTTTGGGTAAATATTTCTACATCAATAGGAAATGAAAATCATGGCTGATTATGTGTTTTTGTCCCATTTATTAAAATTTGACTCCCCCAAAGAGGAAAATGTTGATTTTTTGTTTTAATTTTCTAAAATTCAGATAGATCCTGTGGTTGTTAAGTGATAGTATAATAGAAAACATGTTATAGAGATCGCTTTCTTGATACAGTTCTGAAATGACTTGCCAGATTATACATTTTTAATTAATTAATTTATTTTAATTATGTATATATGACAGCATATATACATTCATCTATTGAAGGGCATCTATGTTGCTTCCACAGCTTAGCTATTGTGAATTGAGCTGCTATAAACATTGATGTGGCTGCATCACTGTAATATGCTGATTTTAAGTCCTTTAGTTATAGATCAAGGAGTGGTTTAGCTGAGTCAAACAGTGGTTTCATTCCAAAATTTTCCAAGGAATCTCCATACTGCTTTCCAGATTGGTTGTACCAATTTGTAATCCCACCAGCAATGAATGAGTATGCCTTTTCCCCCATATCCTTGTCAACATTTATTGTTGTCTGTATTCTTGATAACAGCCATTCTGACTGGCATAAGATGAAATCTTATAGTTTCGATCTGCATTCCTCTAATTACTAGAGATGTTGAACATCTTTTCATATATTTGTTTATCGAATGTATATCTTCTTCTGAAAGTCTGTTCAGCTCCTTAGCCCATTTATTAATTGAGTTGTATGTTTATTTGCTTTTTGGTTTTAAGGTTTTTGAGTTCTTTATATATCCTGGAGATTAGTGCTCTATCTGAAATGCATATGGCAAAAATTTCTCTCTCTTCACCTCATCGATTGTTTCTTTTGCTGAGAAGAGGCTTTCTACTTGGAATCTGTTCCATTTATTAATTCTTGATTTTATTTCTTGAGCTATAGGAGTCTTGTTAAGGAAGTTGGGGCCTAATCCAACATAATGAAAATCTGGGCCTACCTTTTCCTCTCTTAGGATCAGGGACTCTGAACTAATTCCTAAATTCTTGATCCACTTTGAGTTGAGTTTTGTGCATGGTGAGACATAGGGGTTTATTTTTGAGACCCAGAGTAGCCAAGGCAATCCTTAGCAAGAAGAGTGAAACAGGAGACATCACAATATCAGAACTTAAACTATACTACAAAGCTATAGTAACAAAAATGGCACCATATCGGCACCAAAATAGATGTGTAGACCAATGGTACAGAATAGAAGACACAGAGACAAACCCATATAAATACAGTTATCTCATACTAGACAAAAGTGCCAAAAACATACATTGGAGAAAAAAATGGTGCTGGGAGAATTGGAAATCCATATGCAGCAAAATGAAAAATAAACTTCAGTCTCTCACCATGCACAGATTTTATTTCTTGTCTCATTAGAATACTTGTTCATAGAGAGTTCCTTCTTGGGAGTAACGTATCATATATGAAATGTGGTAACCTTTAATCCACAATACTCTCAGAAGAACGGGACATGTGGCATAGCCCTGGAAAGAGATCTCATGTGGACAAAGAAAGAACAGGGATAGAAATGCCACCACCACCCCCAATGTCTATGCTGTGATTCTCAGAAACTATAATTATGTTACCTTACATGAAAAAGGGTATCTTGAACATTCCTTATATAAATGAAGTTGAGTACATTTCCCTAGATTTAAGAGCATTGTTATGATTTAGTGTGTCTCCCAAAAGCTCATATCCAAGACAATGCCAGAATTTTCAGAGATAAATGATTAGATTATGAGAGGTGGAACATAATCAGTGAAATAATACACTGATATGGATTAACTGGGCTATAACTGAGGGAGGTAGGTTGTGACTGGAAGAAGTAGGTCACTGGGGGTGGGGTGTTTGGGGTCTATATTTTGTCCTTGCTTAGAGCACTCTCTCTTTCTCTCTTTCTCTCGCCCCTTCCTAGTTGCCATGTCCTGAGCTTCCTTCCTCCACCACTCTTTTCTGTCTATGCCACTCAGCTCAGAGGTATGGAGTCCATTCTCATGTCTTTTGGTTACAGGAAAACAAAGATGACTAAAACAAGCTCTCTCTCTCTCTCTCTCTCTCTCTCTCTCTCTCTCTCTGTGTGTGTGTGTGTGTGTGTGTGTGTGTGTGTGTGTGTAACTGAAGTATTGAATCTTCAACCAGAATTTATATGAAATTATATTCTGAATTATCCAGGTGGGCCTGAATTATCCAGGTAATCAATAGGTCCTTAAAAGTAAAAATAAGAAAGAGAGAGAGAGAGAGAGAGAGGGAGGAGAGAGGGGAAGGAAGGAAGGAAGGAAGGAAGGAAGGAAGGAAGGAAGGAAGGAAGGAAGGGATGGAGGGAGGGAGGGAGGGAAGAAAGAAAAGTGAATCTTTGAGATGTATGGAAGTAAAAGCAAGAGTAAGAGACTCAACCTAATATTAATGAATTTGAAGACTGAAGAAGAAAGTCATGAACCAAAGAATGTGGGCAGCCTCTAGAGTTAATTAGGAATGTCTTTCACCTGATGTGACAATTACAAAGAAGAGGAACTTCAGTTCTACATCTGAGGTAAAATTCTGAGTCAATATAGCATATTCTTTTAATAACCCAGATAAAGAAGATATGAACAATTTTCACCAGTTAGCCTGTGAAAACCATGTCATATTTTTGACCTACAAAATTTTAAGATAATTTTTTTTGTTTAAACTTCTAAAAATTGCATACTCATGTGCTATGACAACAATAGGATACCAATAAAAGTACCAAGCCACCTGGTCTGTGATTGGATCACTTTAGTCATGCAGTTTAGTTGAGTTCTAAAACAATTCTGGTCCTAGCTCCCTAATCTTCAATGTGTCCAACTGCATAAAATACCAAGCAAGAACTGAAAATCTGAGCACAATACACCCAGATAAACAATGATATAAAATTTTAGTTTTAAGCTTCTAAGTTTTGGAGGTATTTGTAGCCCTGAAAAGAAATCTCATGTGGACAAAGAAAGGATAGAGATAAAGAGTTTAGATTACTTTGCTTTAGGACATCTATAATTCTCTTGAACTGGTATAGTACCATTTGAAGGTGGGCTTAGGTTAAAGTGTTCATCATAAATTTAGGCCAACCACTAAAGCTTTTTTAAAAGAAGCACAATTGAAATTTTAAAAGAACAGATTTATCAAATTTGTCAAATGCTCAATTAAAGCATAGAAAAAAGAAGGAGGGGACAACAAACAAGTAAAAAAAAACAAAATGATTATAAAGATGGGAGATATTAATTGCAGTAGATAAATAACCACTTTAAATTTTAATGGTTTAAATTCAACAATTGAAAGGCAACAAAATGTAAGAGTATATTTAAAACAAAAATATAAATACCCAAATACATATTGTCTATTTAAAAAAAAAACACTTTGTATTTAAAGAGTTAGATAGATTTTTTAAAAAATATGCTAACATTAATCAAAAGAAAACTGGAATAGTTATGTTATTATTAAGAATACTCCAGATTAAGGAAGATCAACAAGAATAAATAAAGGCATTACATAGTGTTAAATTGGTAAATCTCCAAGAAAATACACGAATTATACCAACCAACAGAGCACCTAAATATATCGGACAAAAACTAGAGAAACAATAGGGAAATTCACATTTATTGTTTCAGACTTGAAATTTTTTTATTATAATTAATAAACAGTCAGATAATTGGTAAGCCTATAGCTTGCCTTTAGAGCACTACTAATCAGTTTGATCTAATTGACATTTATTTAATACTCCATCCAATCTCAGAATAAATATCCTTTTCAAGCTCAGGCATGTTAACCAAATAGATCAAATTCTGTACAGTAACATATCTTAACAAACTTAACATTCATTCAAAGAATTTTCTAAATTTCAATGTGATTAAAGTATATAACAGCGACAGACAAAAAGCTGGAAGATCCATAATATTTAGAAATTAAACAACATAACAACAAACTAGGCTGTTTCCTACTTTTACTAAAATAGACAATTATCTCACCCTGAAAGTATTACTACAAATAAGACCTACTTGATTGCAAAGTTTAGAACATAAAATAGTATAATGTCAATCAAAAGTTATTATGAATATTATATTTCCACTGAATTGTAATGGATATTTCTTAGGATTAGAGATTAGAATGATGTATGATTTGCTATTATCTCTCTATTGAAGTTGTCTGCTATAGTAAAACCACTATAATTTTTTCAAATTACTAGTTATTTTACCAAATAAAATAGTCACTGAAATATATTAGTTCAAGAACCAAAACATTTTCTAATATTTTGAATCTTAATGGCAAAAGTAGCAGAGCCTTTCAGTTCCATTTCATATGCTAAGATTATTCTGAAGAAGGCAATTGCTGCAAAAGATCACAATAATCTCCTTTACTCAAATAGTGAAAATTGGGAAGAATTTGATCTCTATTCTTTTTTTTAATCTCAAAATTATTTGAAATTTAAAAATTTCATTGGAAGTAAAGACATGTTATGTTAAAATACTTCTTTAAACTTTAAAACTTTTTCTCCAAGAGATAAATCAATAAACAAAACCTCTATATTTTATCAATCAGTATATATATATAGAATATGATAAAAATGTGAGAAAATGTTTATATGATACAAAATAATCGACATAATAATAAAAATAAAATTTTTCTCTCAGGAAATTTGTTTAGACTATAGACATTTCCTCTCAATTTAAATAGTTATTTAAACTCACAAACTTCTATAATTCAATATACTTTATACTTATTTTATGGTAGTTACTATGTATCATATTTGCACTTTATCAAAGATAAGACCAACTCATATAAAGAAGCAAAATTTATCAATGAGAATTAGCTTTGTTTCTTTTCTGAGAATGCAAATCAATATAATCTACTAAAACTAAAATTCACAAGTGATGTTTTCAGCAGCTACTGCCTGGCAGACAAGAAGAGAGTTATGGATTGTTGCAAAACATTTTGACATATTGGGACATATTTAGAGGTACCATAGGAACCTAGGGGAATCAATATATATCAGAATGTAGAAGGACAATTCAGCCTGGTAATATCAAATGCTTTAAGAGAAAATTTTATCTTCTTAGGTTATCTTCTATACATTTGCCAACTTTAACATTTTCCTTTCTCCAACTGTAAATTGATATTTGACTATACAATTTCACAGTTATATTTTTTCTTCTGAAGAAGAATTATAAAGCCTCAGGAACTCAAGAGTTTTAAACTGAGAGCACGAAGTTTATTCAAACACAAGACAATCTGGACTAAAGTTGCTGCTGGGCAGACTGATGCCACATTTCTTATGTTCTTAGGATTTCTGCTCACCTTTTGATTACTAAGCTACCAATAAGGGCCGAGGGCATTCATACTTACAAAGTCCTTAAATGAGACTCCTCATTTTCTGAGGTTCTTTGAAGTAGCTTTACATAATCTCTGAGGTTGTTGCTAAAGTTCAAAAGATTGGCCGGAGCTATAACATGATCCATGAGTCTTTGTTAAAATGTGTGTGTGTGTGTGTGTGTGTGTGTGTGTGTGTGTGTGTGTGTGATGTGTAAGGCAGTGGGCATCTACCCATGACCTCTTGTACTTTTCTAAACAGTTGAAGCCTTGGACCCCACTCCCTGGCTCCAAGGTGGATTTTCAGGCAGATATACCCTGGCAAACTTAGTTATTTTTGATGTGTGCCTAGAAGAACTATGGTGTACTCTGATTCCTGCTAGGTAGATTCACAATCTTTATTCTGAACAAATTGAGAGGACTTATCAAGGGTGCATTTTACATGATCACTTTTTTAAAAAAAATTGCAGTATTCGGGATTGAATCCAGGGCTTCACACATGCTAGGCAAGCACCCTAAAACTGAGCTGCAATAGCAATCATTTTTATTTTAAGACAGAGTCTCACTAAGTTGCCAGGATGGCCTTGAACTTGTGGTCTACCTGCCTCAACCACTGCACCCACCTACTAGATAACTTTTTAAAGAATCCCTTCCTTTGTCTATCTGGGTGAAGACAGGTCAGCAGCAAGCATATATGTCAGTTCTTTTTGTAACTGAAGTTAGGATTTTGTTTTGTTTTATTTTGGGTTTTTGTTTGACACAGAGGCTTGTTTATTGTTGTTTTGCTATACTGATGTCTTGCTATGTTGCCCAGACTGAGGCTGATCTTGAACTTGTAGGCTCAAATGATCCTCTTGCCTTAGTCTCCTAAGAAGCAGCCAGCTAAAATCAGGATTTTGTTTTGCTTTTCTTTTCTGGTACAGCCAAGATGTCCTTCCTTACCTATTTGGAATTAATTTCATTGAAAGTTCTTCTGTTTTTATTGAGCTGCTAATCTCTTGTTCTAAAGATAAAGAAATTAGTACATTCTTTTTTTTATAAAGGTCTTATTGAAGACATTCATCTTAGCAACTCTGATAAAAAGAAAACAAAACAAATCTGATCTTAATTTCCTACTGATTTTTATCGGACTTTGAAGATTTAGTTTACAAAACAGGATCACAATTCCTTTCCTGAGTTACAAACACCAGATTGTTTCAAATCTCTAAAAGAGCAATCTGAATCACCATGCTGTATCATTTCTGACTTGGCTTTTCAGTGTTTCTCTGTAAAGGAGCCAGAATAATACCAACATTCCTGCTTTATTTTTTCAGAGATTTTCAATATATTTTAGGACCAGATCTCCTTGCTATGGTTTGAAGATGAGATGTCCCCAAAAATCTCCTGTATTCTTGCAAGAATGTTTGAAGGTGAAATGATTGAATTGTGAGAACCGTAATCTAATCAATTCATCCTAGTTTGAATGGACTCCATAATAACTGTAGTCAAGTGTGGTGTGGCTAGAGGAGATGGGTCTGTGGGGGTGTGCCCGGGAAGGGTGCATTTCCCTGTGCTCTCTTCCCCACTGCCTTTCTCTGCATCCTACCCACCACATAAGCTGAGCAACTTTCCTCTGCCTATCCCCATGATGTGCTGCCTCACATTGGACCTAGAGCAAAGAAGTCATCTATAGACTAAGACCACTGAAACTCTGAACTCCAACTAAACATTTCCTCCTTTAAGTTGTTCTTGTGTATTTTGGTCATGGCAGTGCTAAAACTGACTAAAGCAGGCTTATTCTGAGGGCTCTCTGAATCTTCCAGGATGAGATGTTGTTGGTGATCCATTAGTTCACCAGGTGAAATTGCACTGGTGTTTCACAGCACCCTCAGACTCAAACAAGGCTTTCTGAGCATCACTGCTATCCTGAGTAACTCCTATGGACCCATAGTCTGCCACGATTTGGATGATATCCTCATTCTTCCACAAATAGAGCACAATAAAAACTCTAATCAATCTGCCCACACATCACCTTCTCCTTTGGCACACCTTTTGTTTCAGCTTTAGTGATTTCTGTTGACTTGAATCTTGTCTTTGTTCCTTCCACTTGCTCTTCCTCCAGTCCTTTCAGCACAGCCGCCTGTGATCAGAATTGCCAGCCTCCAGCTTCTCTTTATGGTGTCTTAACAGTCTCTCTCCACTGCTCCTGAATAGTTTCCCACATGTCCACTTACATCCAGCTTGAATTCTCGGTGACAAGTTCTGCCATGATAATTCCGTACTGGGAAGGGATGATGCCTTTCTTCTTGTATGCATCACGAAGAGAAGAAATTTTGCCATTAATAACTCTATATTTCTATGTGCTGTTCAGGTCATCCTTGGCCAGTTCAAACAACCTGAGGTTCATATCAGCAATAGGATTAAAGGAACCACAAGGAAGGAGAAGTACTTCTGTCTTCTTTGGTTTGTCCATGGAAAACTTGGACACCTCCCTTGTTGACCCACCCTCACAGCAATGGCTCCCAGTCCTTTGGATAAAATGGTCATGTGAATGCCAAAGAGGGTTAAAACCATGGCTGGACGATCATTGGTTCATAGAAGAAACAGGTTATTACTAAAAGCAGATCATTAGCATGGAAAATAAGTGATTCCATTTGATGTTATAAACATTTCCTATTCCATACACTCTTCGTTCTGTTCAAGGAATATATTCTAACAATGCAAATTATTGAACAACCTTGAATTTAGTAAGATTTCATATATATTAAATATATCTCTGCATATGGCCATTTCCTTTTTTTAAAAATAGAATCATTCTCTAACTTCTATTGAGCACTATCCTAGATCATTGAACATTGTATGAAATCACCAGTAAGCAATTTTAGATAGGTATGGAGATATCTGAGAATTATTCAAAGAACAGCAATTAATGCTTTGCTGTAGGAAAATGAATGAAAGAAATAGTAGTCAATATCTTATTAGTAAGTACATTGCCATCATATTTTATATTGTGCTTATTTTATGTTTGTTAAGAAATTAAAACAATTAAAAGGATGGGTTAATTCATAATAGCAGAAGCTAAATAGATTAGTCACCACTTCCACTCTACCAAAAAAGATTATTGCAAGTATTATTCAGCATACTGACTAATCATTTATTAAAACTATGCAGAGTGCCATAGTTAATGTTGTATTAGATTTTTTATTGTATGCCCCATTTCAAGTGAAATATTTGAGTACTAAATGTAAAATATTCTCTGATATTAATATTTTTTAAAGCTACAGAAGTGAAATATTTTTCCTAGTAATTTTCTTTCTTTCTGTTTTTTTTTTTTTTTTTTTTTTTTTGGTGTTGGGGATTGAAGATCAGCACTTTACAATGAAGCTACATTCCCAGCCTTTCCTAGTAATTTTAGATGAAAATAGGAAAAAATCTAAAGTTAGGGATTTCCAAATCACCGAATTTTAATTCAAAACAATTTGTGTTTAATAGGATGTAATTATAACTATAATCATAATGAATTGTCAGTTCACAAATGTTAATAAGTGTATCAGCTACACTATGTGGAATGGGCACAGAATTCCAAGGGAAAGGTCTTACATTTAAAATAATCATAACATGCACTAGTTATGTATCTTTGAGTAAATCATTTAACCTTATGTCTTCCATTACTCTTTTTTAAGTTTACACATTCAAAATGAAAGATGAAAGTCAAAGAAATTGTTTTGAATTAGAAAGTTTAAATCTTGTCTTGATGGGTAAATCATGCTGTAAAGTGGTAACCTGCTCAGAACATTCAAGGTAGACAAGCAACAATTCTACAGCATTGCAATTTCCGACCTAAATTTACTTTATAATCATGATCTAGCTATATTGGTTCATGTGACAAACAATCTTTCCTCTTCAAAACACATAATCAAAGCTATTTTTTAAGCAAATAGGTATTAGAAAAGAAAAATTAGTTGAAAATTTCAAGAATATGTGTAGTATAAACCCCCAAAGAGTAAGAATTTGAATATATTTTGATCAGAATCCAAGCCTCTGAGGACTGATATTTATTTTAGCTCCTTCTCTGGAGGACATTGATTCAAGAATAAAATATATATAGTGTTTCCAAAATTAAGATAATTGGAAGTTACTAAATTTTGTAAACTATATTATTCTTTTATGAAAATTAAAATATACTAGATTCTCTTGGAAGAATCCTCTGACACCTTAATAATGTGGACTTCAAGTGTGTCTATACAACAGAACAACTAGAATTGGTGTAAACATTTTTTAGAATAGTTTGAACTAGCAATATATTTAATAGAAAATAACTAGATATACAGTTTTTTATTTAGAATGATGTGAAAAATAGGTGAATCTGGAGGCAAAACTTTAAAGAGAATTTTTGGTTAAGTAAATATAAAAATAATAGTATCTATTAGTTTACCATTTTTATTTGTTTGTTTTACCAAAAAGTAGAAAAGACTGGCAACAACTGATTTGATAATTATTAGTAGGACAGCTTCTTTGCTCCCTGGGAGCAGAGCTAGAAAATCACATCTATATGAGGCTGAAACTTGCGTTACCCATGGGATCTTTTACAAGGTTTTCTGAAGCTATTTTCTTGAAAGAAAAATATACTTCATTTGATCAGCAGGACATCTGGTATATGCTTATCATGGAAACGTTCTGTCTGAGACACTGAATCTGAATATTAGAATTGCCAGCTGCAGTGTTCTTTGTATCAGTTGATTAACTTGAAGGAGAATTTATTAAGGAGAAAGATTCTGAGACAAGGACTGGAAACAGGGAGTGGGAAACTACACAGAACAAGAGAGACAGAAAAATACAGCAGTCAGCATGATATTCGGTTCCCAGCATGCCACTGGGATCTTAAAAGACTATAAGCCAAAAGGCCATGTTTGATCTCTATGTGATAAGCATGCCAGGTTGAAGGTAACTGAGCATTTTCCCCATTTTGGTGCAGAAAACAGCACCACACTGGCATTATGGGAATTCCTCAACAGTGTTATTGCAATCCCCAAAGGTATAGTTGAAGAACTCCAGTGATGGCTGAGTGGCTTTGTTGAAGAGATGAAAGGCCTAGCAGACAAGACAATATCTAATAGGGATATATCTGACATGTCTGTGAGACCTGAAGAGGAGTAGACGGGATTTCCTAGAGGTCTGAGGTCCAACATGAACTTATAGATGCACGAAAGTCACTGGAAATTAAATAGTGAAGTAAATAAATTAAACACCAAGTTTCCCAAGAATACCATGTAACTCAAAAGTTTATTGGAGATCCTATTACACTAACATGTTCATGGTATCAAATTTGACATATGAATGGACAGAAGAACATAGAATGGAAAGTGTAACAATAAATATGACTATTCATAAAAACTTTTTTGTTTAAATTAAGAAAATATTATTAGTGCAAGATCTATATAATAATTTACATAAGAATCTCCACTGAAGACATAATTTTACAAGTTAAATTATATTATTGGTAATTGTCGCTTTAAGGATGCCCATGGCATGATGTGTTTTAATGTGTTTGAATTCCTTGTTCTTAAATCAAAAACCTTGCTCCCTGCCCATTCTTTTTTTTAGATACATAATAAGTTGCTCTTCAAACCTTATAAATACTGAAGCTAGCAAATTTTTAATTTATTTACTGACATATAAAATTGTGCATATTTGACGTTTTAATAAATGTATATATTGTATAGTGTTCCAAAAAGTGTGTTCATATTATTTTCTTCAAATATTTATTATTTCCTTGTACTGAAAATATTAAAAATCCTTTCTTATACCATTTTTGAAACATAGAATATATCATTTTATCTATAATCAGCCTGCATTGGAGTAAAACACTAAAACTTCTTGCTCCTATCTAACTATAACTCAGTACCCATTGATCAACCTTTCTTCATGCTTCTTTCTTCTTTACTCTTCTGAGTCTCCATTTTTTACTATTTTACTCCTGACTTCAATCAGATCAACTTTTTTAGATTCACATGAGTAACATCACATGATTTCTTTCTGTGCTTCCCTATTTCAATTAACATAATGACCTCCAGTTCTAAATATATTGTCAAAAATGGCAAGATTTCATCTTTTTTAATGAATGAATATTATTCCAGTGTGTATATGTACCATATATTTTTACCCATTCATCATTTGATAGACCATTAGGTTGCTCCCAATTTTCTGGTATTGAAAACCATGTGTCAAAAATCATGAGAGGCCAGGCACATGCCTATAATTCCAGTGTCTCTGGAGGCTAAGGAAGGAAGATCATGAGTTCAAAGCCAGTCTCAGCAAAAGCAAGGCACAAAGCAACTCAGTGAGAATCTGTCTCTAAATAAAATACAAAATAAGGCAGGCGTGTGGCTCAGAGGTTGAGTGCCCTAAGTTCAATTCTTGGTATCCCCCCAAAAAAATAATAATAACAATCATGATAGTTCATACATCTCTTCAACACACTGAGTTCATTTACTTTGAATATATACTTGAGTAATAAGAATACTAGATCATATGATGGTTATATTTTTAATTTCTTGAGAAACATCTGTACTGTTTTCCAAAATGTCTATTCTAATTACATTTCCACCAGTGGGCAAGGGACACTTTCCTCCATGGCCTTCCAAGCACTTGTTATCATGTGTCATTTTAATAACATTCCATTCCAGCTATGGTGAGCTGTGTCTTACCATGGTTCCAATTCACATCTCCCTGATGATCAGTGATGTTAAGCATTTCTTCAAGTATCTGTTAACCATTCATATGTCTTCTTTTGAGGAATTCCTATTTCTGCATAATGCTCACTTTTAATCTTTATTTTTGCTCTTGTTTGACTTCCTTGTACATTCTGGAAGTTAACACCTTTTCAGATATATGATTTGTACATAACTTACTAGTATGATACAACCCCATTAATCTATTTGTCTATTTTTCTCATATTTTCTTTGTTTGGGGGGTCTTATAAAAACTCCTTTCAATTCCAAAGTGCTGACTTCCTCCATATTTTCTTCTGGTAGTTTCACAATTTCAAGTCTTATGTTTAAATCTTTAACCTGTTTCTGCTGACTCTTCTTTATTGAAGACATAGAAGACATATCCCCTGTATAGGGGATAGGGATTGTTGTGGTTTGGATGTGAGGTGTATCCCCACAAAGCTCATGTTAGACAATACAGAAATGTTCAGAATCAAAATGGCTAGATTAGAAGAGCTGTAACCTCATATAGTGCACTAACCTATTTGATGGATGAATAATTTTAATGAACTAACTGGATGACAACAATAGGCAAGTAAGGTTTGGCTAGAGGTAGTAAGTTACTGGAGGTTGAAAGTTATACATCTTGTCCCTGTCTCCTCATGCTCCATCTGCTTCCTGGCTACCTTGAGCTGAGTAGTTTCCTCCACCATGCACTTCTGCCATGATGTTCTTTCTCATCTTGGACTTGGAACAATGGAGTCAGCCATCCATGGACAGAACATCTGAAACCATGAGACAGAACAAAACTTTTCTCCTCTAAGTTGTTCTTATCAGATCTTTTGGTCAGAACAATGCAAAGCTGACTAACACAGGGATCTAATGTCATTTCTCTGCATGTGGATGTTTAATTTTCCTTGCAATGTTTACTGAAAAGATTTTTCTTTCTCTAGTGAGTGTTCTTAGAACCTTTGTTGAGGCTCAGTTGGCTATAGATGTATAGTTTACTTTCAGGCTCTCTGTTCTATTCCATTGATGTATGTGTGTCTGTTTTTATGCCAATACCATGCTGTTTTGATTACTTTGGAGTAGCCAAAGTTTCATAGTCTATTTTGAAATCAAATAGCATTCTTCCTGCTTTGTATTTTTGCTTAAGGTTTTTTGACTATTCAGGGAATTTTTTTATTTCTATGAAGAATGTCATTAATATTTTGAAATGGATTGTAATAAATTTGTAGGTCACTTCGGATTGTATGGACATGTTAATAATAGTAATTCTTCCAATCCATAAATACAAGATGTTTTTCCATTTTTTTTTTGGGGGGGAGGCGGCGTATATGCCACTTTAATTTCTTTCATCAATATTTATAAGTTTTTTTTTAATCTACTGTACTGGTTTGCACTAGTTTTTAAAAAGTTATCCCCCCAAATTGACATCCTTTATTAGCCAACAAAAATAAACTTGAATTAATAGACTTTCTCAATAGATAAATAACCTCACTAACTTAAGCCTAGAGTACAAGACTGATTAGTACCTTAATGTGAATTACTCCAGTAACCTCCTCAGTTGTCCAAAGCTGATATGCTTATTTCATTTTGGAAGAAAATGGGTTTTTCTTCCAAGAATATCTGTGTGAGGCTTTGGAGACTATCAGGGTTGGAAAAAAGAACAGGATATTATATGGGATGAGAGACAGAGCAAAGAATAAGGGATGCATTTTTACACATTGTTTCTCAGAGAATTCTGTGGCAAACTCCCCATACTGTTACACTCAGTTTCTTACTATTTCTAAGGATTACTAATATCTAATGAATTCTAATTATCACATGAGAAAAGTAGTATTTTTTCCAATAGTGATCACTAGTAAAGTGACTTGTTAAAGAGAAGTGTGTCCTCTTGCAAAACTTCATAGAGACCAGCTATCCTAAGTGTTAGGGAATTATATTGTGGTAGGATTCTGAAGCAGAAAATGTGTGGTCCTTCCTGCAACCACAAATCATGACCTTCGGTCCCTGATCATGCCAAAGTCAGAACCAGGGCTTTTCCCTTAGCAAAATATTTGAGTCCCTCTTGTGAAATATCATGGGTGGACCTCTTAGATCCCTGTGTGCTATCCAGGATTTGATGGATAAGGGAGAACTATGCAACAGTGACTGCTTCTTTCTCATTATATTTATTATGTAAACACTTCTAATGCTGATCCAGACTTGGCATGTACCTTAAAATGTGCCCTTTTTGTTTAGCAAAGAAAAACAACTGTTTGAAAAAAAATGTAAATACATACTTTAAGCAGATAATGTGCCACATGGGTCACTTTGAGGTAAACCCATTTTAATAAGATTTAGGTGGTTATAGTATAGTTCTTCAAGGTTTCCTTAAAGCATTCTTAAATAAAGTTGACTAAAACTCTAATCAAAATTAAGTAGAAAACAATCCATATTTGAATCAATAAATATTTAAGTCTCTGTTATGTTTACAGACAATTTACATTTTATACTTTCCCTTCCTATTCTCTTAAGAACAGTTACTTCTGGTTTAAAAAAAAAATCAACAAGGGCTGATTGTTTTTGCACATATTTTTAAGTGATGTGAATTTTACATAATCCTTTATAGGAATTTGTATTCAGGAACAATTTATAACTTCAGGATTATAGTCAAACAAGTTACTGAATAGATTTAACAACTTCGACTAGCACTCAGAGTTATGAGCCATGAATATGCCCATTTGAAGTTTTCTTATAAGAATTAATCAAAGGATTTAAAGAAATAGAAATGGGAAGATTTGGAGAGCCAAGTAGGCATCTAAAGCATTGTGTATCAACAACCAAGGATATATTAATTGATCTTTTTTTTTTTAATCAACTGAAGTTTATTTTCTTCAAGAAACAGGAAAGTAGTGAAAGAAAATGTTCTATACTTACTACTAGTTAAAATCCGGGTAGTAAAATTTATAATTGGATTATTATTACATATTACACCCCAAAATTACCCACATCCAATTCTGACCATAAATTTAAAGCTTAAAGCAAAAAGTCACACAAGCTCACTGCTGTCTTTATGTTGTAATAATAACAGAAATATTCCTAAGTCACTATTACGGCCAATCTTCATGAGAAAAGTGACTAATTAAAATGTAATTAATAAAATTCAAACTAGTCACTTTTTATGAATCATTGTTCATTTAGTTTTGTTTTTAACAATGATTTAAATATGATAAAATTCAAGTAGTAAATAAGTGTAGATAGAAAATAAAAACATATCTTAATAGCTACTTCTAGCTATTAAGTAATATTTACTTTATTTTAATAAATCTTGACAGATTACTTTCTTTTGAAAGTAATGGGAATTAGAGCAAATTGCCCCGCGGCTAGAATCTGCGGCACGCGCTGGGAAGCAAGAGATAGCAACGCAAAGATACAGCGCTGCGGATTCTGTGGGCTCCTGCCAGCTGTGCAATCACAGTACACAGTGCTGAATTCTGGGTTTGAGACAGGGGAAGGAAGTGGTCCAGTTCGGTTCTCCACACCGGTCAGACCACAGAGGAGGCCAGCGGCCACCATCTTGGAGAGCTGACGTCATCATCATCATGTTTTCGACTGATCGCAGCTCATTCAACCATAGAACAGGTAATTTCAGGCTGCCATTCACCTGCATCTCGCAGACAAAGTACTCAGGCTCAGTGCTAAAGAACCCGGGGAAACTGCCTCTTGGAGCCTGCTCCTATAAGAACATGCACCGAGCCCGGAGCGGCCAAATTCTGGCTCCCGGAACTGCTCTGGCCCAGGGCTAAAGAACCCGCGGAAACTGCTTCTCGGTCACGATCCTGCTGAATACTGTGGAAGCCAGAGGGGCAGAGCAGAGACGCCGCCCGCGCCTGGAACAGCCCCAGCGACCGCCAGCGTGGTATCACTTCACCCCAACTGCAGCAGGGGCCGAGCAGAGCCGCCGCCCGAGCCCGCAAGGTAGGCAGACCTGCAACCGACCAGCGGATCAGGCCCAGCGGCCTGCCGGCATGGTAGACACGTCACCCCAATTGGAGTAGGGGCAGAGCAGAGCCTTCGCCCGCGCCCGGAACAGGCCCAGCGGCCAGCCAGCGTGGTAGACAGATCAACCCAATTGGAGGAGGAGCACAGCCGCTGCCTGCCCTGCAAGGGAGACTTGTCAAGTATACAAGAGCAATATAAATATATAGGGGGAAAATTTCAAAAACAAAACAGTTTCACCAAGAAGAAAGAAACGCGAGCAGTATGAAATGACAAGGACAGAAAGGACCACAAGCAATGCAGGTCAACTCAACTTTAGAAGAGGTAATAGCTGCAGCAGATGGAATGTCAGATAAAGTATTCAGGATATACATGCTTCAGATGATCTGGAGTCTCAAGGAAGACATTAGACAGCAAAATCAGACAATGAAAGATCACTTTGACAATGAATTACATAAACAAATCCAAGAAGCAAAAGATCAACTACACAGGGAGATAGAGGTAATAAAAAACAAACAAACAAAATCCTAGAAATGCAGGAAGCAATAAACCAACTTAAAAACTCAATTGAGAAGACTACCAGCAGAGTAGAACACTTAGAAGATAGAACATCAGACAATGAACACAAAGTATTTCAACTTGAAAAGAACATAGACAGCTCAGCAAGACTGTTAAGGAACCATGAGCAGAACATCCAAGAAATATGGGATAACATAAAGAGACTAAACTTAAGAGTCATTGGGATACAGGAAGGTATAGAGGTCCAAACCAAAGGAATGAGCAATCTATTCAATGAAATAATACGAGAAAACTTCCCCGACTTGAAGAATGAGACAGAATCACAAATCCTAGAAGCCTACAGGATGCCGAATGTGCAAAATCATAAGCGATCCACAACTAGACACATTATAATGAAGATGCCCAACATACAGAATAAGGAGAGAATTTTAAAAGCTACAAGAGAAAGGAAGCAGATCACATTTAGGGGTAAACCAATCAGGATAACAGCTGATCTTTCAACACAGACTCTGAAAGCTAGAAGATCCTGGAATAACATATTTCAAACACTGAAAGAAAATGGGTTCCAACAAAGAATCGTGTATCCAGCGAAATTAAGCTTCAGGATGGAAGATGAAATTAAAACCTTCCACAATAAACAAAAGTTAAAAGAATTTGCAGCTAGAAAACCATCTCTTGAAAACATCTTTGGAAAAACATTTCAGGAAGAGGAAATGGAAAATAATAATGAAAACCAACAGTGGGAGGTAGGACAGTAAAGGGGGGAAAATAATCAAAGAGGAAAACAAACCATGTTTAGTAACATAAATAAAGAAATATGGCTGGAAGAACAAACCATATCTCAATAATAACCCTAAATGTTAATGGCTTAAACTCACCAATTAAGAGACACAGGCTAGTAGAATGGATCACAAAACAAGACCCAACAATATGCTGCCTACAGGAGACGCATTTGATAGGAAAAGACATACATAGACTGAAGGTGAAAGGTTGGGAAAAATCATATCACTCATATGGACTTCGGAAACAAGCAGGAGTGTCCATACTCATGTCAAATAAAATAGATTTCAAGCCAAAGTTAATCAAAAGGGATAAAGAGGGACACTACATACTGCTCAAGGGAACCATACACCAACAAGACATAACAATCATAAATATATATATGCCCCAAACAACGGTGCAGCTATGTTTATTAAGCAAACTCTTCTCAAGTTCAAGAGTCTAATAGACTACCATACAATAATCATGAGAGACTTCAACACACCTCTCTCACCACTGGACAGATCTTCCAAACAAAAGCTGAATAAGGAAACTATAGAACTCAATAACACAATTAACAACCTAGACTTAATTGACATATATAGAATATACCACCCAATATCAAGCAGTTACACTTTTTTCTCAGCAGCACATGGATCCTTCTCAAAAATAGATCATATATTATGTCACAGGGCAACTCTTAGACAATATAAAGGAGTAGAGATAATACCATGCATCTTATCTGATCATAATGGAATGAAACTGAAAATCAAC
Source organism: Spermophilus citellus (assembly GCF_964194105.1). Taxonomy (NCBI): domain Eukaryota; kingdom Metazoa; phylum Chordata; class Mammalia; order Rodentia; family Sciuridae; genus Spermophilus; species Spermophilus citellus. The sequence goes on from NC_138189.1 coordinate 120,852,448, forward strand.
GATAAAAGAAGGAAGGAAAAATCATGCATCACTTGGAGAATGAACAATAGGTTACTGAATGATCAATGGATTATAGAAGACATCAAGGAGGAAATTAAAAAATTCTTAGAGATAAATGAAAACACAGACACAACATATCGGAATCTATGGGACACATTGAAAGCAGTTCTAAGAGGAAAATTCATTGCTTGGAGTTCATTCCTTAAAAATAGAAAAAAAAACAACAAATAAATGATCTCATACTTCATCTCAAAATCCTAGAAAAAGAAGAGCAAAACAACAGCAAAAGAAGTAGAAGGCAAGAAATAATTAAAATCAGAGCTGAAATTAATGAAATTGAAACAAAAGAAACAATTGAAAAAATTGACAAAACTAAAAGTTGGTTCTTTGAAAAAATAAATAAAATCGACAGACCCTTAGCCATGCTAACAAAGAGAAGAAGAGAGAGAACTCAAATTACTAGCATACGGGATGAAAAAGGCGACATCACAACAGACACTTCAGAAATACAGAAGATAATCAGAAATTATTTTGGATCCTTATACTCCAATAAAATAGAAGATAGTGAAGGCATCGATAAATTTCTTAAGTCATATGATCTTCCCAGATTGAGTCAGGAGGATACAGACAACCTAAACAGACCAATATCAATTGAGGAAATAGAAGAAATCATCAAAAGACTACCAACTAAGAAAAGCCCAGGACCGGATGGGTATACAGCAGAGTTTTACAAAACCTTTAAAGAGGAACTAATACCAATACTTTTCAAGCTATTTCAGGAAATAGAAAAAGAGGGAGAACTTCCAAATTCATTCTACGAGGCCAACATCACCCTGATTCCTAAACCAGACAAAGACACTTCAAAGAAAGAAAACTACAGACCAATATCTCTAATGAACCTAGATGCAAAAATCCTCAATAAAATTCTGGTGAATCAGATTCAAAAACATATCAAAAAAAAATGTACACCATGATCAAGTAGGATTCATCCCTGGGATTCAAGGCTGGTTCAATATACGGAAATCAATAAATGTTATTCACCACATCAATAGACTTAAAATTAAGAACCATATGATCATCTCGATAGATGCAGAAAAAGCATTTGACAAAGTACAGCATCCCTTTATGTTCAAAACTCTAGAAAAACTAGTGATAACAGGAACATACCTCAACATTGTAAAACCAATCTATGCTAAGCCTCAGGCTAGCATCATTCTGAATGGAGGAAAATTGAAGGCATTCCCTCTAAAATCTGGAACAAGACCGGGATGCCTTCTCTCACCACTTCTGTTCAACATAGTTCTAGAAACACTGGCCAGAGCAATTAGACAGACGAAAGAAATTAAAGGCATAAAAATAGGAAAAGAAGAACTTAAATTATCACAATTTGCAGATGACATGATTCTATACCTAGCAGACCCAAAAGGGTCTACAAAGAAACTATTAGAGATAATAAATGAATTTAGCAAAGTGGCAGGATATAAAATCAACACGCACAAATCAAAGGCATTCCTGTATATCAGTGACAAATCCTCTGAAATGGAAATGAGGAAAAACACTCCATTCACAATATCCTCAAAAAAAAAAATAAAATACTTGGGAATCAACCTAACAAAGAGGTGAAAGACTTATACAATGAAAACTACAGAACCCTAAAGAGAGATATAGAAGAAGATCTTAGAAGATGGAAAAATATACCCTGTTCACGGATAGGCAGTACTAATATCATCAAAATGGCGATATTACCAAAAGTTCTCTATAGGTTTAATGCAATGCCAATCAAAATCCCAAAGGCATTTCTTGTAGAAATAGAGAAAGCAATCATGAAATTCATATGGAAAAATAAAAGACCCAGAATAGCAAAAACAATTCTAAGCAGGAAGTGTGAATCAGGCGGTATAGCGATACCAGACTTCAAACTATACTACAGAGCAATAGTAACAAAAACAGCATGGTACTGGTACCAAAACAGGCGGGTGGACCAATGGTACAGAATAGAGGACACAGAAACCAATCCACAAAACTACAACTATCTTATATTTGATAAAGGGGCTAAAAGCATGCAATGGAGGAAGGATAGCATCTTCAACAAATGGTGCTGGGAAAACTGGAAATCCATATGCATCAAAATGAAACTGAATCCCTTTCTCTCGCCATGCACAAAAGTTAACTCAAAATGGATCAAGTAGCTTGATATCAAATCAGAGACATGGAGTCTGATAGAAGAAAATGTTGGCTACGATCTACATACTGTGGGGTCGGGCTCCAAATTCCTCAATAGGACACCCAAAGCACAAGAGTTAATAACTAGAATCAACAAATGGGACTTACTCAAACTAAAAAGTTTTTTTCTCAGCAAAAGAAACAATAAGAGACATATATAGGGAGCCTACATCCTGGGAACAAATCTTTACTCCTCTCACTTCAGATAGAGCCCTAATTTCCAGAGTATACAAAAAACTCAAAAAATTAGACAATAAGATAACAAATAACCCAATCAACAAATGGGCCAAGGACATGAACAGACACTTCTCAGAGGAGGACATACAATCAATCAACAAGTACATGAAAAAATGCTCAACATTGCTAGCAGTCAGAGAAATGCAAATCAAAACCACCCTAAGATACCACCTCACTCCAGTAAGATTGGCAGCCATTAGGAAGCCAAACAACAACAAGTGCTGACGAGGATGTGGGGAAAAGGGTACACTTGTTCATTGTTGGTGGGACTGCAAATTGGTGCAACCAATTTGGAAAGCAGTATGGAGATTTCTTGGAAAGCTGGGAATGGAACCACCATTTGACCCAGCTATTCCCCTTCTCGGTCTATTCCCTAAAGACCTAAAAAGAGCATGCTACAGGGACACTGCTACATCGATGTTCATAGCAGCACAATTCACAATAGCAAGACTGTGGAACCAACCTAGATGCCCCTCAATAGATGAATGGATAAAAAAAATGTGGCATTTATACACAATGGAGTATTACACTACATTAAAAAATGACAAAATCATAGAATTTGGAGGGAAATGGATGGCATTAGAGCAGATTATGCTAAGTGAAGCCAGCCAATCCCTAAAAAACAAATGCCAAATGTGTTCTTTGATACAAGGAGAGTAACTAAGAACAGAGTAGGGATGAAGAGCATGAGAAGAAGATTAACATTAAACAGGGATGAGAGGTGGCAGGGAAAGCGAGAGAGAAGGGAAATTGCATGGAAATGGAAGGAGACCCTCAGGGTTATACAAAATTACATACAAGTGGAAGTGAGGGGAAAAGGAAAAATAATACAAGGGGGAGAAATGAATTACAGTAGAGGGGGTAGATAGAGAAGAGGGGAGGGGAGGGGAGGGGAGGGGGGATAGTAGAGGATAGGAAAGGCAGCAGAATACAACAGACACTAGTATGGCAATATGTAAATCAATGGAAGTGTAACTGATGTGATTCTGCAATCTGTATACAGGGTAAAAATGGGAGTTCATAACCCACTTGAATCAAAGTGTGAAATATGATATGTCAAGAACTATGTAATGTTTTGAACAACCAACAATAAAAAAATTAAAAAAATTAAAAAATAAAAAAAGCTTAAGGGGAGTTTTAATAAATTCAAGTTTTTTTTAAGTTGAAAAAAAAGTAATGGGAATTAGCAAAAATCTGATATTCTACATAAACAGTAGCAATAAATTCAGTAAAATTTATGTATATAAATGTAATCATTGGGATTTCTGTAAGACTCCACAAGACAAGCTTTAGTTTCCTGAAAAGTATTACAAAACTAAAAGTTGGTTGGGGACCCTTTACCACTCATTGCTACTATTATGAGACCCGATACCTGAAATGAGGGATGAGAGTTCTACGGGTCAACGTGACAATTCATATACCTGTTTCCATTTTGAAGCAAGTGCTAGTTCAATTAGGCAATATCTTTGTCAGAATTTACTTTTCTCCCATTAAAATATAAGAGAGGTGATTTCATCACACACCACCAGCACTGGATGTCATCCAACAGCTAATGAACACCATCACCTATGGTAGTCTCGTGTTTTCATGTTGACTTCTCTGATGACAAATAGTTTAAGGTTCAGCATTTAATTTTCATATCAACTATTAGAAGTTTTACCTTATGACATGCTTATTCATATATTTTGCCACTGTTTTATTAAAGATTTGCCTTTTTAATTATAACTATAAGCATACTTACAACTGCTAGACTTTAACATCCATTTATGCTTCAAATGTTATCTTTTTTAAAGGATAATACTTACACGTATCATTAAAAATAAAAACAAAAGTTCAGTATGTAAAATATGGGTATCCATGTGGGACATTGCATTCCAAGCCTGCTTCGTCTCTCTATGCTACGCTGTCATTCTTTGTAACTTGGCATAGGTCTTTGTCACTTCTCATGCGTTTACTCTGCAGTGAGGTTTAAATTATATTTAGAGGTAACACTACATAAAATAAACTCTTCTAGACAATATAAACAAATTATGCTTAATACTATGCATAGAAGTCATAAATAATTATTTTTCAAATGTTTAATTTTAATCTGTCTGGATCATAGAAAATAAATGGGAACTTTAGGAAGCCCATGAAGTCATCCATCCCCTTAGTATCTATCTGTCTCTTTGAAGGTATGTGTATGTGCCTGCCCATATATGTCTTTCCTTGTACTGTTCAATCATTCCAGTAACAATTTAACCTTTAAAAACTTCTAGCTTGTCATTTATTGAAGATAATTTAAAATGAATTTGTGCCAGTTGCCGGATGCAGAAAATGTTTAGGAAGCTAATATCTTTATTTATTTTATGTATTATACCAGTATTCATATGTTAAAAATTATAATATAGTGATGCATCTGAACCCAAACATGCAAAATTTATGTGTAAATTAGACATGATTTCAAGTTGGTTATGTGTAATGAATTTTTGTCAATGGTACATCTATTACACCACTGAATATTTTAAAAATTGTTTTCAGAAACACAGAAATACCAATATGGTAGTCACACCTCACATTTTAAAACCAACATATAAGTTAGAGTTTGTCATCTTCTTTTTTTTAAGAATTTTTTAATATTTACTTTTTAGTTTTCGGCGGACACAACATCTTTGTATGTGCTGCTGAAGATTGAACCCCAGGCCACACACATGCCAGGCGAGCGCGCTACCACTTGAGCCACATCCCCAGCCCTGTCATCTTCTTATGAAAGAGGCAACTTGGAACTACTTTTGTTTCTGTTGCCTACGTTTATTGTCTTCATTGCAGATGATTTGGGGAGTGTGTCTCTTAGCTCTATTTTCCAAGCTCGATAAGAGGAAAGGATGTTCTTATGTTTGAACATTCCATGCACTATACACTATAAAGTACTATTCAGCAAAGGCTAAATAAATACCTTCTAAATTCTAAGTTGTTCTGATGGTGAAGGCAGTTATCCAAAGACTAATCCTAAAATTTTAAAATAATGGCAGTATCATTGGGAAAAAATGAGTGGCTTCCAAGTTGACTAATTTGGCACAGACAACATTCATTTGGATGTTTAAATTCTGGCATGTTTGTTGAAAACAGAAAGAAATTTCATTACCCCAACAAGGTTTTGGTGAAAATTAGTGCAATAAGGAGTCCACTTCAAAAGATGAGCCATGGCAGACAAAGTCACAGCAATTACTGAGAATTAGGATCTTCAACAGTAGTCAAGGATATGCCATAATCTAGTGTGTGTTTGAACAGCACTGGAAGAACTAAAAATAATATTTGACCAATAATACTAGGATAATTTTATTACTGTTAAGAACAAAATCTACCCAGCTATCTCAACTAACTTGGTCTAGACCATAGAGCTTTCCTATACAAAGTTCTGGAACGATAGAATGTTCTAATGCATTACCCAACATAACATCCACTAGCAACATGTGACTATTAAGTACTGGAAACATGGGATGACTGAGAAGCTCAATATTTAAGGTTATTTAATTATGTTTAAGTTTAAATAGATCTCTGTCTAAATGCCAATTGAACAGCACAAATCTAGATCAGGTTGCCAAATACTGCTCAGAGGCCAAATGTGGCTCACAGCCTATTTTTGTAAATATATTGTGATTATACTTTCTTTATAGCTATAGCCATTCATTCACCTATCATCTTATGCTGGTTTTGTTCTATAATATTTGTGCTGAGTAGCTGTGACATACAACAGAGTCAAATATATTTACTATTTGGCCTTTTAAGGAAAAAAATTTTTGGAGCTTTGGACTAAAGAAGAAGGGATTTATTATAGTTTTTCTTTGATTCATCCTTTTGATGAGCAATAAGTGGCCAAATCAATCAAGAACAAAAATAAGTGGACACTTAATTATTCAAGCAATCCATTTCTTCTAATTCTGTTAAGCTTTAACTTTAGATATAGCTGCATGTTTAGGCTATTTTGAATATATTTAAGGTGTATAATATGATTTTTTATATACTTACACATAGTGAATTGGTTACTATATCCTTGAATGCAAAGATAATGTAGGTCTATTAGGGATAAGGTAACTTCTAATTCATCTATGCATATCTCACAGTACTTAATACAAAGCTAGAGAACAGTCAATAATTTGCTAATATTTTGAATTGAATCAAGTTGGAGAGGTACATACCTATCCAAAAAGACTACACTCATACTAAACTGGATTTTTTTGTAGATTTTTTTCTTAAGTAAACAGAGTATTAAATCTGTCCCTTTTGAAATTAATTTTTGCCATAAAAAGTCATTGAAAATGTTGTTTAAATCATAAGTGAGCACATTAGTTTGTTATATTATTATACCTGTAAGTTTCAAAACTGATGATCACATTAATTGACTGACTTAAAATTATAATTTTAGCATTAAATCAGTTTTGTTGAAATGAAATGAAATAAAATCTCTTTACAAAGAATTAAATTCTAATTATTGGAGGGAAAAAACGTCACACTGAATCACAGAAATTACCTTCATCATTATAATTTTTTTGAATAACAGTTTCCATGATTGGTAAAGAAGGGAAGACTTTCTTTGTCAGCAGCTTCAGGAGAGGCACTTTGGGACCAGTCCAGTCACTGTCAAATCATTCCCAAACTCATTGTGTACAGTGATCCTTCATTAGACACATAAATGCTTAAGTGATATTGGAGCTAATAAAGCTAAATTAAAAAGTTAGAAAAAGCTTTTGTTTTCCTTTTGTTTTGCAGTAAAGAGATGTTAACAGGCTAAGGAGCAGGCAAAGGTACTTAAGGAAAAATTAATATGCATTGTGTTTTTGCTTAGCTTTCATAAGATGGTAAATAAGAAAATAGAACATGAGTGACAGTACCAGGTTGTTCACTTGAAACACAATACTGTACAGCAGACATCAGAATTTAATGACCCAGCATAACCAAAACTTTATATTGGTTGAATAACAACTCTCCATTTTCCCCTCTCCCAGAACCTGTCAACTCTGAATCTGTTATTTTGCTTCTATGACTGTGACTACATTAAATTTCTCAAATAAGTGAAATCATGCAATATGTATCCTTTGGTGATAAGTTTTCAACTTTTCACGATGTTTTAAAGGTGAATCTGTTATATATGGTGGATTTCCTTCTTTGGAATGGCCAAAATATTTCACTATGTTTGTATGCCACATTTTCTTTATTCATTCATCCTCCAGTGGACATTTAGTTTGTTTCCACATCTTGGCTATTATGAATAGTGCATAGGTTTGGATGTTGATTTATTTTAATCCATTCAGCCACCTCTCTTTTGATTGAGGAATTTAATCAATATTTACATTTAAGATAGTTATTGATAGGGAAAGATTATTTTGCCACTTTATTGTTTTCTTTATGTCTTCTAGGTTAGGGGGATTTTGACCCTCTTTTCCTCTCTTGCTGTTCTACATGTTTTGTTGACTTTTTAAAGTGGTAGGCTTTGGTTACTTTATCTTTTACTTTATTTGAATCCCCTACCGGTATTTTATTGGTTTTTACTATAAGACTTACATAAAAAATCTTATGTAATAACAGTCAATTTTACACTGTTAAAAATGTAATGTTAGCTAGATGCATTGGTGCATGCCTATAATCCCCATTCGTCAGGAAGCTGGGGTAGGAAGATTGCAAGTTCAAAACCAGACTCCACAATTTAGCGTCGCCCTAAGTGACTTAGCCAGACCATGTCTCAAAATTAAAAAAAAAAAATTAAAAGGGCTGGGAATGTGGTTCAGTGGTTAAGCACCCCTGGATTCAATGCCTGGTACCAAAAAAAAAAAAAAGATAAAATATAAGATAACTTGAAACATTTATACAAAAATTCTGCACCCTTCCTTGTCCTGACCCTATGCTTTATGTTGTTTAGTGTCACAATTTTCATCTTTTTATAGTGCATACGTTAACATTTTATCATAATTATTTAATTACTTTTCCTTTAACTTTCATACTAGAATTAAAATTATTCACATATCAGGGTTATTTTATTACAGCTTTCTCTATTTGTCTATATATTTAACTTTAGTAGGCCTTACACTCTTCATGTGTTTTCATGTGCTTTGTGTTCTTCTGCTTCAACCTGAATAACTCCTTTTAGTAGTTCTTATAAACTAAGTCTAGTTGTGATGCATTTCCTCAGATTTTATTTGATTGGTAAAATCTTTATTTCTCCTTTATTTTTGATGAACAGTTTATTTTTATTATTTACATATACATTTTATTATTTATATATATTTTATATAAATATATTATTTATATTTATATAAATATATAATGTTATATATGCTATATAATATTATATATTATTTTATATATATTTATATATAAATAATTATTTATATAATTTTCTTGGTTAGCAAGGTTTTTTGTTTGTTTGTTTGGTTGGTTGGTTTTGTAGCACTAATTTGAACATAATATGCCTGAAAACAAATGTTCTACTGAACAATCCACTAATTGTTTTATGGTGTCATCTTTGCATATGATGTCACTATTCTCAGTTTTCTTTCAAATTTTTCTAATTTGTCTCACTGTGTACTGCTTTGTTTCTAATATACTTTTAGTCCATATTATCTTTCTTGAGACTTTATTAATTTGTATATACATTTCCTTTCCCAGACCTGGGAAGTTTTACATCACTTTTAAAATAATCTTTTTCTCCCTTTCTCTTTCTCATCTTCTCTCAAGACTCTCATAATATATATGCACAAGTATACCTCAGAGATACTGTAGACTCCAATTTCCAGAAAACACAGTAAAAACAAAATCACATAAAGGAAATATCATAATTTTTTAAATTCCCCAGTGCTTATAAGAGTTATGTCTATATTATACTGTAGTCTGATAACTGTGGAATTTCACTATATCTAAAAACAATATAATTTAAAATAATTTACTTCTATAAAATGCTAACAATCATCTGATCTTTCAGAAAGTCATGATTTTTTGCTGATAGAAATTCTTGCCTTCAAATTAATAACTGCTGACTGATCAATCTGGAGGTTGCTGAAGATTGGGGGCCAGTGGAAATTTTCTAAAATAAGAGTTGCCTCACTGACTGAATTTTATTTTTCTGAAATATTTTTTTCTGTATCATGTGATGTTGATTGGTAGCATTTGGCTTGCCAGAAATTCTTTCAAAATTGCAATCACTACTCTTAAGCCCTGTCACTGCTTTATCAATTAAGTTTATATAATATTTTAATTCTTTGTTGTCACTTTAGCAATATTCATGGTATCTTCATCAAGAGTAGAATCCAACTCAATTAAATAGTTTCTGTGTCCTTCCATAGGGAATAACTCCTTATCCATTAAATTTTTGTTCATGAAATTGTAGCAATTCAGGTACATCTTCACATTTGTATTCTTCCTCCTCTGAGGTCTTAAACCCTTCAAAGTCATTCATGAGAGTTGGGATCAACTTCTTCCAAACTCTGCTAATGTTATACATTTATCTATTTCCATGAGTTGTAAATTTTGTTAATAGTGTCTAAAATGGTATCCTTCATGAAAGCTTTCAATTTTTTACAAAGATATATCAGAGGAACTACTATCTATGACAACTACAAAATTGTGATACTTTTTTCTTAAATAATAAAACTTCAAAGTCAAAATTACTCCTAGATCCACAGGCTACAGAATGGGAGCTGAATTAGAAGGCAGGAAAACATTCATCTCATTCTGCCTCTCCATCAGAGCTCTTGGGCAAACAGGTGCATTGTTAATAGGCAATCATATTTTAAATGTAAATTTTTTTCTGAGCATTAATTTCTCAAAAGTGGGCTTAGTAAACCACATCAGTAAACCTCAGTAAACCACATCATAAGAGATTTACTTTTACCTAGGGTTTTTTCTTCCACTTATACAGTACAATGCAAGTATATTTAGTATAACTCTTAGTGTCTTAGAAATTCTAGAAAGGTAAAAGAGCATAGAATTCCATCTAAAGTCACCAGCTTCATTAACCTTTAATAAGAGAGTCAATCTGCTGTTTGAAGCTTTGAAACTGGACACTGACTTGTTCTCCCAAGTTATGAATGTCCTAGATGTCATGTTCTTCCAATAGAAGGCTGTTTTGTCTACATTGACAATGTGTTGTTTAGTGTAGCCACCTACACTAAACTTAACTAGATGTTCTGAACAACATCCTATTGCTTCTGTGTCAGCACTTGCTGCTTCAACTTGCATTTTTTAAGAGAGAGAGAGAGAGAGAGAGAGAGAGAGAGAGAGAGAGAGAATTTTTTAATATTTATTTTTTAGTTTAAATCTCTCTCACCTGGATTTTCTGATTGAGAACATGGTATAATACATATGTCCATTTAACCCATGTTGGACATGTAACATATGCAGAGATTAAGCTTTTGTTAAAATTATACAGTGAGATTGGTGGTTGTAGGTTATCCCAGGAATACCAATACCTTGAATGATCCAATGTCTTTTAATAAAACAAACATGCTATTTGGTGACTCTGATTAATTTAATAAATAAACATATGCTACTGGATTAAAAAATCAATTAAAATTGGTGAATTCAAGAAATATCATTTAAAATGTCATGCTTTTATGAAGTTAATATTATTCTTACAGCTATATGTCTATATATGCTTTGATCTCTCTCTTTATGTTTTTATCTAGCTCCTGGGCTCTTTTTAACCTTCATAAATAGATCTATGTTAAATATTTCTTCTGGAATTTTGTTATTTTTGTATATGAATTATTTATTTAATGCTTTTTCATGTGAGAAATAATGTAGAGCATATTATTTCAAAATTGTTTCAAACTACCAGAATACACTGTGTATTTGAAAAGGCAAAATGTAAAATACAGTGTGGTTATTTGACAATCCTATACACAAAAACACCTGTTACTTTCTAAAGACAAACCTTGACAATCTCATTCTCATTTTCCCTAAACAGGATAAAATATGTGTCATGGTTGAATACGATTGCAATCATAAAAATTCTTTATAAAAATTTGCCTGCATTATGCTTGCTTATATGTGAGTATGTTTCTACAATATTTTAGCATTTCTCTAGCCCATATTTAAGTATCTTGTATTTAATATGGATGTATTACTCAGTCTGTATCCTCAAAATTTTCACAGTCTCCTAAGAGGTAAAACTGTCATTTTAACAGGTTGGGTCCCTGTGTAAATTATTGGGTAAAGATTCATGTGTACTACAAAATGAGTAGCTATGTTCCCAACTATTTCTCCTTTTCTCATATTTCTAAGAATACATGGGGGTAAGATTAAGTCAGAAAACCCCAAAACCTATTTAAGAGTTTGTCTGTAAATATATCTATTACCTTAAAAGTCAAACAAAATAAAATAAATATCATTAAGTCCCAATACTTATTCTGTTCAATATTAATTTTGTTATTAAAACTATTTAGAGTCAGACATTCAAGATTACAGAGCAGAGAAAGGCTGCATTTCAAGGTGGCTTGTGGCTCAGGATTTAAGTAGCAGGAGTGCTGCTTCTCAGTGAGGTGGGTGAAAGAGGTATTTCACTAAAATTCAATATTGAACATTCAAAGTGCTTTAGATACTCAGAAATTGGGGTATAATAAAGGAAGAGTACATTGGAGCCTAGGTTGTTGTGGCACCAGCAGTGGTAGAGATAGCACCACTGGTTTACTACAGAGGGAGGGAAAGCACAGAGAAGCAGATTTGGCATGGAAAAACCTGAGATCAGGAAAGAAGCTTGACGTTAGCAGATCCAGATGCTTCACTGTGCACTGGTGCTTGAAAAGTACCCATGTTTCTGAACTGGCCATGGAGAGCTGAGGTATAGCCATCTTAAGGTAGCCATCCTACAACTGCTTCTATGAAGCTGGGAGATCAGAGTAAATACTGCCACACTGTCCCAGAAAGTGCCTACCATGTGGCCTAGGGTATACCCAGCAGGGAGTAAAACCAACCCAGAGAAGATTGTACCTCGGGAGATTCTAGCCAGAAACTTGAAGGAGAGCCCAACTCACTTCTCCTTTTGAGTCTGGTTGCTCATGTGACTAGCAGGCAAGGGTCAGGAATCTGAACAGGCAGGTATGAATACTCTCAGGGACTTCAGTGAGGGAAGGCTGTGCTCATGGGCAACAGGGTGTGGGGAGGCATGGTTGCCCTGCCCCAGAAGTGGAATTCTTGGGAGGCTCCTGAGATTGAGACTTCCTCTAGATGAGCAACATCCAGGCCTTAGGGGTGTGTTGAACTAATCTTTCCAGAGCAAACACCACCCAACAAAGCCCTAAGCTTTGACCTAAGCCCCACCCACCAGAACTCCACTTATAGAACTCTACAGTAGCTCCACCCTGGGAGTACAGGGATCTGGTCTGTACAGACAAAACTCCAACTGATGGTACTTCCTACATCATAATGGTGAGAAGGGAAGCTGAGATTTATTTCAAACAACTTCAGTCAGGCCATTTCAACTGGGTGGCAGCTAAGAGAGCAACACAAAAAGAGAGAGAAGAGAAAGGGCTTAACATCTCCAGTGTGTTCTCTCTCTCTCTCTCTCTCTCCTCAGTACACACTCACAAAGAAATGCAAAGAAAGACAGTTGAGCATAGACAGTAACCATCCATCCTGGTCAACTATTTTGACTACCTCAGTAGAGATTATTCCTTCATTTTTCAATGAGAATATTTTTCTTAACCAGGTGTGGTGGTCCATGCCTGTAATCCTAGTGACTTGGAAGAATAGGAAGGATGATTCAAAGCTTAAGACCAGCCATAGCAAGCTAACAAGGCCCTAAGAAATGTAGAGAGACCCTGTCTAAAAAATTTAAAAAAAATTATTGGATGTATTATGCTTGCTTATATGTGAATACAAAAAAATGAAAATATATCAGGGGATGTGGCTCAGTAGGAAAAATCCCCTGGGTTAAATCCCTGGTATGAAAAAATGTATTTTTTCCTCTGTGTGTGTGTGTGTGTGTGTGTGTGTGTGTGTGTGTATAAATGCTTGCTGTGCTTATTTGTTCAGAAATACATATACATATTTGTTTTAGTCAGTTTTTCACTGCTGTGAATAAAAAATCTGATCAGAACAACTGTAGAGTAATAAAAAATTATTTGCCTATAGACCCCACCACCACCACCAAACAAGCAGAAGTACCTATTCTCACTTCTGAAAATGCAGATTTCAAGCAAAATTTAATCAGAAAAAATTAAAAAGCACTACATCCTGGTAAAGAATAAATTAAACAAAAAAGATAAAATGACAGTAAATATTTATGGCCCAAATGTTGACCCACCATATTTCATAAAAAAAAACTGCATGACATTAAAACCCACATATACCCCCAACATGATAATGCTAGGTGATTTCAAAACACCCTTATTAACAATAGATCATCAAAACATAATATTGGTAGATATCTCCAACCTAAATAATACTATAAATCAAGTGGACCTAATAGACATATGCAAAATATTTAACCCAAAAAAGATGAATTTATATTCTTCTCAGAAGTGTATGGAACTTTTTCTAAAATAGACCATATTCTAGGTCACAAAGCAAAACTTAGCAAATAAAGAAAAATTAATATAATTTCATTGATTCTATCAGATCTTAATGGAATGAAACAAATGGAAAGAAAATTAATTGAAACCACATAAACACATGAAGATTGAAGAATATTCTCTTAAAGGAAGGCTGGATCAAAGAAAAAATAAGAGTAGAAATTAATAAATTCATAGAAACAAGTAATAACAGAGATATAACATATTAAAATTTCTTGGAAAATATGAAAGTAGTTTGAATAGGAAAATTTATAGCACCAAGTTAAAAAAAAATAGATTCCAATTAAATGAGCTTATGTTTCACTTAAAGTCCTTTAAAAAAGAAGAAAAAACTAATTGCATAACCAGAGGAAGACAGAAAATAAGGTCAGAGATAAAATTAGTAAAATTGAGAGTAAGAAAAAAAAAAGCACACAATCAAAGCAATGAGAAGTTGGTTGTTTTCAAAGATAAATAAGATTGATAGATACTTAGTCCAGCTAACCAAAAGGAAAAGAGAAAATTCAAATCAATAAGATTAGTGATGAAAAAAGAACTATCAAAAGACTTCTGAAATCCAGAACCTATTTTGAGAATTTATACACCAATAAACTGGAAAATCTAGAAGACATTCACAAATTTCTGGACATGTATGACCTGTCTGAATTAAGCCAGGAAGATATAGAAAACCTAAGCATAATAATAGTAATAGTAAGTACTGAAATTGAAACTGCAATTAGAATTCTGTCTTCAATAATGGTTGCACCAATCTGCAGTCCCACCAGCAATCTATGAGTGTACCTTTTCCCCCACATCCTCACCAGTATTTATTGTTGCTTGTAGTCTTGATAATTGCCTTCTGTCCAGAGTGAGATGAAATCTTAGAGTAGATTTGATTTGCATTTCTCTAATTGCTAGAGATTTTGAACATTTTTTCATATATTTGTTGATCAATCACATTCTATGTGAGGTGTCTATTCAGTTCCTTAGACCATTTATGGATTGGATTATTTGGTTTTTTGGTGCTGAGTTTTTTGAGTTCTTAATGTATCCCAGAGATTAATGCTTTATCTGAGGTGCATGTGGTAAAGATTTTCTCCTATTCTATAGCCTCTCTCTTTATTGTTATTCATTGTTTCCTTTGCTGAGAAGCTGTTTAGCTTGAATCCATCCTGTTTATTGATTCTTGATTTTACTTCTTGTGCTTTAGGAGTCTTGTTAAGGAAGTCAGTTTCTAAGCCAGCATAGTGAAGATTTGGGCCTATTTTTTTCTTCTGTTGGGCACAGGGTCTCTGTTCTAGTGCCTAAGTCTTTGGTCACTTTGAGTTGAGGTTTGTGCAGTGTTTAACTTCATTTTGTTACATATGAATTTCTAGTTTTCCCAGCAAATGGGTGAAGAAAATATGGTATTTATACACAGTGGAATATTGAAATTATGGCATTTGCAGGTAAATGGGTGGAGCTGGAGAGTATCATGCTTAGCAAAATAATCCAATCCAAAAAAATTTGAATGTTTCTTTGATATGTGGATGCTAATTCACAATGGGGTGGGGAGCTAGGAAAAAATAAAGGTATTTTGGATTAGCCAGAAGGGAGGAGAAGGTGTATGAGGGTAGGAAGAATGATAGAATGAATTGGACATTTTTACCCTATGTACATATATGATATTACATGACCCATGTGATTCTATATAATATACAACCAGAAAAATGAGAAGTTATACTCCATTTATGTATGACGTTTCAAAATGCATTCTACTGTCATGTGTAGCTAATTAGAACAATTAAAAAAAAGACTTCCAAAAAAAGAAAATCCCAGTATCTGATGAATTCTCATCTGAGTTTTGCCAGACTTTTACAGAAGAACCAATAACGGTCTTTATCAAAATATTTCAGGAATTTACAACAGAGGGAACACTACCAAAACATTTTATGAAGCCAGTATAATCCTGATAAAAAAAAAAACAGACAAAAATAAGGAAAAAGCCCCACAGAACAATATACCTGATGAACATAGATGCAAAAATCCTTAATAGAATATTAGCAATCCACATTCAAAAATACATCAAAAAGATAATACCATGATCAAATGGGCTTTATTCTATGGATGCAAGTTTGGTTCAAAATATACAAATCAGTAAATGTAATTCATCACTTAAACAGAATTAAGGACAAAAACTATATGGTCATTTCAAAAGATGCAGAAAAGGCATTAATAAAATCTAGTACCTATTCATATTAAGAATGTTGTAGAAACTAGGGATAGAAGGAACTTGCCTCGAGATCATAAAGGCCATTTATGACAAATCCAAAGCTACCAACATATTGAAAGGAGAAAAACTGAAGGCATTTTCTTTAAAATCAGGAAAAAAAGACAAGGTTCTCCACTCCCACTACTTGGATTCAATACAGTATTCAAAACATTAGCCAGAGCCATCAGGCAAGAAAAGAAAATTAATGGGCTACATATAGAAAAAGAAATCAAACTATCTCTATTTTATATATATATATATAAAATCTCAAAATACCACCAGAAGACTTCTAGAACTCAAATGAGTTTAGCAAAGTAGCAGAATACAAGCTCAACACCCATAAATCTGTAGGTTTTCTATATTCTAAAATTGATTCAGTGGAGGAAGAAATCTGGAAAACCATTTCATTCATAATAATAATCCCCCAAATTAAGTACTTGGAAATTAATTTAATTAGGTAAAGAATTCTAACATGAAAATCACAAAACACTGAAGAAAGAAATTGAAGAAAGACTCTCATGTTAGACAAGGGAAAGACTCTCATGTTCTTGATTAGGCAGAATCAATATTGTCAAAATGGCCACAATACCAGAAACACTATACATATTCATCAATGTCATTGTTCACAGAATTAGAAAAAAAATCTTAAATTCATTCTTAAATCCATGTGGAAGGATAAGAGACCCAGAATATCCAAAGCAATATTAAGCAAGAAAAGTAAAGCAGGGGTATCACAATACCTGATTTGAAATTAGAACATAGAGCTGTACTGACACAAACAGCATGGTACTAAATTCAAAATAGAAATGAAGACTAATGGAAGAGACTAGAAGACACTACAGCTCTCTGATATTTGACAAAGGCACCAAAAAGATATATTTGAGAAAAAAACAATCTTTTAAACCAATGTACTGGGAAAATTGGATAATTATATGTAAAAGAAAAGTGAAATCAGAACCTTCTCTTTCACCCAGAACAAAAATCATATTGAAATGAATCAAAGACAGAGGAATTAGACCAGAAACTTGACAATTGCTAGAAGAAAACACAGGGTAAACATTCCATCATATAGGTGCTGCTACTGACTTCCTTAACAAAACCCCCAAAGCACAAGACATAAAAAACAAAAATCAATAAGTGGGATATTTTCAAACTAAAAAGCTTCTGCAAAGCAAGTGAAACATTAAAAGCATGAAGAGAGAGCTTACAGAATGGGAGAAAATGTTAGTCGCTACTCTCAAATAAGGAAATAATATTCAGAATATATAAAGAACTCAAAAAACTTAACATCAAAACAAAACAAAACAAAAACCCAATCAATGAATGAACAAAAGAACTAAACTGAAACTTCTCAAAAGAAGAAACACAATGATCAACAAATATATGGAAAAAAATGTTCACTATCTCTAGCAATCATAGAAATGCAAATCAAAACTATTCTAAGATTTCATCTTACTCCAATCAGTATGGTAGTGTATGAATGCAAACAATAATGAATGCTGATGAGATTGTGGGGAAAAGGTACACTTGTGTATTGTTAGAAATATACAAGGATGCACAATGATTATAGAATCTATCTTGGTGGGTGCAAAGAACCATGTTTCTCAATTGCTTTCACATTTTCCATCTACATAAAATGATAATAATTTTCTGGCATCTATTAATAAACTGGAGGGAATTTGGGGACATTTGATGTGGAGCTTGGAGAAAAATGTTTTTCGTATTATACAAAAATAGAACAAGAATTAGAGATAAGAGTAATAGAAAATTTATGTAAAACATTGAAATAAGATATCATTATTATCCAAAGTACATGTATGAAGACACAAATTGGTGAGTATACTATGTATAAAACCAGAGATATGAAAAATTTGAGCTGTATATATATATAATAAGAATTATAATGCATTCCACTATTATAGATAAATATAAATAAATAAATAAATATTTTTGATTGTAATGAAAAAAAAAGAAAGATACAAGGATGGACTGAAATGGCACTCTTGAAAGCAGTATAAAGATTTCTCAAAAACTAGGGATATAATGACCATAGACCTAGCCATCCCACTCTTTAATATTTTCCAGAAAGATCTAAAATCAGCATACTATAGCAACACAACAACCACAACATTTATGCATCACAATTCACAATAGCTAAATTATGGAATTAACCCAGATGCCTGTCAATAGATGAATGGATAAAGAAATTTTGGTGTATATACATATATACACATATACACAATGGAGTTCTACTCTACCGTAAAGAAGAATTTAGTTATTGCATTTGCCAGCAAATTGATGGAAGTAGAGAATATTGTGATAAGTAAAATAACTCAAATTCAGAAACTCAAAGGTCAAATGTTTTATCTCATATATGGAAGCTAGAATAAAATAAAGGAAAGGGAAGGGACAGGTAGGATATCATAAATATAAAGGGAAGATAAGTAATGTAGAAGAGTGAACGAGGTTACAAGTCAGTATGGAGGGATGGGCAAGGGTAGGCAATGTAGAATGAATTTGTAAAAAAAGTCATGTTATGTACATATAAAATATACCAAAGGGAATTTCACCTTTATGTATAAGAAAAATAACAAATCAAATATAAATAGACAAGCAAAGGGATTCTTGTAGAAGAAGAACGGAAGAGGAGAGAGAAGTTGGAGGGGGAAAAGGGAGAGAAAAGGGGCATCATGAACTGAAATCAAATTCCATGCATGCATGTGTAGATTGGAATGAACCTAACTATTATGTATACCTATAAAGCTCCAATTAAAAAATGAATACATCACAATTTAAAAAAAACTAGTCAGTTTATTATGGACAATGAATAATTAGAGTGAAATGGTTAGATTTTGGTTTGAAATTTGCTAGAGTTCAATAGTACATATAAACATGGATGTGTATATATATATATATATATATATATATATATATATATATATATATATATACCTTTTATTTGAATCTTCTTTTTGCCTAAATAAGACAGATAATAATGATTTTGCAGTTGAATCTTCACTATGCCTACACATATTAAATTTTTTAATTGTTCCATTTAATATCTAAAATTAGAATAACACTGACATGTGAAAAAAAGATCATTTTATATTTTCTAAACAATTTTAAACCCAAGTTAATAGGAATATTTCTAAATAATTCCTACCAATTATTTAGAAATATTCCTATTAACATTTTACATATTGCTACCAAACATGTAAAGTGTCACTGGAAAAAGTCAAATCATCACACATTATATTACTTGTGTTTACCCATGTATTCTCTACAATTAGGACTATGGATAAAAATCTAGCTTTAAATTGAAAAGATTTCACACTAATGAGCAAATACTGGCTTTATATCTCCCTAAAAACTGTTCTGTTCAATATTCCATGACAAATTTTGTCCTTGAAGCAAAAAGAAAGATGGATTATTCATGTCTCATTAATTTTTATGTAAAATTATTTTTTGTTCTCTTGGTTGCTCCTTCCCTAAATAGGAAGGGAAATAACTAAAGATATTTTTTCATGAGTTTAATTGTCTAGATTTATACATCTACTACTGCCATAGCAAAATGAATATTATGGATATCAATTACAAATAGTAAATACTTTTGTTATCCACTGTGTTAATTTTAAGGCAGTGAGAATGTGAAGATGGATAAAGGAACAGAAACAGAAAAAAATAAGGAGTGAGGAGAAGATCACTGCTATTAATCAATATTACCTCCTTCACTAAAATATAAATAACAAATTTTCAAAATCAACAGACTTTTTAAATATAAAATATTGTGCTATAATTGTTGAATTTTTCTTAAACCTCTAAACATGTTCAACCACAGCTATTCCTAAAAACAAGATAATTTTTATGTCACTGGTTTATTTCACACTGTTCTATCATTTTAAGAACAGAGCAGCATTTCATTTTTGAATCACAAACCTATTACTGTCTAAAAATTGAATAAACTAAACAAAGAAAATATTTGAATAAAATTAACAACTATAATAGTTTTATTAAACTATTTTTAGTATTAAGATTTAACAGGAAAAGTAAATACATGCTTCCCAGGGCTTTTTTTTCTGATTCTGATTCTGTTTAGGGACTGCTTTCTTAGATAAGCTACAGCAGAATCAAACTTATCTCTTTTAATATCTTGCTATTGTGGTTGTTCAAAGAATCAAGATTATTTAACAGTAAGAGGTAAACATAGAAAAAGATATTAATCACCCAGCAAAATTACTAAAGAATACATATATGTACAAAAACAATTTAGGTTTCAATAAGGATGTATATTACAGACAGAAAAAATAGGGATAGAAATGAATGCAGATAAAGAAATAACATTGAAGATACAAGTGCATGAATTAATATACATTATCTTTTAGACGATATTTTAAGAAGATGGAACCCAGTACCTTACACACAATATGTAATCACTGAGCTATATCCCCAGCCCTAATACCTAATTAATTAATTAATTAATTGTGTGGGATTTTCTTTTTTTTCCCAAAGTGTGCCTTCTCTGTATATTCCTGAATCTAATAAAATTTGTTACAAATCCAAGTATTCTTCATTTAAAATTTGTGATTTATAATAGTTACTATTAGTCTCATGATTAAAAAAATATCTAAATAATAAATATGTAAACAACTAAATATAATATCTAAATAATGTTTATATTTTTACAAAAGAATGAAAATTTTAAAGATTGTTTAAAAATCTACATATTATATAAAATGATAAGTGATTATTAACATAAAATATAAATGCATAAAAAGACAAAGGCAGTTAAGTACTAAGTAAATCAGAAATAATATAAATAAAAGTAGAAATATGAGAAATTTTGGTGTCAAATAATAGGGTAGCAAATATTTGAAATAAACTTTTTACATAAGGAAAAAATCAACAGAAGTAAATGGTGGTTTAAAAATTCAACAAATATTTTTAATTTGTGAAATACAATTTTGGGAGAAAGAAGTAGAAATCAGACAATCTTAATAAGGACATTGAGTAAATCTGCTTTTAAGTATAAATAAGCAAAAAAAATGTGATAATACCATTTATTATTCAAGTTTCTCTAGAACATAGAGTAGTCTACTAATAATCATAGTTTTACCAGTTTTAGTTACCGTAGTGAATAACATTTTAAAAATATTAAATGGAAAATTCAAGAAATAAGTAATTCATAAATTATAAATTGCATATCATTTTGAGTAACATGTATCTCACAGTGTCCTCTTTCATCCTGTCTAGAATGTGAATGAATCATCCCTTCATCCAGTGTACCCATGCTGTTTATGCTGCCCACCTGTTAATCATGTAGCTATGTCAGTTATTAGACTCACTGTCACAGTCTCACAGTACTTGTGTTCAAGTAACCCTCATATAGTAATGCAATGCTACATCATAATGCCTATGTCATTCACCCCATTTCATGTCATCATATAGGCATTGTGTCATCTCAAATGATCATAAGTCAAAGAATGAGTAAAGTAGCATAATATGAGAGAAGCCACATTCACAGACTGTGTTATAACATATTGTTATAATTATTTTATTTTATTATTGGTTATTATCATTAGTCTATTTTTTTGCCTAATTTTTTTGGGGGGGTAATGAGGATCAAACTCAGGGACAATCAAAAACAGCCACATCCCTAGCCCTATTTTGTATTTATTATTTAGAGACAGGGTCTCAGTGACTTGCTTAGCACCTCACTCTTCAAAAGTCTGGCTTTGAACCTGTGATCCTCCTGTTTGAGCCTCCAGAGCTGCTGGGATTACATGTGTGTGCCACCACACTTGGCTTGCCTAATTTTTAAGTTAAACATTAGTATAGGTATATATGTGTAGGAAAAAAAATGTATGTAGCATTTTGTGTTCACTAGGTTTTCTGATATCTACTGGGACCATAGAATGTATCAACTATGAATAAGGAGATTCTACTGTCTATTTTCTTAAAATTCAGTATGTATTGTAAGCCAAAAAAATAAATTAAGTTCTAACATACATACATATATACAAATATATATATATATATATATATATATATATATATATTTAACTCTTTAATTATATATGTATATATAGTTCAGAAATATAAACCATTCTACAACTAAAATTTAGTAAAATAATTATTTTCATTCGTTTTTCAACAAAATTTTACTTATCTTAGATTTTAATATTAATTGTATTTATTAAAATTATTGTTAGACGGGGCTGGGGATGTGGCTCAAGCGGTAGCGCGCTCACCTGGCATGCGTGCGGCCCGGGTTCGATCCTCAGCACCACATACCAACAAAGATGTTGTGTCCGCCGAGAACTAAAAAATAAATATTAAAAATTCTCTCTCTCTCTCTCTCTCTCTCTCTCTCTCTCTCTCTCTCTCCTCTCTCACTCTCTCTAAAAAAAATTATTGTTAGATAATCTTAAATTTTTATTTCTTCTTTGATTATAGAAGAGAATTTGAAGTAGATGTATTTATTAAAAACATTTTTAATAAACAGCACAATTAATGAAAAAAAAAAGGATGATATTGAAACCTGAGTTTCTCTTTTTCTGCTGGCAGGTGGGGTGCGCACAAACACATGGTCTCTGCATCTGAAAAGTGCTGCAGCTTTTAATTGTGGGCTATGCCCTCCAGTGTTGCAGCAGACCCCAGCAGCTCACCCTCAATTTCTTCTTTCAGGGTTCTTATTAATTTAAAGAATGAAATCCAGAGACTAAGGTGAGTGGATCTAATCATAGGATTTATTCCAGTGTGCATAGAAACAGAATTCCAGCAGTATGAGAGGGGACCCAGTAGGGGTTGCAGTCTGTATGTGCTAGTCTAGCGGTTCATACAGCACTTGGGTTAATGCTATTGGTTCAAACTGATGTTAATCATGGTTTGTAAAAGTGTTAATGCTATAGGCACAAATTTATCCTAATTAGTGTTTGGAAAAGTACTAATACAAAGGCTATTGGTCTAAAATTATGCTAATTAGTGTTTGTAAAAGCACTAATTCTATTAGGTAACTCAAGTCTGAACTTCAATTCAGATCTGCCCCACTTCCATTTTCTCCCCATTCATCTCCCATGTCATTATGTAGGTGTTGTATCATTTCACAATATCACAAGAAGAATGAGTACAGTACCATAAAATGAAAGGTCACATTCACAGATATTATTATAGTATATTGTTATAATTGTTTTATTATATTAATGTTTATTTATCATTATGTTTTTGTTGTATGTTTGTTTTGCCTTCATCAGGAAACAAGAGGTTTAGGTAATTGGATGGTGGATGCTGGGTAGTTCTGAGACATGGTGCTGAGTAGAGCTGCAACAGTATGTGGTGTGGGCTTCTGTGGCAGGTATTTGCATCTTGCCCAACCTTGGCTGCTATAGGGTGACAAGTCAGCTTGCTTTGGCTCAGGCCTGCTATGCCTTGGGCCCACTGCTAGCATGGTAGTCTCCAGGCAGCAGTGGCCCATGCTTGCCTCCTGCTCTCCAACCTACCAGCATCACCATTCCACCTATCTACAGCTCTACCCTCTCACTGCCACTTCTGGGCAAGGACCAGTGGGCCAGCTGTGTGGATTTGTGCCCTGGCATCAGTGTCAATATAGCATGTGCCACTAGACCTACCTGATATGCAATCATCCATATCTATGCCTAAAAGGTAGAAGAAGATAGAGCAATATGACTAATCATATCTGTGCCCCTGTCTTTTCACTTTTGCCTTCTTGTTAAAACACTGCCATAAAAGAAGTAACTTTTAGCTTCTGCAAAAGGCCCAGGCTTATAAGGAAACAGAGTTTAAAGAATGAGAAGATTAATTTCTCTTCTGAGCAATATACTTAATAATATGAGATGGTCATCATTTTAGCTGGTTCCAACAACTTGGAATTTAAAGTGAATTATTTATACAACTGATAGTAAAACTAGAAGAAGAAAATCCAAGGAATGAAAAACCTAGTCAGAAGAGATTTTTTATATATGCAATGGTCCAAAGACCTCTCTACCAAGAAAGAGATGGTAGATTTAAAACATGAGTAGCTGACTCAGAGTTACATAGAAAATCAAAGACACAGAGAAGGAAGTAACTAGATAGGATAAAAAATACATGAGTGGCTGGTAAGTGACCTTTCTAAGACGTGGCTTCTAAATACAAATCTCAATGGCTGGATCTGTGCTCATATCCCTTTACTTACTTTTAAGGCTCACAATGTGTATAATTTGGGGGAGGATAACTTATGTTTTAAGAGATATACTTCATGAATCATCATTGACACAGAATACAGGGGAACTGGGTCCCTTGGAGTTAGTTACAAAACATCAGTTTCTGCACCATACGCATAATATTAGGGCAGCTAAAATGTATAAGGTTGACACCTTTAAGATAGAGAAAGGACAGAATTCCCAGAGGCCAGAAGAGGGGTAAAATCTCTTTGTGCAGCCAAATTGGGTCTAAGAACTCAGATCCCTGGGAGCAACCTACATTTCTGGAGCTAGGATTTAGAATTAAGAAACTAACCAGAATCTAAAAGTTTGGGTCAGATCCTTGGAATTCTCATTAGAATTTTAAATACCTCTGAAAATAGCCCCCAAATATACTGTTAATCTTCTAAGGTCACAGGAACATATTTGAGTTTTATTAGGTGGTAGTTTGGGGTCTTAAAGGAGAAACTCCTCATCCCTTTCCCTGGACTCTGAATTTGAGGCTCTGGACAGGTGCTGCTTGCTATGCAATTTTAGAGGCCATGACAATGCTTCAGTGTGGAAAGTTGTACTGGATAAGGTTTTCTTTTTCTATCTATGTACTTCATAACAAGTAATTTACATTTGTGGCATGAGAATTTATCTAGCTATTTAATTACTATCTCCTATTCTTTGAAATAGTCTACTTCCAGAAGGATAAAAGCATAATCTACCCACCTTTCTTCTAGAGAGTTCTGGGGTTCTGGTCTCAAGGATTATTAATATTACGTATCCTGCTCTAAATTGAACTTGATAGGCAATAGTTACACAACTCATTTATGGGCTGGCTATTTAACTGATGGCACCAAAAACTAAAAAAAAAAAAAATAGAACTCTTTTTTTTTTTTTTTTTTGGTACTAGGGATCGAACCCAGGGGCATTTAACCACTGAGCCATGTCCCCAGCCCTTTCTTGTATTTTATTTAGAGACAGGGTCTCACTGATTTGTTTAGAGCCTTGCTAAATTGCTGAGGATGGCGATCCTCCTGCTTCAGCCTCCTGCAACACTGGGATTACAGAAATTTTTAATGAGTTCCACAGTGGCAGGTTTCTGGGTAGAGTCAGTGAGACTTGATATGGTAAGTAAATGTATTTACTAAAAAGCACTAATTCAGTATGAGTTCTTGGTAATTTCAGCAAAAGATGTCTTTGCCAATCAATGACATAGAGTTCTGGAATTATCATCTTTGGCATGGACTGTGTAAGCTTGATATGCTATGGCAGAAGTAAAGGGCTGAATACCAGAGATTCTTTTCCAAAATTGTTATTGTTTTATACATCCCACTTAATAGAGAATGAGCTACCACTATAACTGAGTGATTTTCTTACTACCCTAATGAATGGTGGCTGAGAGCCAGATTTAATTCAAATGAAAATTTTAATGTGCTTTTTCTTCTACATCAGTGCTGTGGAACAAATTTATGATTTTACGTTTATTATCCCACTTAATCTTCACTCTTCAAAGAAGGTATTGTTTTTACCTACTAAGGTACAGCAAGTTAATAAATGTTTAACAGATGACAGAGTTTGTGGTAAAGAACATTCTTGAATTGTAAGCAATCATAAGAGTAGGTATTGACATATATAATTGAAATGTCTGGGAGCAGAGTTAGCCTCAAGCAGCAGTGTTGCAGTCTGAATGGATATAATCAGGTTTTAGAATTTTTCTATGCTGGTTTCATTCTTAGGCTTCAAGTAGCGACTGAACAGCTTCTATCAAGTTTAAAGCCACATCCTGCCAAGTTTAAGTGTACAGAAAATGTGGTGATTTTGTACAACATTCTCTATAGGTGGCACCAATTTGATCATGCCGCTGGCATTGTAGCAAGGTGGGTAGATTCAATCCTCTCTCAGCCAGGCCTGAATAGAAATGTGCAGGAGGACAAATTCACAAAAACATATGGACCAAGAATGAAATATGAGAATAGTTTCCCCAGAGAAAGGGAGGCCAATTTACAGAAAATGAATGAATGACAAAATAAAAACAAAGTAAATGTCCACTAGAGCGTTATCCCAAAGTCCAATACCTAGCTTGTGCCCACAGTCACACTGTGGCTTCTCAAGGCTCTGATGCTTACTGTCAAGTGTAAATTCAGATTCTTTTAGAGACCCTGAGTGATAGGAAATAGAATGGGAGTTCAGGGCAAAGAAGTTGAAGAGAAAAATATCTGGTAGACCCTTAGATTCCTATGAATGAACCATCAAAGAAACTAACTTCTTAATTCTTAGTCGTTCTCAACTCAAATTTATTTACATCCATTCCAATATATCTATATCTACAACCTAATTCTTACTCTAAGGAATAGTTCTTTCTTCTCAGTAATACAATCTGACATCCACCTCTGCAATCAACCTCCAGCTGCCCTAGAATAAGCCTTCAAAAGCCAATTCTCCAGTTCTGCCAGGACTACCAATCTATTCATTCTTCCATAATTTTTAATTTCACTTTCTCCTTCTTCGTGATAAATTTCAAGAATTATCATTCCTATGTGGCAAAATTTAGTCTCCACTGCTTCCATGAAACAAAATTTCTTGAGTTATCCCCACACAGGTGGTTCTGAAAGAAATTGTGAACCCCTTGAAAGACAATTTGGATGCCTCTTAGAGGATTTTACCAAGAGTGAAGTCACCCAACATGAATCCCAGTTCTCGGTTCTAAAAAGATATATTAATACCACCCAATCAGGTTGGATGAGGCATGAACAAGAAAAGCACTTTGCACAGTGACAGAGTCAAAGGCTAGGCATAGGGCCTTCCTGAAGTAGCCATATTACTTGGTGAGTGACTTCGTTCTGTCAGCATCTCTAAGAGACTTAGTTCTCTGAAGTTTCAACAGTAAGTTTTTTGTATGTTTGTTTGTTTACACAAATGGAGCACAACTTTTCATTTCTCTTGCTGTATATGATGTAGACTCACACCATTTATGCAATCATACCCATACATACAGTAATAATGTCCATTTCATTCTACCATCTTCACCCCACAAACTCCCCCTCACCTTGCTTCCCTCTGCTCAATCCAAAGTTCCTCCATTCTTTCCTTGCACTTTGCACATTATGGATCAGCATCCACTTATCAGAAAAAAAAAAAAAAAAAAACATTTGGCCTCTGAATTTGGGGGATTGGCTTACTTTGCTTAGCGTGATATTCTCCAACTCCATCCATTTACCCATAAATCTCATAATTTCATTCTTCTTTAAGGAAAGTATTCCATTGTGTATATATACCACAGTATCTTTTCCATTGTGCATATATGCCACAGTTTCTTTGTCCATTCATCTATTAACAGGCATCTAGGCTGTTTTCACAGATGAGCTCTTGTGAATTAAGCTGCTATAAAAGTTGAGGTGGCTGCATCACTATAGCATGCTGATTTTAAGTACTTTGGTCATAGACCAAGGAGTGGGATAGCTGGGTCAAATGGTGGTTCCATTCCAAGTTTTCTAAGATATCTCCATATGGCTTTCCAAAGTGGTTGTACCATTTGCAACTCCACCAGCAATGAATATACCTTTTCCCTCACATCCTTGTCAGCATTTATTTTTCCTTGATATTTTGATAACTGCCATTCTGACTTGAGTGAGATAAAATCTTAGAGTACTTTTGATTTGCATTACTCTAATTGCTAGAGATGTTGAACATTTTTACAAAAATTTGTTGATTGATTGTATATCTTCTTCTGTGAAGTGTCTGCTCATTTCTTAGCCCATCTATTGACTTGGTTATTTATTTATTTATTTATTTATTTATTTATTTAGTATTTATTTATTTATTTACTTATTGGGAATTAAGTGTTTTGAGATCTTTATATCCTGGAGATTAGTGCTCTACCTGATATGGGTGTGGCAAAAATTGCTCCCATTCTGTAGGCTCTCTCTTCACTTCATTAATTGTTTCTTCTGCTGAGAAGAAGCTTTTTATTTGAATCCATCTTATTTTTTATTCATTTTTTATTCTTAATTTTACTTCTTGTGTTTTAGAAGTCTGTTAAGGAACTCAAGTCCTTAGCTGACATGATGAAGATTTGTGCCTGCTTTTTTTTTTTTTCCTTTTTAGGTGCAGAGAGTCTCTGGCCTAATTCCTAAGTTTTTGATCCACTTTGAGTTGAGCTTTGTGCATGGTAAGAAATAGAGGTTTAATTTCATTTTGCTGCATATGGACTTCCAGTGTTCCCAGCACCATTTGTTGAAGAGGCTATCTTTTCTCCAATGTATGTTTTTGGCACCTTTGTCTAGTATGAGATAACTGTATTTATGTTGGTTTGTCTCTGTGTCCTCTATTCTGTACCATCAGTCTACATGTCTGTTTTGGTGCCAATACCAACTGTTTTTGTTACTATAGCTCTGTAGTATATAGTTTAAGGTCTGGTATTGTGATGCCTCCCGCTTCACTCATTTTGCTAAGAATTGCTTTGGCTATTCTTGGTCTCTTATTTTTCCAAATGATTTTCATTAGTGTTTTTTATATTTCTATGAGGAATTTCATAGGGCTGGAATTGCATTAAAAATTGCTTACACTTTTGGTTGTATGATCATTTTGACAATATTAATTCTGCCTATCCAAAAATAAGGGAGATCTTTCCCTCTTCTAAAGTCTTCTTCAATTCTTTTCTTTAGTGTTCTTTAGTTTTCATTGCAGAGGTTTTTCACCGGTTTTGTTAGATTGATTCCCAAGCATTTTATTTTATTTTATTTTATTTTATTTTATTTTATTTTATTTTATTTTATTTTATTTTATTTTGCTATTGTAAATAGAGTACATTTCCTAATTTCTCTTTTAGAAGATTCATCACTGGTGTATAGAAATGCATTTGATTTATGGGTATTGATTTTATATCCTGCTACTTTGCTGAATACACTTATTAGTTCTAGAAGTTTTCTGGGGGAATTTTTTGGATCCTCTAAGTATAGAATCGTCATCAGCAACTAGTGATAGTTTGAGTGCTTTTGTTTCCTATCCATATAGCTTTAATTTCTTTCATCTAATTGTTCTAACTAGAGTTTCTAGGACTATGTTGAATAGAAGTGGTGAAAGAGGGCATCCCTGTCTTCCTCCAGTTTTTAGGGGGAATGCTTTCACTTTTTCTCCATTTAGAATTATGTTGGCATTGAGCTTAGCATAGATAGATTTTAGAATGTTAAGATATGTTCCTAGGGGCTGGGGATGTGGCTCAAGCGGTGGCGCGCTCGCCTCGCATGCGTGCGACCCGGGTTCGATCCTCAGCACCACATACAAACGAAGATGTTGTGTCCACTGAGAACTAAAAAGTAAATATTAAAAATTCTCTCTATCTCTCTCTCACTCTCTCTCCTCTCTCACTCTCTCTTTAAAAAAAAAGATATGTTCCTATTATCTCTAGTTTTTCTAGTGTTTTGAACATGAAGCAGTGCTGTATTTTGTCAAATGATTTTTCTGCATCTATTGAGATAATCATGTGACTCTTATATTTAAGTCTATTGATGTGATGAATTATGTTTATTGATTTCCATATGTTGAACCAACCTTGCATCCCTGGGATGTACCCCTCTTGATCCTGGTGCACTATTTTTTGATATGTTTTTGTATTAGATTTGCCTGAATTTATTGAGAATTTTGCATCTATATTCATTACAGATATTGGTCTGAAGTGTTCTTACTTTGATGTGTCTTTGTCTGGTTTTGGTATCAGAGTGGTATTGGATTCATAGAATGAGTTTGGAAGGGTTCTTTCCTTTTCTATTTTATGGAATAATTTAAGGAGAATTGTTACCTCTGCTGCTGCCATGGCATCTTTAGTTGGGGTAACTCCCATCTTGGGACACTGGCTAGGGCCTAGAAGCAATATCAAGGTACCTATAATCCCCTAATTCCCCTCCCCACAGTGTCTAACCTGGCACAGCATCTGCAGCTACATGGCTGGTCTGATACAGAACAGCTCTGTGCAACAAGTGTGCAAGCCCCATATCTCAGCCCACAGGACCTCCAGAGCAACAGATACCTGACTTGGAAGACTATATTCAATGTGCTGTGAAACATTGAGGGACATTGAAATGGGGAACTGAGTTTCAGTTAAACTGATATAACGTATGAACAGAGATTTATTTTTGTGGAAAAGACTCAGCAGTTGTGGGGGTTGACAGGTTGAATATTTTAGAAGAAGGCTGACAAGTTGGATGCTAGGGACCCAGGGAAGATTTGTTATTGCTGCTCTGAGCAATATGAAAAAGAATGTATTTTGTAGGGAGGGGAGCTTGGTCTTTCCTCTTAAGACCTTCAACAAAGCCTACAGAGACCTTTACTCAAAATCTACTCATTTAACTGTTAAGTAATCTGAAAAAAATACACTTACAGCAATATCTAGGCTGATATTTACAACAAACTGTATACTATAGCCTAGTAGACATATAATTTCAACAATCACCTGGGCCTAGGTGTTTCTTACTCGATTTCAGTCTATTTTTTTTTCAAAATGTTGGCAAAGCCTAACTTCTTTGACAATGTAATAATAATAACAATAGTATTGACCATTGTTATTGAGGTTATACCACATACTGCCTGCCTGGATGCAGTCAAATCATTAGACCCAAGACCAAGACGTCATCTATCTATGTAGATACTTTAATGCATGCAGGAGGAAAAATTCTCGGATCACAGTAACCAACACAGATATTGCCCCCTCTCAGGATAATTTCAAAATGTACTAAAAAGAGTGCCCTGTGAAACTGTCCAGAGCAGCCCAGGCTTTGTCCCCCTATAGGAGAGTATCTGGCAATGCTTTAGTTCAACAAGCAAAATATCAACAATCAAAGTGGATTTTTTTTTGGGGGGGGAGGGAGCTTCGTTTGTGGTATAAAGTGGAACATGCAGAGAAGAGATTCCATCTGCTCTTAACAGCTACCTGAGCCTTTGGAATTAGGTCACCGTGGATCCTAGGCTTCTGTTTGTTCTCACTGCATCTCTATGAGCAATAAAGTTATATTGTATGACTTCTGTCTTACTAGATGCATACGCTAACAGCTAGGTTTGTGTGAAACCCTTTTCCATATCTAGGAATCTAAAAAGAAATCAGCAAGTTGTTTACAATCCTCCCCTAAAAGTGAGAATTGGTACAAAACATCTTTCACCTCAACAGAAGAACCCCTTACTGACTCATCATTCCCCAGCTTTGCCCATCTATGTTCTTTGTTCTTAGACTCACAGAAGTCTACCTAACATAAAAATGGCCATGACATTTACATGCTTAAAATCCTTTAATAACTGGTTTTCTCTGCAAATTAAAGTCTGACATTCTTATTCCTTTATGACAAATTACCCTAGGGCCTAACAGTTAAAAACAACAAGCACTTATTTTCTCAGAGTTTCTATGGGTCTGAAATCAGGTGAGGCTTATCCACATCCTCTGGTTTAAGGGCCCCTCACCAGGGATAAGAGATGAACGGTGACCCCTGACTTTTTTATTGTTGGAACTATGCTTTATTGGTACATTATTTAATTTCCAAATATTGGATTTTTTATTTAAAAAAATGTTTTATACTTTAATTCCATTTTGGTGATAAAAGATGTTTTGCATAATTTAAAATCTTTGAAATTTATTGATACCTGTTTTATTGTCCAGATTACTGTTTATTTTGATAAGTGTTTCAAGTATTCTTGAAACCAAAGGGCACTGTATTGATGGGTGAAGTATTCTATAAATGGAAACTAGGTAAAGTTGGTTGATGACTTTGTTCAAATGTCAGAATATCTACTGATTTTCCATTTATTACCTTAATTACAAAGAGAACTGTTTAAATCTCCAAGAATAACTGTGACCTGTCTACTGCTTTTAGTCTTAACATTTCTTTAATGTATTTTATAATTCTTCCACATAATTATACACACTTAGAACTGTTGTGAACTAAATATTTGTGCCTTACCTCCTCGATTCATATTAGAAACCTAATCCCCAATAGAAACTTTCTCTCCTCTCACTCTCTCCCAACCATGTAAGGATACAAAAATATGTCATAATATTAATATTTGAAAACTAGTAAGCTACCTCTCTAGATACCTGATTACCTGATCTTCTAGTCCCTCGATCTGATACTTCCTAACCTTAAGAACTGTGAGAAAAATATTTATT
The DNA here is from genome assembly GCF_964194105.1 of Spermophilus citellus. Classification (NCBI taxonomy): domain Eukaryota; kingdom Metazoa; phylum Chordata; class Mammalia; order Rodentia; family Sciuridae; genus Spermophilus; species Spermophilus citellus. Next base: position 120,885,019 of record NC_138189.1, read on the forward strand.
GTCGAAGCCATACAATCTATGGTATCTTGTTAGAGAAGTCTGAATTAAGACAAGGATTGTTATGTTCTATTAATGAGTTGATTCTTCAATTTTTGTGAAATATCCTTCATTTATCAATGGCAAGGTTCTTTTTCTGCAATACAATTTATCTGATATTAATATTAATTGTTTCAACTTTTTTTGATCAGCAGTTATATGGTATACATTTTTTTTTCTATCACCTTATTGTTGTGCTAAACCTATCTTCATTTAAAGTGAAACTCATTCTCCAGGATTATAAAAAAAATATTTAAATAATAAATTTTAGGAGCTGGGGATGTGGCTCAAGTGGTAGCGTTCTTGCCTGGCATTCGCGGGGTGCTGGGTTCCATCCTCAGCACCACATAAAAATAAAATAAAAATGTTGTGTCCACCGACAACTAAAAAATAAATATTAAAAAATTCTCTCTCTCTCTCTCTCTCTCTCTCTCTCTCTCTCTCTCTCTCTCTCTTTTAAAGTAATAATAATAATAATAAATTTTAAAAAGAACCCTGACTTAATACTCATTAAGAAAGTATAGAGTTGGGTTCTACTTTTTTATCCAACCTAACAATATATGCCTTTTAATTGGATTACTTAGACTATTTATATTTGCTGCAATTACTGATATAATTGGATCTATCTTGCTATTCATTTCTTCACAGTTTCATAATTTACTTGTTTATTTTTTCCTTTTTCTTGCCTTATTTTGGATTAATTATATTTAGTGATACTTATAACTTCACTATTGGCTTATTAGCTACTAATAATATTAACTTATAACTAATAATACAGTCTTGCATATTTTTTAATCTGCCACTGTAAGGTTTAAAATATATATCTTTGGAACTTTGTAGTCTACAATCAGGTACTATTATACATCAAATTATGCTTCATAGTAACAAAAGCAGCATAGAATTAGCATCAAAACAGACATGAAGACAAATTAAATAGAGAAGACATGGAAAAAAATCCACATAGATAACGGTTATCTGATCTTTGTCAAAAATGCCAACAACATATGTTGGTGAAAAGGTATCCTTTTTTAGAAATAGTACTGAAAAAACTGGATGTTCATAGTAGAAGAATGAAACTACACCTTAACTCTCATCTTGCATGAAAATTAATCAAAGTTGATAAGAGACCTAGGTATTAGACCAGAAACACTTCAACTATTAGAAGAAAACATAAGGTCAACACTCCATCTTATTGACAGAGGCATGAACTTCCTTAAAATGACTCCTAAGCTCAAGAAATAAAACTAAATACCAATAAGTGGAATGGCATTAAAAAGAAAAAAAACCACTTCTGCATAGCAGAAACAAGAGCAAGAGAGAAGAACCTACAGAAGGAAGAAAATCTTTTCAAGCTATTTTTCTGACAGGGGATTAATGTACAGCCTATATAAAGGAGTCAAAAAACAAATAACTCAATAAATGGGCAAAAGATCTAAGCAAACATTTCTCAAAAGAAGAAATACAAAAAGTCAACAAATATATGAAAAAAAATGCTCAATATCTTTAGCAATTATGGAAGTGTAAAAACTACACTAAGATTTTAACTCAATCCAGTATAATGGCAATCATCAAGAGCACACATGATAATAAAAGCCAGGAATGATGTGAGGAGAAAGATACATTGTTGGTGGAACTGCTTCATGTAAACTACTTTGGAAACAAGTATGGAAATTCCTCAAAAGATTAGGAATCAAACCACCTTAACCCAGCAATCCCATTCCCTGATATTTACACAAAAGAAGTAAAATCAGCTTCCTAAAGTCATACATGCACACCCATGCTTTAAGCAGCACAGTTCTCAGTATCCAAATTATAGAACCAGCCTAACTGCCCATCAATACACAAATGAATTTAAAAAGTTGTGGTATTTAAACAAAATATAGATTTTTCAGCCCTGAAGAACAAAATTATGTCATTTTCTACTAAATGAATGAAACTGGAAAACATCATGCAAAATGAAATAAGCCAGACCCAGAAAGTTAAGGGTACAAAGTTTTCTTTCATATGTGGAAGCTAGAAAGAGAGAGAGAAAAAATTGGAAAAAAAAAGTGATTTCACAAACAGAACGGAGACCATTATATATGCACAAACTATTTTAGTTTGTGCATATATATATATATATATGCACAAACTAAAATAGTAATGATAACTATTAATAATAATATCAATAGAAGGGAGATCATTGGAGTAGAGCTAACAGAACTGGGGAGGGAAGGTGAAGGTACTGGGGAATGAGACTGATGAAATTATGCTATGTACATATACAAACATGGCATAATGAATCCTACCATTATGTAAGATTGTAATACACCAACAAAAATATTTTTAAAATGTTTTCTGAAGAAATTAACGAGTTGAAAACAGCAGATTATCTTTTGAATGAATTAAAATATGAAAATGGATAATTTTATTTACTCATATATTTGCTATTTCCCAGGATATTTATTGCATTATGTTGATCTACATTTTTCCCCTATTGTTTCTTACCTTTTTTCTGAAGCCTTTCTTTAACACTTATTGAAGTTCAAGTCTACAGATTCTACTGTCTTTTTTTGCTTGCCTGAAACTGTCCTTTTTTTACCTTTACAATTGAAAGTTATTTTCACTTGATATAGAATTCAAAGTAGCCAGGAATTTTGTTAGTTTGGTTTTTTTTAATCTTAGTTTGTATGCTTCTTGATTTACAATGGGATTACATACCAATAAACCCATCATAAGCTGAAAGAATCATAAGTTGAAAATGCATTCAATATATCTAACCTACTGGATATCACAGGTTAGCAACATAGTGTATTACACAGTACATGATTACTTGGTAAAGTTGGAATTTTACCTTGCTACTGCCATCAGGAGAATATCATACCACATATCACTTGCCCTGGAAAAGATCAAAATTCCAAATTTTAAGTACAGATTCTAGTGAAGGCATATTGCTTTCATATCATAATAAAATTAAAAAGTCACAAGTTGAACCATTGCAATGGTGGGACCATATGTACTTCAATATGACTATACATTGTCTGCTGGATGCATAGATTCTGACATGAAAATTGCCCTCATCTTCTGTAGATCAGTAGGCTATTCTCTTTCAGTGTAACTATCTTCACTGTAGACACTGTCCTAAAAATTCTAGATGCATTAGCTTACGTGTTTACTTCCATCTTCTTTAGCAATTCCGCAGGACTCTTGATTTCCCCTCTTATAGCTACAGATTGAAAACTGCCTCCCAGCAGTAAGTTGGAAATTCCATGTAGATCACCTCATTTGGTTTTCTTTCCTTGTGAACCAAAGTATGTTTTTATTTGTTGTAGAATGTCTAAAATCATTGTTGTATATATTTCATCTAGCTTTCTGTTAAATAAGGATGTGTGTCCATACCTGTAAACGCTATCATCAATGAAAGAAAGTGAAGCTTGGAATATTATCCAATGCATTTTCTCTGCATTTTATTCCGTGATAATTGTCAAAATGTGGAACTATAAACAATAATATCTTCTTTCCCAGATCTAGATAGGTGAAAAATATAACCCAAGTCCAATCAATTGAATTATATCATTCCCTGATAACATTTGTTAATCAGAGAATAAGTCCATCATCTAAGCCATTTCAAACAGAGTAATCCATTGGAGTCTTATTTTATACATAGTGTGAAGACTTTGAATAGATATCTCAAGAGTCAGTTTATGAGTATGGTTACCAACACACCACTGGCCATTTTGGTGTGAGAACATAAAATCCACTGAACAACATGGCTGAAAAATTTAGAACGGAATCAATTATTTAAAATATGGTTTAAGGTTTGGGAATATAGCTCAGTTTTTAGAGTGTTTGCTTCACATCACCAAGGCCTTGGGTTCAATCCCCAGCACCACAAAAAATATATCTATATCTATATATATGGAGTGTGTGTGTGTGTGTAATTTGTGTTCAGGGATATTTTTTGTAATTTGGTATATCACTTAATTTGTTATTCATACCAATTTCATATGTGAACATATAATTATAGCTGTTCTCCCACCTCTTCACTACAATACTAGCTAATTTAAGTTCTAGCACTACTATTTTGAGTGATTATAGATAAGAAATTTAAAGTAATTGACTGGTTCAAAAATTTGCAGGTAATCTATGTAAGCAAAATTGAAAGAAATCCATACCTATCTAGACATTCAAAATGAAATTTCAGAAAATCAAATATGAAGAAAACCAACTAGAAGAATATAGGTTGCTCTTAACAGAATTAGTTATATAAACTCAATAGCAGTATCTAAGTCTCAAATCTCAACAGCAGTATCCTAAGACATAAATCATACAAAACATGTATTTAAATTGCTAAGAAAAAAGAAAAACTTGCTAACCCAAAAGGTGCAACTGAGCTGAAATAGCCTTAATAAATGAAGGCTTTTTGAAATTACAAATTTTAAGAATATTTGCTACCAGATGACCAAATATAAAATAAATTGTTAAAGATAAGAAGTGTTCTTCAGATAGAAAGAAAACCAAATGAAATATGAGCAATGCAACAAGAAATAAGAGCAAAGAAAGTGATAAATATATAGTCTAATCAAACATTGACAATATAAACTAAAAATAGTACTGCATTACAGTTTCAAAATAATAATTTAAATAGTATAATATTTAGAGAATTACACAGTAATAATATGAATGATGGGATGGATAGACATAATAATAGAATTACAAAGTTCTTTCACTGTTCAGTAAGATAAAAAGTAAAGGCTTTTATAAGTCAAAGAAATACACACATGTACGTATGTATATATATAGGTATATACAGATATACCTATATATATACATATATACCTAAATACATATATTTAGATATAACATATCTAAAAAGTAATAGAAAAGAAAAATATACAAATGGAATAATTTAAAAAGCAATGAATCTAAGACAAGAGTAAAAGAAGAGATGAGAAAACATAAAGTGCACAAAAGTGGTTAATTTAAACTTAAATATCCAATCATTTTCAGACTGTTTAAAGAATGCATGCTGGGGCTGGGTATGCGGCTTCAGTAATAGAGTGCTTACCTACTATGTGTGAAGCACTGAGTTCGATCCTTAGCACCACATAAACATAAATAATAAAGTTAAAAAAACATTAGGAAAAAATAACACATGCTGTTAATAAGACATATTTTAAAAATAAGACTACAAAAGAGTTGGGAATAGAAAGATTGAAGTACACATGCTATGAAGATAATAACCCTCCTCACACCAGCATAGCTTATATTAATAAATGACATCATGGGCCTTAATTTAAAAATCTCTTCACGTATAAAGAAAGATGGTGGTTGCATAATGAGTAAGAAATGAGTCAGAGTTACAAAGAAAACATAGCAATTATGAATATTAATATGCTCACTAATATGATCTCAAAATTTTAAAACAGCAAAATTGTCAGAAAGACAATTAGGAAAAATAATTATATAGCCATACTTCTTAACTCACTTTCTTCAGCAATGAATAGAAGAAAAGCATTGGAAGGATATATGAGTCTTGAAAAATATAAATAACATATTTATTGTAGAAATAAACAATACTGCTCCCAACAATTTTGTATGCCCTCATTTTCTTTTCAAGGAAATGTGAATCATTTTTTAAAATGGATTATATACTAGACCACAAAGAAAGTCACTACAAATTTTGAAAGACATCATACAAACAATATTCTCTGATATAATGCAAGTAAGAGATACACTCAGTGAGTTAGAAGTTTCTAACATGCACTCAAAAATTTAATTTGGACAACAAAACCCCATTACAGCTCTAGGGATGTAGCTCAGCAACACAGGCTTATGAGGTAACACAACGCACATTGGGTATTCATCGGTGAGTATAAGGGATAAAGTTTCTTTCCTTGAAAGCATAAATTGTAGTGATTATCAGAGGAAAAAACAAGTAAATTAAATATAATATATAATAACAAACTTTAGTAGAGAAAAGGAAATAAAATTACATGGGAAAGGAGCTGGGGTGTTGAGTTCTCTGGGTAAAATGCTAAAATGACCTCATTAAGCACCAATAATTTGAGTTTTGCCAAAATCCAAAAGAAACACCTCCATACAAAGGGAAGAGGAAGGATAAAGTTATAAAAGCTCAAACGACTTATTCATATTCACAACAATCATGAAAGAGGTGTAATTAAGACCAGAAAAAAAAGGTAGTAGTAGAAGAAGTTGCTGGAGACTAGGGGTATAGATTGGTGGTAGAGCATGTGGTTAAGCATGTGTGAGGTTCTGGATTCAATCTTCAGAATCACTCTACATGCAAAATAACTTACAAGGAGAGATAAATAATGAATACAAGATTACAGATCTATTTAGTGTCAGAGCCAAGAAATTTAACTCAGAGAGTGTTTTGAATCAATACATTCCACTGAGTTCACATTATTTGATTTAAGCACAAAATTGATTAAACAATATTGTTTCCAATAATCTCTGGAGTTACTGTAAAATATCACTGAAAAAAACCTGAAGATGGTTAGTTGAAATTCTTCATTTTCAGAAACTGATTCCCACACATGTTAATTCCATTGTATATAAAGTTGTTTAAAGTTATAGAGATATCAGTAAAGATTGAAAGGACACTAATATTTCTGATTTCATAGGAATTCACTCTTGTGTTAATGGATTTTAATAGCTGTGACCAAAATACCTGACAAGAAGAACACAGAGGAAGAAGAGTTTATTGTGGGCTCATGATTTCAGAGGTCTCAGTTTCTACTTGGCCAACTCTATTGCTCTGGGCCTGAGGTAAGACAACCAAACATTGTGGTGGAAAGAACATAGCAAAGGAAAGCTGCTTAACTCACAACAGCTAGGAAGGAGAGAGAGAGAGAGAGAGAGAGAGAGAGAGAGAGAGAGAGAGAGAGAGAGAGAGAGAGGCAGGCTGAGAGAAATCAGAGAAAAGATAGAGTTCCCAAGAGCAAACCCCAAGTGGTCTACTTCCTCCAGCCATGCTTCACCTGCTATAATGACTATCTAGTATTCTGTTCAAATTATTAGTCCATCAAATGGCTCCGCTGATGAGAGTAGAGGCCTCATAATCCAATATTTTCACCTCTGAAAATTGCTTCATTGCATAACACATGAGCTTTGGGGGAAAGGGCATGATAGCTCCAAACCATAACATACGTCAATTTCAAATAATAATATAAAAAGTGTTAATTCATACATTTGAAGACATTACAAACTGTGTATTAATAAGCCTCTCCAAATAATAGGAAATTGCTTCAAAATTCCTATTACAACAAAAAAACTATATAAGTCACAGGATTAAATAAAATCAAAATATTCCTAAACTACAAAAAATTAGTCAGTAAATTACAAGATTTTTGGAGAAAAACATTACAATTAATGCAATTGGCTAAAAGGAACTCTGTGGTATTGGTTGTAATCAAGGTTGTCAGTGTGAGCTCATTTTATTTAACATGTGATAGTCAGATAAAGAAATAGTTATATATCTATGCATGCATTACTGTACATACAAATGCATGGATGGTTCTGCTGAGAAGTCATGAAATCAATCACATCCCTGTAGTGATGAGCACACATAGTAACCAGATATTGGTCTCAAAATACTTTTCTTCACTAAAAGAAACCAGTGTTTTGCTGAGAGCCATTGCCAAGTAGGAATGACGCATGGCAATTTCTTTGTCAGTCTACCCAATGTTGCTTAGAGGAAGGACTCTCCATATTGGACTCAGGCATTTGCAGTGACTTTGCATGAAAGGTGACCTTGCTCAAGGACCAGGGCGGATCCAGGTTTAGGGTGTATCCTGCTGGGATTAGGGACTATCCCGCTCCTTGGGGTTAGGGCGGTTCCAGGTTTAAGGTGTACCCTGTTGGGAATAGGGCATATCCTGCTGCCTCAGGCGCGCCCACTCCTTGAGTTCCCGTTGAGTTCTCGCGGGATTCAGAGAGTTTTTTTGGGATACAGAGCCCAGTGGAGGTGTGGATTTCCTCAGAACGTTCGTGTAGAGTGCTGGTGGCAGTTCGAGAATAAAGAGTTGTTGTTTGAATCTACAAGGTGTGAGTGGCTCGTGATTTTGTGCCCAGCCAGACTGCGGCAGTGTTTCTTGAAATAGTGGATGAACCCAGGCCTATATTTAATATTATCTTGGAACTTCTCCTTGTAAAAATTTGTATTTTAAGCATGTGCTTAAATAAATAGCACTTAAATGAATCAATGAGAATCAGGACTTGTTCAAAGAACAGAAGAACTAACCTGAAGGAATTCTTCCTAGACAAAGATAAAATATGTTGAGCAACAAAGTAATTAATAATCCTGGAGTGTGTATTAAATTAAGTGGGTGAAAGATCAAAGAGAAACAAGATTTTCATAGTCTTAAAGAATGTCTTCCAAACTATTTCCTGACTACATAGGTAATGATAATAACTGTATAGTGAAAAAGCCTGCCAGCCACCAACTCACCCGAGTGATCAAGGTTAGCACCATCAATAATGAGACATGTCAACATCTTGAACCCCTTGATAAAATGCAACAGAAAGGAAATACCCTCATTCTCATCACAAGAAATCATCAGACGGACTCAAATTGATGAATAGTCTACAAAATTAAGTGATCAGTCTTCTTCAAAGGTGCCAAGACCATGAAAGACTAGGAGAGACTAAAAAATGTTATAGTTTGGATCAGAAATGTCCAAAAGTCTCATGCTTGAAGCCTTATTCCCTAATGCAGAAATTTCCCAAAGTAGGGCTTTTAGGAAATGATTTGATCATGAGAACTCTAACCTCTTCAGTGGATTATTCCATTTGATGGATTAATAATTTGAATGGACTAGTGGAAAGTGTTGGAAACTGTAGGAGGTGGGATATATTTGAAAGGAGTAGTCCTTGGAGGCATGGCCATAAGAACTGTATCTTGTCCCTGAGCCTTTCTGTCTCTCTCCCTCTTCTCCCCGCAGGCACACACTTCCTGCCTGCCTTGAACTGAGCAGCTTTCCTTTGCCATTCTCTTCTGCCATGATGTTCTGCTTCACCAAGGGACCAGGGACTGAAGTTTCTGAACCGGAAGCCAAAATAAACCTCTCCTTCTTGAGTTGTTTATCGTTAGGTGTTTTAGTCATAGCAATGAAAAGCTGAATTTTCAAGGAATTTTCACATACAAGAGGTAATTAAGGAATAATAACTAAAAATAATTTTTGATGCTGGATAAGCTACTGGAGCATAAAAAGATCACTCTTGGAAAAACTGGTGACATTTTAATAAGATCTATGATTTAGTTAATGGAATTGTATGAATGTAAATTCCTGTTTTTGATGATTGTGTCATGGTTATGCAAGATGTTAACATGAGGGGAAGCTAAGCAAGGGGTGTGTGAAACCCTTGTTTATTTGCCACTTTTCTGAAGTCTAAATTAGCTCAATTTTTTTTTTTTTTAAGAATGCAATTAGAGGTAGTTTTCCTTCTCAAGTCAAATATACAGGAAAGATTATAAAACCATCAGTATAGCAATGAATGTTAGTGTAACTACTACATTACATTAAAGCACAAAGACACTGATAAATTTCCTCTCAAATGAGTGACAGAAATTTCAGTCATGCTCATCTTTTTTTTCCTTTTACAAAAACATTGGTGTTAGCCTGTTTGTAGAAAGAAGAAGCAGAACCAAGAAGATGCAGTGAATATTCAGAAACTCACTCCCATCAAAAGATTTTAAGAATCTGATTTAATAGGTGAGCATATAGTTTCCTATACTGGTATTCTGTGATAACTTTATTTTCCTTTTAAATTTCTTTCTTTTTGTCTTGGAATTGCCAGGTATTAGATATTGCTCTACATTGTGATGATTATAATAGTGAATAAAAGTACTCTTTTCCTGAAAATAAGGCAAAAATAAAATAATGACAAAATGAAAAAAAGCTGTGAGCGCAAATTATTTGCAAAAGTGAGAGGTTAAGTATAATTATTGATGAGTATATACATATTCTATTCACATTATATAGTTTTATAAGGACATAACTTAACAATATATCATTTTATGGCTACTATCAAAAGCAATAGCATAAAGTACATGAATATCCAAAATCAAATATTGTTCTTTTGCTTCACATTTTAGTAAAATATACAAACTAAGAATAAATATTATCTTTTGGCCATATAAAAGTAATGCAAAGTGGATAGACCTGTTGTGGCATGATTTCTTTTATCTATTTGGGAAATTACTTTTATCTATTTGGGAATATTACTCCCTCTTCTGTGTTTATAAGAAAAAATCAGATTAATCATAGAATGAAAACTCAACTTCTGAAAAATCACAATATTATTAACTTACAGCATGAGTGTTTCTCTCTACAATAAAGGACCAGAGTTCTAATTTCATTACTAAAATAGAATTTTTCTTTCCCAACTGGCAAGGAAGATGTTACAGGAAAACTAGGAAACCCACTTCTGTTCTTGCTACTACCATTTGACGGTAATGAGGATGAATATAACATTGCAAATATGGTATAAATATTAGATGGGAAACAGTGATGTTACCATTATTCAAATTATCTTTCATTATTTTCAGCTCAGTAATTTTTTATAGTTCACACTCGAAATAGCATTATGCAATCTACAATATACACTAATTGAAACTGTGTCAGCAGATAGCATTCTATTAACTAGTCTAACTTTCAGGGGGTTTAATTTTAGCCACAATGATCCTTTAGTATCAGTACTTTCCTTTGAGTCTCTAATTGTGTATGCAGTGCGGTTGATTAATTCTTTTATTCTTATTTTGGGAAATCAGGAAGCAGACAAAGAGGAAGATTGTGTTTATTTGATATTTGTTTTTGGTTACCAGTATTTGACATCATTACAATAGTCTGCAGTTGAGTTGAGACGGGGATAAGCAGGTTTTTTGAGCACAAATTTTAAATTATTTTCTTTTGCTTTCTGATAACAGACTATTTCATTTTCAGTGGCCCTAAAAATACCAACATAGGATTAGACCATATGTGTGACAGAGTTAAAGATGAGGTATTTCAAAACGTGCCAAATTGGTATATTTTGAGCTGATAGCACACCAGGAACCATAGCTTAAGAAAAGGCCAATTGTCCTGACTTTTGCAACATACAACAAGCCATAAAGATTCTTTTGGGAAGGATGTCCTTCACATATCAAGGCTGGAAAATAGCCTTAATCAGAAGAGACTGGTGATTGAGCTTCAGTGAACCTGAATAAGCAAACTATTTGAACTAATCCTTATCTTCTCCTCCCTTCACTCCCACCCCATATGACTCTGAGCAATATCACATCACTTTACTCCCCAAGTCCAAATACCCACTTGCACTGACATTCTTTTACATACGTATGAGTCTTTGTCTAAAATACACAAATGCATTATGAGTTGGTCATTTCTTCAGAATTCACTCTTGTAAAGATCCTCATGTACATGCAAATTTAATAAAACTTTTATACTGTTCACTGGTTAATCAGATCTTAAATTACTTGAGTTCCTGGATCCAGCTACATAATAAGAGGGAAAGAGAGGGATCTCTCTGTTCCCGACTCTTGCCTTCCATAATTTTCTTTTTTTCTTGCATTCTCCAGTTTTTGCTTTAATTAAAATTTAATTAGAGATCAACAAAATTCTGTCTTGTGTAACACCTAGCCACTCACATTTTAAGTTACTCAAATCAAAGTCAGAAGTACCTATAAGATTACTCAAAGCCTGTTTACCTAGGTAAACCTCCTTGGTCAGTGTCTCTTTTTATTTGTACTCAGCAATATATATCACAATATTGCAAAACTTTCCCCTATAACATAGAATCATTTGATGCCCAAAATGAAACATAAAAAAATAACCAATGCTCTATCCAACATATAGTGCAAGTAACCTTCCAATCCTCACAGAATATAAGACATTTCAACTCATTAAGCAATCAAAACTACAGAACTTTCCAAAATGATCAACAACTCTTGTCTCTGGTTAGGACATTTAATGTTCCTTATACTAATAGCTTAATAATTCCACATCTGATTGGTCTCAGTTTATACTAAGATCCAATTTCTTCTCATTCGGTCCCCTTGTTCTTTGAAATGTTATTCTTTTACCCACTTCCCTAGAGATATTAGATTTGCAGATATTATCCAAATTATTGTTTTTTGTCCAATCAGATATTTAATTGGTAAATATATTATTCTTCTGGTTCCCAAATCATATGCTGTCTTTTATTTGTTTTATTTTTGGTACTGGAGATTGAACTCAGGGGCACTTGATCACTGAGCCACATTCCAAGTCCAATTTTGAATTTTATTTAGGCAAAATTCAGGGTCTCATTGGGTTGCTTAGTCCCTTGCTTTTGCTGAGGCTAGCTTTAAATTCATGATCCTCCTGTCTCAGCCTCCCAAGCCTCTGGAATTACAGGTGTGTGCCACCATGCCCAGCTGTTCATTGCTTCTTAAAAATGTTGTTCTAACTGGGAGTGGTGGCACATGCCTGTAATCCCTGAAAGACAGGAGGATTGCTAGTTCAAAGCCATCCTCAGCAATTTAGGAAGGCCCTAAGCAATTAGCAAGACCCTGTCTCAAAATAAAAAGCAAATACCAGGATTTTATTTCTTTTGTTGCTAAGTAAAATTCCATTGTGTATATATGCTACATTTTTAATCCATTCATCTATTAAAAAGCATCTAGGTTGGTACCATAGTTTATTGTGAATTGTGCTGCAGTTAATATTGATACGGCTGTGTCCCTGCAGTATGCTATTTTAAGTCCTTTGGGTATAGTCAGAGGAGAGGGATAGCTGGGTTAAATGACGGTTCCATTCCCAGATTTCCAAGAAATCGCCATACTGCTTTCCATATTGCCTGCATCAATTTGCAGTCCCACCAGCAGTGTATGAGTGTACTTTTTTCCCCACATCCTCACCAACACTTACTGTTGTTTGTCTTCATAATAGCTGTCATTCTGACTAGAGTGAGATGATATCTTAGAATGTTTTTGATTTTCATTTCTATAATTGCTAGCAATGATGGACATTTTTTCATAAATTTGTTGACTGATTGTATATCCTCTTCTGAGAAGTATCTGTTCAGGTCCTTGGCCCATTTATTGATTTGCAAGTTTGATAGAGTTAGAAAAGATAATGCTAAGTAAAGTTAGCCAATCACAAAAAAACAAATGCCAATGTTTTCTCTGAAATAAGGAGGCTGATTCATAGAGGGATAGGGAGAGGGAGCATGGGAGGAATAAATGAATTCTAGATAGGGCAGAAGGGTTGGAGGGTAAGGGAGGGGGCATGGGGTTAGAAATGATGGTGGAATGTGATGATCATTATTATCCAAGGTATGAAGACACGAATTGGTGTGAATATGCTTTGTATACAACCAGAGATATGAAAAATTGTGCTGTATATGTGTAATGAGAATTGTAATGCATTCCAGTGTTGTATATAAATTTTTTAAAAAATTTAAAAAAAAATAAAAAGCAAAACAGGCTGAGAATGTGACTTGGTGGTTAAACACCCCTGGGTTCAATTGCCAACTCCAAAAATTAGAAAATTAAGAGTAAAAAATAATTATTGTTCTTTTATAACAAAATTCCTGAAGATACATCTGGTTATTAACATTTTTCTTCATGTTTAATGTAAAAAACAAATAGTTGAAGTATGTAATTAACATCAAATAAGCATATCTCCCATGAAAAACTGTGGGACCGGGCACTGTGGTGCAAGTCTTAATCCCAGTGGCTTGGGAGACTGAGACAGGAGGATCATGAGTTCAAAGCCAACCTCAGCAAAAGCAAGGTGCTAAGCAATTCAGTGAGACCCCGTCTCTAAATAAAATAAAAATAGGGCTGAGGATGTGACTCAGTATCTGAGTGCCCCTAAGTTCAATCCTCAATATCCCCCACCAAAAAATTTTTTTTAAAAACTGTGAGGTCTGAGATTTTACTATACATGTAAGCCCACCAGGTTGGCTGTCTCAGATTCATGCTTGGTGGCAAAGACAGCTGGTTCGGAGATAAAGGATTTTCTTAATTATGTACAATACAATTCATAATGTGGGCATCAGCATATTTTGTATCCTATCCCACAAGCCCTTCAGAGGCAACACAGTTATACCCAATGAATGACTATGCATGCAGTGGGCCACATTACAGGAGAGAAACCCGAATCTTTTATATAATAGGCAGTAAGCATAAATGGCTTTTGCTGTGGATGGAGGAATTATCATTAACATATTGAAAAGTAAGCATCCTTCCTTTTGAGACACTATCTCAGTTTACAGGGAAAAAAAAAAAGATTTCCTTTGTGCCTCAGACTCAGAAGCTACTGCTACCTCTAAAGATTTCTAAATGTGTTTAAAAATATAGTACGGAACAACAAATAATGCCTCACTTGTAGGCTTGCAGAAACACAAAAGACACATATCTTTCAACAATATACTTTATTTCTTCACAATTTTGGCATCTAGAAAAATTTTTCCATGACTATACCACTGACCATCTGGAACCAAATCTTTCAATTTGTCTCAGACAATATATAAGTGAGGCCACTATCAACATGACTCCAAGCAGCAGGGTGACTCCAACTGTGTTTTTTAGAGTTTCTGATCCAACAAGATGTGAAATTCCCTTAAGTCACCGTGATCTACCTTAGAAAGTCAAAAGACTTTCTTCTTAAATTTGCAATTGCTTTTACTACCTGTCCTAAGACTTTAAACTAGGAAATATTAACAACTACACAAATTCAACCTTGGCCTTAAAAAAAAATCTATCAGTTTGGGGTGAATGCAGTAAGAAAGACATCTGGATGACTCAAATAGACATGTGTTTCCCACAGTCCTGGAGGCTAAAGTTTGAGATCAGAGTAGCGCCACGGTCATGTTCTTTGTGATGATGCTCCCATTGCTTTGTGGACAAACACTTTCTCTGTGTGTGTTTTCACAAGACCTTTAACTCAGTGCCTGTGTAAGGAGAAAGGGGAGAGAGAGCACACACTGGTCTCTTCTCTCTTTTCTTATAAGGGCACTTCTCAAAGTGCCCTTCAATTACTTCTCAAAGATTTCATATACAAATGTTTCATATACAAATGTTATAAAAATTGGGGTAGATTTTCAGCATATGAATTCTGGGGGTTTTCAGTTCATAGAAAACAATCAAAAGAGCCCTCACCAATGAATTAAAACTGACCTGAAGATCTCCCTTGGTCAAGGTGATGTTACTGATCAGCTAAAAGCAGGAGCAAACTTCTTATCACTTTTAAATTGGATATCTCCTGCTGAATACATAAAGAAAACAGTAAATTTTCTATTTCTTTCCCTCAAAGAATACAAATTTGCAGTTATGCACAATGAATAAGAGATCTAACATACAGCAGGAGGGCTGTAGTTAATAATTTTGTACACTAAAAATTTGCTGACAGTAGATTTTAGGTGCTCTTATAATGGCTATAAAAAAAGTAACGATGTATGTTAATTTGCTTGATAGAATAATCATTTCACTATGCTTATATTTATCAAAACATCATGTTGTATAACTCAAACACACACAAAAGGAAGACTGGTTGATTATACACAGGACTCTGGGAAACTCTCCTAAATAACCAAATATAGCTTATTTTGGAGAGATCTCTACACTTTTCTGAAGGCTATGTGATCTATTGGAGCCATTTCTTTAATCATTTGGATGTGTCTTATGATCACTACCAAATGTTGTATCTTTGGGTAGGAGGTAAACTAAAGCCTGACTTCCAAACAACAAGTGTAGTCCCAGGGGTTAACATGCTATGTTAGAATGGTTTGGCCCTTTAAGAAGACCTATGTTAATCAGAAAGCACAAGTTGATAGAGCCTCCTATGTAGCCAGCCAGAAGGCCTTGGAGTTTCCAGAACAGTTACATTGTACATAGAGTTACACAATTGACACTAGTCCTAATTTTTGGAGGGACTGTTTACAGGCAGCAGTTGACCTTGTCCTATTTCTCTATGTCATAGCATTGTTCTACTTTACAGAATGGCTGAGCAGTGGCTGTGGATATGGGGTTGGGAAGACATCCAAAGTATTGGTAGGTATTTGCAGAGATGTCAATATACTTTATATACAACCAAAGATATGAAAAAATGTGCTGTATATGTATAATAAGAATTGTAATGCATTCCACTGTCATTCATTTTTAAAAAATCAATTAAAAAAAATTTTTAAGTGAAATTATGAAACCATCAATGGCTGTTTCCAGTGGAAAATGTGGAAAGTTAATGAGAATCATCAGAGGGACTGTCAGGAGATGCCAGAATTGGTAGTGGATTAAATTTATGGTGTTTGTGCTGCATTTTCCTTCAGGAGAAGGCTCCCACCCACAACATGTACAAAGTAGGCTCACTGGGGTTGCTGTTAGGGAAATGAAAGAAGGACCATACCCAGGAATGGTCAGGGTGGATTCCTAAAGTTTCAAATAGGTCAGTATAACCTCTACTTCTTTCATCCTCATCATTACTGAGAAAATGGTGCAGAGAAAATAATTCTCTTTTGAGAATAAATCACATTAAGAGACCAACCTGCCTTATGAAGTAGGATTCAAAGTCAGAAATCTTTTTGAGTCAATTTTTAAGGAGGAAATTCCAATAATTAAGGATATCATATGATAGTGAGTATAGAACATATTTCCTCAAATACATTAGTTATCCATCCACAAATTGTACATGAGCCAGAAATCTGAAAATATGACACCAATTAGCTTCCAGAGCCACGTGGATTACTTTAGAGGGGCAAAACTATGAACATAAAGTCAATACAGTGGCGAGCAACCACTGATAACCAAGATGGAGTGAAAGATCCATGCAGTGGAATTGTCAAGGTGGGCAGAGACAATACCCTACATGCACCAAATGTCCTCCTTCAGTGAGACAAACAGGTCATATTTCAGAAGCAGTCACAAGTGTGAGTTCAGTGGACTTCAGTGAGTTCTCTGCATCAGAACATGTAGGGCTTTTTGTGCCCATTCTACCAGAGTTGCAGATGTGTTGGCCATACACAGGTAGCAACCATGGTGATCTGGGAGATGCAGGCTCAATCAGTAGACTGTAATCAGAAAACAAACCTTTAACATACACAAGCAATCCAGAAAGCTAATCATCGGTCTTTGTTTCTATACAGTTTGTGGCCCCAAAATGGTTATCTTTTATCAGCTAGTTTGCAGTTTTCTAAGTGGCAGAACAAACATTCCAAATCAGTAAAAACACAACAAGGTTTATCAAGAGAAGGATTGTTCAAAGCTATAAGAATGATTTCAGTATTCCCCAAAAAGCAGCGTGACCATGACTGGGTTTTGTTCTGCGTAGTGTGTGTTGACATTGAGTAGCTGCACAACCCAGAGGATGCCAAGAGCTTTCAGCTTAGCTAAATTATCAATGAATCAAGACCAGGAAGTCAGAGGATCCTCTGTGAATAAAGGGCCCCCTGAAAGAAGAGATTTGCTTCAGACAGAGAAGTTGTGTCAAAGTTTCAAGACCGGTGGATTAGATGAAGTGGAAGAGGGAGAGGAAGGAGGAAGGGTAAAGAGAAGTACTGGGGACCGAAGTGGAGCAAATTATATTCCACGCTTGTATAATTATGTCAAAATAAACATTAATAGCATATATAATTATTATATACTTTTTTAAAAAAAGAGTTTCCCATGAAGTGATAGCTCCACTTTTTCATGTACAGCTGAGATATGGCTAGGGCCAGGCTAGCTCTATTCTTGAATCTGCCAATTGAGTTCACAGAGACTACTAAAGCAGAAGGAGTCATTAGAGCTGTAGGGTACCAAGGGTTACAAGTGCTTTTCCAGTTACCACTCTTAGCAGTTGGGAGACTAAATTCTGGATTTATAAGACAATGAAGTACAAGAATATAACAATTCATTTCCTACTCTACAGTCACATACAGAAACAAAAGTGCAATGAATCAACCCAAAGAGTTGTACCCACAATGTTACATTAGTTTTCCTTCCCTACTATTAAATCTTGCCTGTGTCCCATCAATTGGATCCAGGTACCTCTTCCTCCATCGAACTGGATAGGATTGTGACTTGGTTATTAATATGCAGGTGAACACAGCAATAAAAGCTTGAGTCTCCTCATAATACCTGAAATGCCCAATCCACTCAAATAGGTACATACCCAAGTATACTCAAATGATTGTATTTGGTCATCATTCCCCTTGGGGATATTAGATCCATCCTTACTCATTTATCTCCTAGAAACTGAAGTCAAGATGGAAGAATAAGTTGATAATGGGAAAAAAAAAACATTTAAAATCCTTTCAAAATGTTTTACTATAGAAATGAGAAAGATGCAAAATCAACTGATAGGATGTGATACCATAAAAGAATTTAAGATAGAAATGATATTATCATGTTTATAAGATAACACAACAATATTTAACCACGCAAACTTTATTTCACTACTGAAATAATTATAGACTGGGAATTCTGGAATGGAGTAAGTTCTAGATTCAAAGAAAAAAAAAACAAAAATAAACAATCAAATTATCTCATAGGCATTATCTATGTGAAAAAAATAGGTAGCCATCATATAGAATTCAATTTGAATTTTTACTTCTTTTAAAATAAAAAAACCACACATGATTTTGACTAAGCAGATAATTGCTTTAAAGCACTCAAATTTAAGCATGAATTTACATCTAGATATTCTTTCCCTAGAACAATTGCATTAAAAGCAACATGGTCAGCTTTGAAATCCATTTAAATGATTCACTTATAATAGAAAAATGTCCCTAAACAAATCTGATCCCCTGGCCACCCCACATACATACACACCTGTAAAAACTAAACAAGGGAGGGAGGGGCATGGAGGAGGGATCAGGTTTACAAATTTTCTTTAATTTAAAACATTCTCACCTTCAATAACTTAATTTATGCATATCAACCCCTAAAGGTAAGAAAATTGAGTAAAGATTAAAACACAAAGAGAAAGGGCAAAACACAGTTTGATTGATTGATCTATTTATTTATAGGACTTGTTTGTTAATAAAAGAAAAAGTATGACTGTAAAAGGTAGTAATGAGCTCTCATTAATTCTACCATTTTGGAAAAATTGGTTGACAGAAGAGAACAAGGGAAGGATTATGTACATAGCAGGAATTTGGGTTTTATGAATAAAGGTCTATTAGCTTTATAGAAAAAGCTGTGTAGGTGTATTCAAGAGAACTGAACTATGTCCACATAAAAAGAAATGGTGAATGGTGATTTTTTTCCTAAATGTGAAACTATGCAGAACCCTGCTTTGCAATACCAGGAAATCTGCAAGAGGAGTGCGGAGATCAATGTCATTATCCAGAAGGCATTACTGAAATAGATTTTAAATCCTTTGATGTAATTGCTTGCTGAGTTTGCCATTACAGCAGCTCTATCCTTTTGACTGATTGAGGGCCTTTAACAGCTCAAGTTTTACTGAGACTGCCAACATACTCATGTTGGAATCTTAAAGTTAGACAGATGTTTGATGTTTAATTTAACTAATATGGCACATCATGAGTCAACAAAACACATTTTGTGTTAATGCCAAAAAAAAAAAGGTGAGAGACAGAAATACATGCAGAGTTAATCTTCCTGTTTCACTAGACAAGCCTTTGCTCTTCGAATTATTAACATGAATTCTGATTTGAAGACCCTTTGGCATTTTCCCTACCCCTTGAGAAAAGCAGTCTTGATTCCACTGGAGCATTTAGAACCAGGACTCAATGAATAAATTAACAGTGCATAAAATCCTCAAATGAAGTGAAAGGAGCAATGAGTTAGATTTTTTTTTCTTTTAAGCAGTCTCCATATTACATAATTCCTTGAAGAATTCTCATTCTTTGGAATACCTCTCTTTTTCTTTTTCCACTAAGATGAATAGACAGCAATGCACATGATAAGGAGGACTTCAGAATTTTTCTCATAGTGAAGAGAGACTGATTTGTCTAAAACCAAAAAACTATCTTCATATTTTCAGTATGGATTGTGGATAATATAAAACAAACAATCTAACAGCTGCTACTAGTGGAGGTTATCCCTTTCTCAAAAAGGAAATGTTTATGCTCAAGAATGTTGCTAATGTTATAAACTTCTCCAATCAATATTATTTCCCTAATTCTGAGGGGGGAAAAGCTAAAGATTATTTTTAATCTAATTTTAGTTAAAGCAAGATTATCCCAATGTCTGACCTTTGTGTCCTAAGTTTTATAGCTATATAGTTAAAGTAATAATTGTATAGCAGTTGTAGGGTGACAGTAGAAGCAGTGGTTATAGAACTGAAAGAGGAATTCCAAAATTGCAACAATAGTGTTGACTAACATATGGTAAGGGAATGTACTATAACTTGCAGTGCATATTTACCAATATTATATTTTGACTTTCAACAGGTCTGAGACTCCAAGTAAATAAAAACACTCTTAGTAGTCTGGATATCCCAAGGCCTTGGACATTATTTCCCAAGAGTTGGTTAAGGTCTAGACTTTCTTTGGAGTGTGCAGAATTTAAACAAATCAGTTTTGCTGATTAATCCCTAACCCAAATTAATTTGCTCATTACATTTCCAATAATGCTTTCAAGATCTCTATTCCATTCAAGTTATAAATGTTACAGTGCAAAGATTATAAAAATATTCTCGAGCTTTAGCTAACAAAGTACATAGAAGTTTAAGGTACTAAAAACTAATGAAAAGATGAATCCTGAAAATAATTTGAACAGGTTATGAAGAATGGGGCCTTTACTTAGAGTTTTTTGTTATATTCTTTTTTTTTAGATTTCATCTATTTTTTATTACATTTAGATAACAGTTTTACATATACATCATTGACTTGTAGCAGTATTACTATAGTTTTGTGCTAAAAGTAGAACTGTTGATTTATTTATTTATTTTTTATTTTTTTTTATTGGTTGTTCACAACATTACAAAGCTCTTGACATATCATATTTCATACATTAGATTGAAGTGGGTTATGAACCCCCAATTTTACCCCAAATGAATCATTTTGAAATGTTAAATTTTTTCATGTTTGAAATTAGCAGGTTTATATATTTGTCTAAATTCTGCTTGAGTCCTGAACATTTCCTTTTTTCATTTCTGTATATTCATATCTCATCATACATGGTTTAAAAATTCACATTTCAACATTCCTGTTAGATGTCTCTTCAGTCAAATCTACCATCAAATTAGGAATATTTTATCTTTCCACATGACCGTAGTTAGTAATATAGACCCCCTTTTCTGTATCTTCCAAGTATAAAATTTCACTGTCATCCAGGTTTTGCTAATGGTCTCCTCAATACACTCTCACCTTCTGCTCTCTTTGTGCCCTGAACAATGCCACATGCTGTAGGTTTTTTGTTGTTGTTGTTGTTTGTTTGTTTATTTTTATAGTAGCACTTCAACTCCTGATGGTAATTTCTATTCAAATTAACTTTTGTTGCATAAAAGCTACCTCAAGATTTAATGTCCTAAAAACATACTTTATTATCATTCATGGTTAAGTAGGTAAACTGCAGTTCGTTGGGTGGTTTTACCTTGGAATTTATTATGAAGTTGCAGTGAAAATCAGCTGGGGCTAAAATCATCTGATTGGGCATGATGTTGAAGATTGCCCATTCACATGGTTGGCAATGCTGTGTCTCCAACCATTTAGGACCGTTATGGCTGAATGTGCCACCAATGTAATGGGTATTTGGAGATGGAGGTTTGGGAAGTAATTATGGTTAAATCAGATTCTAAGACTATGGGCCTTTCATCTTTCTGCTCT
The DNA here is from genome assembly GCF_964194105.1 of Spermophilus citellus. Lineage (NCBI taxonomy): Eukaryota > Metazoa > Chordata > Mammalia > Rodentia > Sciuridae > Spermophilus > Spermophilus citellus. The sequence continues at coordinate 120,906,808 of NC_138189.1, forward strand.
AGTGCCCTTATGAGAGACATCAGAGAACAAACCGTGAGAAAGTATATTTTTTGTTTAAGCAAGAGAACCTTTGGTATTTTATTATAGCAACTGAGCATGCTTATACCAACTGCAATTTGAAGCAGTTGATGTATACATCAACTACCCATATGATCTGGTTGTCTCACACTGTAGTGCCTGGCTCCCCAAAGGAGCAACCTAAGTCTTCCAAGAGGCTCAGAAGGAAACCTTATAGCCTTATAGCTTCTTATGATCTAGTCTCAGAGGTCCCATCCCAGATACATGAGAAGTAGGAATTAGAACTCTCTCACTAATGTGAGCAACAGGATGTGGGTAAACGGAAGAAATTGTTAAAAGCCTTCTTGTAAACTCTCTACCATATCTGATAACTGTGATGTGAGAATATATTTTTAATTATTGCCGAGTCTTTTCTAATTCTCACAAATCTGACTGACATTTGTGATCAGATATAGGAGTAATGCAGTGTTGTCTTGTGCTATTCAGCAGTTGTGTGTCTTGACTAAACACAAAGAGTCAGGTTGACCAGACTTCTGTTACAGATAGTATGTCTAAGAGCTTTTAAAAATCATGTGTCATATTCACAATTTGGGCTAATTTCTTTTTTATTTTTTAAATTAAATTATATTATCATTATTATTATTAGGTTCTGGGGAATGTATCCAAGGGCACTTAACCACTGAGTCCCAACCCCAGCCATATATAGATATCCTGTCTCTATTTATATATATGATGATAGTCATAAATATTTATATATTTAGAGACAGGATCTTGCTAAGTTGCTTAGGGCCTAAGTTGCTGAAGACTGTTTGGAACTTGCAATCCACCTGCCTCAGGCTCCCAAGCCACTGGGATTATAGAAGTACACCACAGCACTTGGCATGGATAAGTTTTTAAAGCATTTAGTGCTATAATACTTATTAATGGACTCTGTTTCTCATCTTAGTTTAAATATGGTCAAGGGAACCAGAGGATGTCTAAGTGCCCATTTATTCTATAATTTTAATTTTATTTTAAATCATTCATTTCTTTTTTTTATTGAATTTTTTTTTATTGGTTGTTCACAACCTTACAAAGCTCTTGACATATCATATCTCATACATTAGAATCAAGTGGGTTGTGAACTCCCATTTTTACCCCAAATACAGATTGCAGAATCACATCGGTTACACATCACATTTTTACATACTGCCATATTAGTGACTGTTTTATTCTGCTACCTTTCCTATCCTCTACTATCCCCCTTCCCCTCCTCACCCATCTTCTCTCTCTACCCCATCTACTGTAATTCATTTCCCTCCATGTTTGTTATCCCATTCCCCTCATAACCTCTTATATGTAATTTTGTATAACAATGAGGGTCTCCCTCCATTTCCATGCAATTTCCCTTTTTTTCTCCCTTTCCCTCCCACCTCATGTCTCTGTTTAATGTTAATCTTTTCTTCCTGCTCTTCCTCCCTGTTCTGTTCTTAGTTGCTCTCATTATATGAAAGAAGACATTTGATATTTGTTTTTTAGGGATTCTCTAGCTTCACTAAGCATAATCTGCTCTAGTGCCATCCATTTCCCTGCAAATTCCGTGATTTTGTCATTTTTTAGTGCTGCGTAATACTCCATGGTGTATAAATGCCACATTGTTTTTATCCATTCATCTATTGAAGGGCATCTGGGTTGATTCCACAGTCTAGCAATTGTGAATTGTGCTGCTATGAACATCGATGTGGCAGTATCCCTATAGTGTGCTCTTTTAAGGTCTTCAGGAAATAGTCCAAGAAGGGCAATAGCTGGGTCAAATGGTGGTTCCATTCCCAGCTTTCCCAGGAATCTCCATACTGCTTTCCAAATTGGCCGCAACCGTTTGCAGTCCCACCAGCAGTGTACAAGAGTACCCTTTTCCCCACATCCTCGCCAGCACTCATTGTTTGACTTCATCATGGCTGCCAATCTTACTGGGGTGAGGTTGTATCTTAGGGTGGTTTTGATTTGCATTTCTTTGACTGCTAGAGATGGTGAGCATTTTTTCATGTACTTGTTGATTGATTGTATGTCCTCCTCTGTGAAGTGTTTGTTCATGTCCTTGGCCCATTTGTTGATTGGGTTATTTGTTTTCTTATTGTCTAATTTTTTGAGTTCTTTGTATACTCTGGATATTAGGGCTCTATCTGAAGTGTGAGGAGTAAAAATTTGTTCCCAGGATGTAGGCTCCCTATGTACCTCTCTTATTGTTTCTCTTGCTGAGAAAAAACTTTTCAGTTTAAGAAAGTCCCATTTGTTGATTCTTGTTATTAACTCTTGTGCTATGGGTGTCCTATTAAGGAATTTTGAGCCCAACCCCACAATATGTAGATCGGAGCCAACTTTTTCTTCTATCAGACGCAGCGTCTCTGATTTGATATCTAGCTCCTTGATACACTTTGAGTTGACTTTTGTGCATGGCGAGAGGAGGGGATTCAGTTTCATTTTGTTGCATATGGATTTCCAGTTTTCCCAACACCATTTGTTGAAGATGCTCTCCTTTCTCCATTGCATGTTTTTAGCTCCTTTATGAAATATAAGATAGTTGTAGCTTTGTGGATTAGTCTCTGTGTCCTCTATTCTGTACCATTGGTCCACCCGCCTGTTTTGGTACCAGTACCATGCTGTTTTTATTACTATTGCTCTGTAATATAGTTTGAAATCTGGTATCGCTATACCGCCTGATTCACACTTCCTGCTTAGAATTGTTTTTGCTATTCTGGGTCTTTTATTTTTCCATATGAATTTCATGATTGCTTTATCTATTTCTACAAGAAATGCCATTGGGATTTTGATTGGTATTGCATTAAACCTATAGAGAACTTTTGGTAATATCGCCATTTTGATGATGTTAGTTCTGCCTATCCATGAACAAGGTATATTTTTCCATCTTCTAAGATCCTCTTCTATTTCTCTCTTTAGGGTTCTGTAGTTTTCATTGTACAGGTCTTTCACCTCTTTTGTTAGGTTGATTCCCAAGTATTTTATTTTTTTTTGAGGATATTGTGAATGGAGTGGTTGTCCTCATTTCCATTTCAGAAGTTTTGTCGCTGATATACAGAAATGCCTTTGATTTATGTGTGTTGATTTTATATCCTTCCACTTTGCTGAATTCATTTATTAGTTCTAGTAGTTTCTTTGTAGACCCTTTTGGGTCTTCTAGGTATAGAATCATGTCATCCACAAATAGTGATAATTTAAGTTCTTCTTTTCCTATTTTTATGCCTTTAATTTCTTTCATCTGTCTAATTGCTCTGGCCAGTGTTTCGAGAACTATATTGAATAGAAGTGGTGATAGGGGGCATCCCTGTCTTGTTCCAGATTTTAGAGGGAATGCCTTCAATTTTTCTCCATTCAGAATGATGCTAGCCTGAGGCTTGGCATAGATAGCTTTTACAATGTCGAGGTAAGTTCCTGTTATCCCTAGTTTTTCTAATGTTTTGAACATAAAGGGATGCTGTACTTTGTCAAATGCTTTTTCTGCATCTATTGAGATGATCATATGGTTCTTATCTTTAAGTCTATTGATGTGGTGAATAACATTTATTGATTTCCGTATATTGAACCATCCTTGCATCCCAGGGATGAATCCTACTTGATCGTGGTGCACAATTTTTTTGATGTGCCTTTGTATCCGATTCGCCAGAATTTTATTGAGGATATTTGCATCTAGGTTCATCAGAGATATTGGTCTGTAGTTTTCTTTCTTTGAGGTGTCTTTGTCTGGTTTCGGAATCAGGGTGATGTTGGCCTCATAGAATGAATTTGGCAGAGCTCCCTCTTTTTCTATTTCCTGAAATAACTTGAAAAGTATTGGTATTAATTCTTCTTTAAAGGTTTTGTAGAACTCCGCTGTATACCCATCCGGTCCTGGGCTTTTCTTGGTTGGAAGTCTTTTGATTGCTTCTTCTATTTCATCTATTGATATTGGTCTGTTTAAGTTGTGAGTATCCTCCTGACTCAGTCTGGGCAAATCATATGACTTAAGGAATTTATCGATGTCTTCACTATCTTCTATTTTATTAGAATATAGGTTTTCAAAATAATTTCTAATTGTCTTCTGTATTTCTGTAGCATCTGTTGTAATATTGCCTTTTTCATCCCGTATGTTAGTAATTTGAGTTCTCTCTCTTCTTGTCTTCGTTAGTATGGCTAGGGGTCTGTCGATCTTATTTATTTTTTCAAAGGACCAACTTTTTGTTTTGTTAATTTTTTCAATAGTCTCTTTTGTTTCAATTTCATTGATTTCTGCTCTGATTTTAATTAATTCTTGCCTTCTGCTACATTTGCTGTTGTTTTGCTCTTCCTTTTCTAGGGCTTTGAGATGAAGTGTGAGCTCATTTATTTGTTGGTTTTTCCTTTTTTTGAGGAATGACCTCCAGGCGATGAATTTCCCTCTTAAAACTGCTTTCATTGTGTCCCATAGATTCCAATATGTTGTGTCTGTATTTTCATTTATCTCTAAGAATTTTTTGATTTCCTCCTTTATGTCTTCTGTAACCCATTGATCATTCAGTAACACATTGTTCATTGTCCATGTGATGTAGGATTTTTCCTTCCTTCTTTTATTATTGATTTCCAGTTTCATTCCATTATGATCTGATAAAGTGCATGGTATTATCTCAACCCCTTTATATTTACTGAGGGTTGCCCTATGGCATAATATATGATCTATTTTTGAGAAGGATCCATGTGCTGCTGAGAAAAAAGTATATCTACTTCATGATGGTTGATATATTCTATATATGTCAGTTAAGTCTAGGTTATTGATTGTGATATTGAGGTCAATAGTTTCTTTATTCAACTTTTGTTTGGAGGATCTGTCCAATGGTGAGAGAGGTGTGTTGAAGTCACCCATGATTATTGTGTTGTGGTCTATTTGATTCTTGAACTTGAGGAGAGTTTGTTTTATGAACGTTGCAGCGCCATTATTTGGTGCATAAATATTGATAATTGTTATGTCTTGTTGGTGAATGGTTCCTTTTAACAATATATAATGTCCTTCCTTATCCCTTTTGATTAACTTAGTCTTGAAGTCGATTTTATTCGATATGAGAATGGCCACCCCTGCTTGCTTACGAGGACCGTGTGCGTGGTATATTTTTTCCCAACCTTTTACCTTGAGCCTGTGTATGTCTTTTCCAATCAGATGTGTCTCCTGGAGGCAGCATATTGTTGGATTTGTTTTTTTAATCCATGTTACCAGCCTATGTCGCTTTATTGGAGTTTAAGCCATTAACGTTTAGAGTTACTATTGATATATGGTTTGTACTTCCTGCCATGTTTGATTATTTATCTCTTTTTTCCCCAATTTAGTTTGTTTCTCCATGATTATCTTTCCCCCTGTCCTCTGTCCTTACCGAGGCACTTCCCGCTGATGGTTTTGGTTATTGTTTTTCATTTCTTCCTCGTGTAGAGTTTTGCTCAAGACGCTTTGCAATGCTGGCTTTCTGGCTACAAATTCTTTTAGCTTTTATTTATCATGAAAGATTTTTATTTCGTTGTCGTATCTGAAGCTTAATTTTGCTGGATACAGAATTCTTGGTTGGCATCCATTGTCTTTCAGTGTTTGAAATACGTTGTTCCATGACCTTCTTGCTTTCTGTGTCTGTGATGAAAAATCCGTTGTTAACCTTATAGGTTTACCCCTAAATGTAATCTGCCTCTTTTCTCTTGTAGCTTTTAATATTTTCTCTTTGTTCTGTATATTGGATATCTTCATAACAATGTGTCTTGGCGTTGGTCTACTGTGATTTTGTGTGCTCGGTGTCCTGTATGCATCTACAATTTGTATATCTGTTTCCTTTTTTATTTCTGGAAAGTTTTCTGTAATTATTTCATTCAGCAAGTTACTCATTCCCTTGGCATGAATCTCTGTGCCTTCCTCTATCCCGATGACTCGTAAGTTTGGTTTTTTTAAGTTATCCCAAATCTCCTGGATGTTTTTCTCGTGATTTTTTACCAGGCTATCTGAGTTGGCTAGACTCTTTTCAAGATGATATATTTTGTCTTCATTATCTGACGTTCTGGCTTCTACTTGCTCCACTCTGTTAGTGATACTCTCAATTGAGTTTTTAATTTGGTTTATCGTTTCCTTCATTTCTAGAATTATTGTTTGATTTTTTTATAATCTCTATATCCTGATAAAGATGCTTAACTTCTTCTTTTATCTGTTTATGTAATTCATTTTCAATGTGATCTTTAAGGTTTCTTTCCATCTGTCTAAGGTGTTCCTTGAGTTCTTTATATGGCCATTTTTCTGATGACTCCAGGTCCTCCTGAATATTTAGGCTGTCCTTCATTGTTTGTACTCCTTTTCTTCCTTGCTTTTTTATGCTCATGATACTTCTTGTTCTGTTTGACTGCTGAGTTACTGTTTACTCTTATAAATTTATTTGATGCTGGGGAGGAGAGATTAGAAGGGAAGGGAAGAAGTCACTAAAGAGAGTGAGTGTAGGCAGGTAGAATTCAAGAAAGGGGGAATAAGAAAATTGAAAAGAAATGAAAAGACAAAAGAAAAAAGTGAAAAGAAAGAAAGAAAAAACGAAAAAATAAAAATTTAAAACCAAAAAAAAATTATAATGATAATAAACAAATGGAAATTAAAGTTTAAAAAATAATAGTAATAATAATAGAATAAAAAGAATTTTAAAAAAATTGAAACCATTAATAAGAAAGTTGAAGAACAACAACAACATCAACAACAAAAAGTGACAATACAATTTAAAAAAAAATACCAATAATAATCATTAAAATAATAATAATAATAATAACAATAATAATAATAATAAATGCAGTCATAGAGCTCAATTAACTTCTCTTCCAGTAGGTTGAGCTATACCCACTGGGCCAGGCTTCTCTTCTTGATGGGTGGGAGCCAATCACTGTGCCTCAGCTCTTCCTCCCAGACTGTGCGGGTCTCCAATCCTGAGTGCCTAGGGCCTTCTCTTGTGGTTCCTCAAGCCAGACCCCACTCACCTGTGATGCTCACCACAATACTGGCTACACGCCGGGTCTGCTGATCCTGGGAGCCCTGTTACCATGGATGCCTGGGCACACCCTTTCTGTTTGCCTCCCTCAGACCCTAAGTTTGTAGGGCTTGAGGCTGAGGACCCCCAGCGAATTTGTTTGCCCTCAGGTAGCAACTCCCCTGGTAGCTGGTGCAAGGGACCTCTGTTGTCAGCAGACGGATACCCTTGGTCTGACTATCGTGCTCAGTTGGCTTTTACCTCTGTGAGTTCAGGTGGGCCGACTACTTATTTCAGCGGGATCATTAGTGCTGAGTCACTAGAAGCAGGCAAACCAGAACTAGAATGTAGCCCAATCCGGGCTCGGTGTGTTCTGAGAGGAGCAGACTGTTCACCCGGGATCCCCTTCAGCTCAACAGTGCCTAGTGGTCCTGAGCGAACAGTATTTTGACAGTTTACTTCTCCCTATGCTTGCGCAGCTGAAGGGGTTAGAGACTTGATCTCTCCGCGTCCGCCGCCATGTTGGATCACTTAGATTTTAAATTGTCACTCATCTTATCAGCTGTTCCATTTAACTCGGCAGCTCACTCGCGCGGTGAAGAGTCTGCTCTATGGTGCTCTGTGGGAGGTGGCGGCGGCGGCAGCGCAGTGGCGGCTCAGCTGTGGCCTTCGGGACCCCCGGGGAGGGGGTGCGGGCTGGGGGAGGGGAGGCAGCGCCTCGGGGCCCGTGCGGGCCGCCTACTGGACACGAGGGAGAGCGGGCGGGGTGGGGGAAAGAAATTGAGATCTAGATTTAGGGACTGAGCGTGGGAGGAGAGACGGCGGGGGAGAAGCAAAGCGGAAAGGCGGAGAGGAGAAGGAGAAGGGGCCGAAGGGAACCGGGCAGCTTGGGGGCTGCAGCCTTACTGCTCGTGCTGAAGTCGTGATGGACTCACTCCACTTTGGCTGGAGTCGTGGCGGATTCACTCGACCTAGGCCCCTTTCTTGACACGGTGCTGAGTCTTTGTCGATAGATCTCCTTTAATGATCTTTACTTCATCTTTTAAGACGCGGCAACATATGCTGCGGGCATGGCGGGGCGGAGCACGGAGCGGCTTACTCACTTCCCGCCGCCATCCTGTATTGAATCAATCATTCATTTCTTAAATACTCATTTTAATAAGAACTTTCAAAAGACTTTACTTTTAAAATAAAACGTTTTGCTTTTCAATTTAATTATTCTAAGGTTAGTTATAGTTCCATTAAGAATTTTTAAGAAAAGGATTAAGTGAAAACTCTGTAATATATTCTTTCCCATCACTGGTGATTCTACAAATTTGGAGTATATGCCCACTAACTAATTTTTATTTGCTTTAGGAAAGATCTTATCTATGGGATGTTCAGTCTTCTAGAATGGTTTATGGCACCCAAACCTAAAATCTCTGGATAATGGCTCCCTGGAAAACATTCTACGTACAAAATAACTCTAGGTATAAAATGGAAATGTTTCAGGAGAGAAAAGGCTCTCTTCTGTGTAAATAATGAGGCCATGTACATTACTTAGAGACATCACATGTTAATCTAAGAGAGAACTTTTCTTTTAGAAGAGAAAGGGACTAGAAATCTGCATTGGCAGTTGAAGAAGTCTTTCTTCTAAACCTGTACTTCATGATTACTTACATCCTTGAAATGGGTAATAAAATTAATATTGCTTAATAACTTTGATTTCTGTTGAATTCAACATGTCAAGAATATTCCTTGAATGATGTGAATAATAATATTAACTATTAATTTATTAATTATAATGTTCACTATTAACAAGTATATATGTTCATTTAATTGAACTTGTTAAAGTATGATGAAAATATTAACTAATATCTGAAATTAAAAGATGAGGCTGAATTTATACCTTAGCTTATTAGGAAAAAGCTAGAGTGGTCAGGTATAATCTACTGAGCCAGGCAGTCTGCTAATCTGCTGTTTGGGAGCAACATAAAATGCAGGAGTGTTTAAAATTGCAAAAGTTTAAGTGCTGACAGGCCATGAGGAAGCGTGGTAGTTGGGTTGCTATGTTGTTTATTGGTTGCTACCAGAGGTCTTTGTATGGAATGAGTCTGTTCCTGATTGGCTGATTATATAAAGCTATCACTGACTGATTGACTTTAAGACATTTATTCATTGAAAATAATTATTATTGATTCACTGAATGAATTTAAGCTATTTCTGGTGGTTATTTCTTACCATAGCTCCAGAAAGCCAATTTTCCCCTTAAAGTCTGGTGTTATTTCTTTTTCTCCAATAAAAAAAAGAAGGAAAGGAGAGAGGTAGGAAGAAATAGAAACATCCTATATTTGGGATTCTGTACCTTGGTTGTATAGCATTTTCTGATCTGAGACTTATACACTTACTCACTCAGCAATGCTATACCAGGTGTTCAGTAATATGCCACAATATTTCATAGATATGCCTCCAAATATTAAACTATATATTGAAATATATGTATGTTTATATATAAATATATATATAATATTTTTATAAAAGTAAAATACTGCCATAGTAATGCCCCCACTGAATGAATAAAAATCAATTTTAGAATGGTATTCTAACTAGAATAAGATATATTCCATGCTTGTATAATTGTATCCAAATGGAATGTGCTGTTATAACTAAAAAGAACCCATAAATTTTTTAAATGGTATAAAAAAAGAAATTCAATTTTGCTGAATACTGAGGTGTATAAGTTGGTCCAATGAAATGAAAAGATGAGAACATCATTAAAATTCAATCTGCCACAAAAGAAGAAACATTGGATTTTACAAGAAACATGAGACAACTTAGGATTAGTAAGTAAACAGCTTGGCGAGTAAATAATTCTACTAAAACATTGTTAATGGTCATTAGGGTGGGCACTAGTCCAGCACAACTAGTATTTCTATAAAAAGGAAAAATTTGGATAAGAAAGATATCCTATAGGGATAATGTCATGAAAAAAAAAAGAAAAAAGAAGAGGACAAAATCAGAATAATGCTTTTACAAACCCAAAATGCCAGACTACCAGAAAACCACTAGAAATTAGGAGAGAAGCCTAGAACCAATTCTCCATTACAGCCCTGAGAAGCTACCAACTCTGCAAAGAGCAAGTTTATTCCTAGTGCTTCATGACAAAAGCAGATTGAAACTCATTTCACAAAAGTTGCTTGATGAAGTCTCATGTTCAAACCAATAGGTAGAAACTCTAGATATGGTACACCATCAATTTTTTTGATTTAGTTTTGTTTTCTCTAAACTTGAACTGTGGTCCTTTAAAAAGAAAAATATTATGGGTCACATAAGATATTTTCCACCAAATTTTTCATGCCAGTGCTTCACTACGGAATTTTCTTTCAAGTCCAATTCATATTATTGACATTATTCTTACAAGGACTTACTTTACAAGTATGGTATTTCATCTGCAAATATGACTATCATCAGTTTCTTCACTCTGTACCCATGTCACAGTCCTCCCGCAAGAGGAAAAAGCTTTTTTCTCACCTCTTGACCCTTGGTTGCCCTTTCCTGTATAACAAGGCAGAAATGATATTCCAGGTATCCTTTGCAATTTCCAGCTAGACTTCTTGGAACTCAGTTCTGAGAAACACACTGGGAACCCAGCTGCCTTGTTCTGTAAAATCCAATAACATGGAAGGGCTTCAATAAACAGCCCCAGCCAAGCTTAGAACCAACACCCATCATCAACTGTCTGCCAGGTGAGTGAGTCACCAAGAATGGCCAGCATAGTCAAGCCTTTATATGATTTCAGTTCAGTCCTCTCCATCACACTATAGCCACAAGAATCTCCAAATGAGAAAACCTAGGTGATCCCTGAGACACACAGAACTGTGACAAATGACAGTATTGTGTTAAGTCTATATTTTGGAAATATTTGTTACACAGTAACAGATAATGGAAAAATAAGTTGGTTCATAATTTACTCTGTGCCCAAGCACTATTGCTATAAACATACTATTTCCACATATTATTCTCAGGTGTCTACAAGCAAAACAGTTTTCATCCTGACCCTTTCTGATTGGACGAAGAATCTATTTTATTTATTGACTTGAGAAGTAGATCTTTGGCAACCAGTTAAGTTTTCAAGGAAGCATGTTTTTAAAATAAGTGGTTAACTATTGCTTTATTTAACAGATACTTTAATTTTAACATTGATAGCTAATTACACCCAGTGCAGTTTCAAAAACAAATTACGGTCTTGTGCAGTGGATAATAGCTGCCTTATGGAATCAGAGCTTGAATTTCTGCAAGTCCAAATGAATTTGGGAAATTAACCTTTACCTTTGTTTTCTTGTCTTTAAAATGAGAATTAGGGTGGCACTTCACTCAAAAGAGTTTAGTGATTAATGAAGCATATATATGAAGCATACAGTATGTCACTTAACACATGAAAAGCACTAACTAAATGTTATTTATTTTTAGTTTGCAGCATACTAATAACTAAGAAAATTTCAGAAACATACAATTAAATTACCTTCCAGTATATAATTAGAAGATGAAAGAACAGAGGTCACTCTTATAGATGTTAGAATATTTGTCAGTGAACTCGGGGAGTTCGTAAAGTGTGTGTGTATGTGTGTGTGTGTGTGTGTGTGTGTGTGTGTGTGTGTGTTTTCAGGGAAATAAATATTATGTCTCCAAACAGAGCTTTACCAAAGCCTTTTTATCAAACCCATTACAATTTAGTGATAGGGCTCTTCAACCCTATTGACATAGTGCAGAACTGGTTGTTGGCTTCCCCATTATAGTCATTATACTTAACATTAGAACTTGTAACTATTTGCAAATTATTTCATTAAAATGGGGTTTCAGATTACAAATATTTGTCATAATTATGGGTAAGGCAGTTTTTGGTGTAGTCTCTTCTTTGACTAAATTATTTAGAGTTTTAAAAAAGTAAAAATATACTAAATATGAGACTCAATTTAAATTTAATCATTTGAAGAGCATTTGTTTTATATCAGAAATAGCAAACATGCTATTATCAAGGTATATTTGAGCGGATTTTCTTCCTAAAGTCGAAGGTATGTTTCTTAAAATCCTAAACCTAGGTTTAATGTAGTATTTGAAGTGTCTAACATTCACATTTACATTCATTGCAATGTATCAATGGTAATTAATATAAATAATTTGCTTCCATGTACATGATTTAAGCCAAGTTACATAATTTTCAGGATCTGTCTTTCTGTGTTTTATTTGTAGTGACACTTTATATTTGCTTTTACTTCATCCTGCTTAGTATTGATGAGAAGCAGCAGCTCTCTGCACAAAAAAGAGGATTGCTCTAACAGAGATTGAACAATAGTAAATATTGGGGAAACTGCTATTAAATAAATTACTAACTACTCTATCTGCTTTCATTATCAACAATTCAATCAATTCTCAACACATCAATCAGAGTGGTCCTGTAAAAACTACAGTGAGGTCTTACCACTAATATGAGCCACCCAAATTGCTATATGTCTCGCTCCAAAGTAGGAGCCAAAGTCATTACAGTGGCATAAGGGCCCTAGTGTGGCTGTTGCCTGCTCCCTCCTTTCTTTTTTCATCTGCAGCCACTATTTCCCAGAATCACTTGTTCCAGCTACACTGGTCTCTCAACTGTTCATTTCATTCACAAGACACACTGTCACTTCATGGTCTTTGCACGTGCTTTTTCCTCTACCTGAATTACTTTTCATTCACTCCTTCAGTCTCTCCCTAAGCTGTGTTTATCACTTCCTTAGAACATAACTCTCAGCCCAGTTTCTTGAGAATCTGCCACATTGGTGTGGGACACTGAGAAAAAATTCCTCGACTTTTACATCCCAAGTTTTTTTCCCCATAGTAATATAAGATTATAATTTCTTTATTAAGATCCTTCATATTTAAATATAGTGAAGTTTTTGTCCCCCTGACTGAACCTTAACTAAAACAATATACAGTTTTCAATCTACATGTAATTTCAAGGAAAATCCTCTGGCACTAATTTCCATCTGTGTTTGCCTGCTTTGATGCCATGTACCAATAATAAATTACATACCATGAGAATATTTAATAAAATCCTTCATTGTAAAGAAGTCATTTATTCTTGAACTCCAGTTATACATAGTAAACTTAAATATATTCAAAATTCTACAAAAAATAAAATTAGGAAAACTATAATTAAACTTGCCCTCCTGCTATAATCAAATAAAAACTGAATGAAATACATGAGAGAAGTGCTTTTAGGCACTGGAAAATAAAGAGTGCATAAAGATAATTCTTGAGAGAAATAAAATTTAGTAGATAATGCTCCAAATTCCTCTGGATTTGTGCCAGGATCACTTTCTGGACCATAGCACAAAGAAGTCGAACTCAAACAGAGCACAGTGGACTCACTGCATTAAGGAGCAATTATTGGTACTCAGGTTACTATGGGTGCTGAAAATTGTGGAGAATAGTGACCATAAAAGTAGGGAGAAACACTGAGATTTCATTTCACTGCAGTTTGATTGGCAATCATCAAGAATACAAATAGCAATAAATGTTGGCAAGGATGTGGGGGAGAAAAGGAACTCATACATTGTTGGTAGAAATGCAGACTAGTACAGCCATCATAAAAGTTAGTATGGAAGTTTCTCAAAATACTAGGAATGAAATTGCCATATCATCTAGCTATACCATTCCTCCATATTTACCCTAAAGAACTAAAGTCAGCATACTACAGAGATATGTGCATATCCATGTTTGCAGTAGCACAATTCACAATAGACAAGTATAGAGCCAGTTTAGATATTCCTCAATGGATGAATGAATAAAGAAAATGTGATATGTATACACAATGGAGTTTTATTCAGCCCTAAAGAATAATTAAATTGAGAATGAATGGCGGAAGATGGCGGCCAAGGGAGTGCAGCACACCAGTACGCTGCGCCACTGTGCGGGAGAAACACGAGGTGAAATGGCTGAAGGTTACCTTGGTGGGAATCCCCAGTGAAATTGAGGTGCTCCAGAATCTAGAGGTCAGAATTCCAGCGCGCGGGATTCGGCTGCAGGGGCTTGGTCGCGGGCGATTTCTCCGCACGAAGGGAAGGAGTACTTGGTCGGCGGACCGCCCCGTGGATGGAGTCTGGGACGCGCCCGAGTTAATTAGCCGCGAGGTACCAGAGCGGGATTACAGCGAAGCGGATTCTGCAGGCTCCTGCCAGTGGCACACTGGCCGCGCTGAGTGCTGAATTCCAGCTTTGAAATACAGGAGAGAATCGGTCCAGTTCGATTCCCGACACCGGTCGGAACACGGAGGAGGACTGCAGCCGCCATCATGGAGAGCTGATGCAATCATCCCTGTTTTCTACTGATCTCGGCTCATTCAACTACAGAACAGGTGATTCCAGGCTGGTATTTGCCTGCGTCGCGCAGACAGATCGCTCAGGCTCCGGATTGGAAACTCTGAGGAGAATACTCTTCAGGCCTCACCCCTGGCAAGGCAAGGCGGGCGCCGGGCTTTGAGCGGCCAGATTCTAGTTCCCCGGGTTGCTTTGGCCCAGGGCGGGAGATCCTTCTTGGCCCGGGGCTACGGATCCCGCGGCGACTGTGTCTTTGACCCTGCCCCTGTCTGAGCGTACACTGAGCTGGGAGAGGTTGGAGCTGCCAGGCTCCGGCTCCCGGGGCTGCCTGAGCCTGAGGCTGGGGTACCTTTGTGGAGCCTGCTCCGAGCAGAGTGTGGCAGGGATCGGAGAGGCTGGGTTCTGGTTCTCGTGGCTGCTTGAGCCCAGGGCCGAGGAGCCTGCAGAGACCGCGAGCTGAGGCCAGCCACAAGTGAAACTTGCGACGAGGGGCAGCGGGACTCTGTCTCCTGGAACAGTTTTGACCCGGAGCTGGGGAGCCCGCGGGAAGTGCGTCTTAGACTCTGCTCCCAGGGGAGCGTGCACCGAGCAGGGAGAGTTTGGTGCGGCCAGGCTTGGGCACCGAGCAGGGAGAGTCTGGTGCGGCCAGGCTTGGGCTCCTGGGGCGGGTTTGGCCTGGGATTGGGGAACCCGAGGCGGTAGCCCTGAGGAGCCTGCTCCTAGCAGAAAGTGGCAGGGATCGGAGAGACCGACTCCTGGCTCCCGAAGCGGCTCTGGCTCAGGGTTGGGGATCCTACAGGGACTGCTTCTTGGTCCGGGCCCTGCTGGGTGCTGCGGGGGCCTGGGGGGCAGAGTGGAGCTGCCTCCTGTGCCCAGAGCAGGCTAAGGGCCCCGCCGGTGTGGTATCGCGACACCCCAACTGCAGCTGGGGCCGAGGAGAGTAGCCGCCCACGCCTGGAACAGGACCAGCGACCTGACGGCAGGGTAGCCAAGTCAACCCACTTGGAGTGGAGGCCGTGAAGAGCTGCCGTCTGACCCTACAAGGTAGGCAGTCCTGCGTCCCACTGGCAGGACAGGCTCGGCAGCCGGCCAGTGTGGTGGACGAGTAGCATCGAGGCAGTCACGTCACACTGGTTGGAGTGGGGGTTGAACAGAGCCGCCGCCAGCGTCCGGAAGGAGCCCAGAGACCCGTTGGAGAGGCAGTTAGGTACCCCCACTGGGAGTGGGGGTTGAGCAGAACTGCCGCCCAGGCCCGCAGGGTGGGCAGATCTGAGACCCACTGGCGGAACAGGCTTGGAGGCCGACCAGCGTGGTAGACACGTCACATCAATTGGAGTAGGGGTGGAGAAGAGCTGCTGCCCACGTCCGGATCAGGACCAACGATCCGAAGACGTGGTAGGAACGTCACCGCAATTGGAGTGGGGGCAGAGTAGAGCAGCCACCCGTGCCCGCAGGGCGGGCAGACCTACGACCAACCAGCGTAGTGGATAGATCACCCTGATTAGAGGAGGATCACAGCCACTACCCGCCCTACAAGAGAGATATCCCAAATATACAAGAGCAACATAAATAAACAGGGGGAAAAATTTCAAAAACACAACAGTTTCACAAAGCAGAAAGAAACGCAAGCAACATGAAAAGACAAGGAAAGAAAGGACCACAAGCAATGCAGGTCAACTCAACTCTAGAAGAGGTAATAGCTGCAACAGATGGAATGTCAGATAAAGAGTTCAGGATATACATGCTTCAGATGATCTGGACTCTCAAGGAAGACATGAGACAGCAAAATCAGACAACGAAAGATCACATTGACAAGGAACTACAGAAACAAATCCAGGAAGTAAAAGATCAATTTCACAGGGAGTTAGAAGTAATAAAAAACAAACAAATAGAAATCCTAGAAATGCAGGAAGCAATAAACCAACTTAAAACCTCAATTGACAATACTACCAGCAGAATAGATCACTTAGAAGATAGAACATCAGACAATGAAGACAAAGTATTTCAACTTGAGAAGAACATAGACAGTTCAGCAAGACTGCTAAGAAACCATGAGCAGAATATCCAAGAGATATGGGATAACATTAAAAGACCAAACTTAAGAGTCATTGGGATACAGGAGGGCACAGAGCTCCAAACCAGAGGAATGAACAATCTATTCAATGAAATAATACGAGAAAACTTCCCAGACTTGAAGAATGAAACAGAATCCCATATCCTAGAAGCCTACAGGATGCCAAAAGTGCAAAATTATAAGAGATCCACACCTAGACACATTATAATGAAGATGCCCAACATACAGAATAAGGAGAGAATTTTAAAAGCTACAAGAGAAAGAAAGCAGATTACATTTAGGGGCAAACCAATCAGGATAACAGCTGATCTCTCAACACAGACTCTGAAAGCTAGAAGATCCTGGAATAACATTTTTCAAACACTGAAAGAAAATGGGCTCCAACCAAGAATCGTGTATCCGGCGAAATTAAGCTTCAGGATGGAAGATGAAATTAAAACCTTTCACGATAAACAAAAGTTAAAAGAATTCGCAGCTAGAAAACCATCTCTTCAAAAAATCCTTGGCAAAACATTACAGGAAGAGGAAACTGAAAATAACATTGAAAACCATCAGTGGGAGGTAGGACAGTAAAGGGGGGAAAGTAACCAAAGAGGAAAACTAATCAGGTTTAGTAACATAAACAAACAAATATGACTGGAGGAACAAACCAAATCTCAATAATAACCCTAAATGTTAATGGCTTAAACTCACCAATTAAGAGACACAGGCTAGTCGAATGGATCACAAAACAAGATCCAACAATATGTTGCCTACAGGAGACGCATTTGATAGGAAAAGATATACATAGACTGAAGGTGAAAGGCTGGGAAAAATCATTCCACTCATATGGACTGCGGAAACAAGCAGGAGTGTCCATACTCATATCAAACAAAATAGATTTCAAGCCAAAGTTAATCAAAAAGGATAAAGAGGGACACTGCATACTTGTCAAGGGAACCATACACCAACAAGACATAACAATCATAAATATATATGCCCCAAACAATGGTGCAGCTACGTTCATCAAGCAAACTCTTCTTAAGTACAAGAGTCTAATAGACCACCATACAATAATCATGGGAGACTTCAACACACCTCTCTCACCACTGGACAGATCTTCCAAACAAAAGTTAAATAAGGAAACTATAGAACTCAACAACACAATTAACAACCTAGACTTAATTGACATATATAGAATATACCACCCAACATCAAGTAGTTACACATTTTTCTCAGCAGCACATGGATCCTTCACAAAAATAGATCATATATTATGTCACAGGACAACCCTTAGACAATATAAAGGAGTAGAAATAATACCATGCATCCTATCTGATCATAATGGAATGAAACTGAAAATCAACAATAAAAGAAGGAAGGAAAAATCATGCATCACGTGGAGAATGAACAATAGGTTACTGAATGATCAATGGGTCATAGAAGACATCAAGGAGGAAATTAAAAAATTCTTAGAGATAAATGAAAACACTGACACAACATATCGGAATCTATGGGACACATTGAAAGCAGTTTTAAGAGGAAAATTCATTGCTTGGAGCGCATTCCTTAAAAAAAGAAAAAACCAACAAATAATCGATCTCATATATCATCTCAAAATCCTAGAAAAAGAAGAGCAAAATAACAGCAAAAGAAGTAGAAGGCAAGAAATAATTAAAATCAGAGCTGAAATTAATGAAATTGAAACAAAAGAAACAATTGAAAAAATTGACAAAACCAAAAGTTGGTTCTTTGAAAAAATAAATAAAATTGACAGACCCTTAGCCATGCTAACGAAGAGAAGAAGAGAGAGAACCCAAATTACTAGCATACGGGATGAAAAAGGCAATATCACAACAGACACTTCAGAAATACAGAAGATAATCAGAAATTACTTTGAATCCTTATACTCCAATAAAATAGAAGATAGTGAAGGCATCAATAAATTTCTTAAGTCATATGATCTGCCCAGATTGAGTCAGGAAGATATAGACAACCTAAACAGACCAATAACAATAGAGGAAATAGAAGAAACCATCAAAAGACTACCAACTAAGAAAAGCCCAGGACCGGATGGGTATACAGCAGAATTTTACAAAACCTTTAAAGAGGAACTAACACCAATACTTTTCAAGTTATTTCAGGAAATAGAAAAAGAGGGAGAACTTCCAAATACATTCTACGAGGCCAACATCACCCTGATTCCTAAACCAGACAAAGACACTTCAAAGAAAGAAAACTACAGACCAATATCTCTAATGAACCTAGATGCAAAAATCCTCAATAAAATTCTGGCGAATCGGATTCAAAAACATATCAAAAAAATTATACACCATGATCAAGTAGGATTCATCCCTGGGATGCAAGGCTGGTTCAATATACGGAAATCAATAAATGTTATTCACCACATCAATAGACTTAAAAATAAGAACCATGTGATCATCTCGATAGATGCAGAAAAGGCATTCGACAAAGTACAGCATCCCTTTATGTTCAAAACTCTAGAAAAATTAGGGATAACAGGATCATACCTCAACATTGTTAAAGCAATCTATGATAAGCCACAGGCCAGCATCATTCTGAATGGAGAAAAATTGAAGGCATTCCCTCTAAGATCTGGTACAAGACAGGGATGCCCTCTCTCACCACTTCTGTTCAACATAGTCCTTGAAACACTGGCCAGAGCAATTAGACAGACGAAAGAAATTAAAGGCATAAAAATAGGAAAAGAAGAACTTAAATTATCACTATTTGCAGACGATATGATTCTATACCTAACAGACCCAAAAGGGTCTACAAAGAAACTATTAGAGTTAATAAATGAATTCAGCAAAGTGGCGGGATATAAAATCAACACGCATAAATCAAATGCATTCCTGTATATCAGCGACAAATCCTCTGAAACGGAAATGAGGACAACTACTCCATTCACAATATCCCCCCAAAAAATAAAATACCTGGGAATCAACCTAACAAAAGAGGTGAAAGACCTATACAATGAAAACTACAGAACCCTAAAAAGAGACATAGAAGAAGACCTCAGAAGATGGAAAAATATACCCTGCTCATGGATAGGCAGAACTAACATCATCAAAATGGCGATATTACCAAAAGTTCTCTATAAGTTCAATGCTATCCCAATCAAAATCCCAACAGCATTTCTTGTAGAAATAGATAAAACAATCAGGAAATTCATATGGAATAATAAAAGACCCAGAATAGCAAAAACAATGCTAAGCAGGAAGTGTGAATCAGGCGGTATAGCGATACCAGACTTCAAACTATACTACAGAGCAATAGTAACAAAAACAGCATGGTACTGGTACCAAAACAGGCGAGCGGACCAATGGTACAGAATAGAAGACACAGTAACCAATCCGCAAAACTACAACTATCTTATATTTGATAAAGGGGCTAAAAGCATGCAATGGAGGAAGGATAGCATCTTCAACAAATGGTGCTGGGAAAACTGGAAATCCATTTGCATCAAAATGAAACTGAATCCCTTTCTCTCGCCATGCACAAAAGTTAACTCAAAATGGATCAAGGAGCTCGATATTAAATCAGAGACACGGCGTCTGATAGAAGAAAAAGTCGGCTATGATCTACATACTGTGGGGTCAGGCCCCAAATTCCTCAATAGGACACCCATAGCACAAGAGTTAACAACCAGAATCAACAAATGGGACTTTCTCAAACTAAAAAGTTTTCTCTCAACAAAAGAAACAATAAGAGAGATAAACAGGGAGCCTACATCCTGGGAACAAATCTTTACCCCACACACTTCAGATAGAGCCCTAATATCCAGAGTATACAAAGAACTCAAAAAATTAGATAATAAGATAACAAATAACCCAATCAACAAATGGGCCAAGGACCTGAACAGACACTTCTCAGAGGAGGACACACAGTCAATCAACAAGTACATGAAAAAATGCTCAACATCGCTAGCAGTCAGAGAAATGCAAATCAAAACCACCCTAAGATACCATCTCACTCCAGTAAGATTGGCAGCCATTAAGAAGTCCAACAACAACAAGTGCTGGAGAGGATGCGGGGAAATGGGTACACTTGTTCATTGTTGGTGGGACTGCAAAATGGTGCAGCCAATTTGGAAAGCAGTATGGAGATTCCTTGGAAAGCTGGGAATGGAACCACCATTTGACCCAGCTATTCCCCTACTCGGTCTATTCCCTAAAGACCTAACAAGAGCATGCTACAGGGACACTGCTATATCAATGTTCATAGCAGCACAATTCACGATAGCAAGATTGTGGAACCAACCTAGAAGCCCTTCAATAGATGAATGGATTAAAAAAATGTGGCATTTATACACAATGGAGTATTACTCTGCAATAAGAAATGACAAAATCATAGAATTTTGAGGGAAATGGATGGCATTAGAGCAGATTATGCTAAGTGAAGCTAGCCAATCCTTAAAAAACAAATGTCAAATGTCTTCTTTGATATAAGGGGAGTAACCAAGGACAGGGTAGAGACGAAGAGCTGGAGAAGAAGAATAACATTAAACAGGGATGATAGGCGGGAGGGAAAGTGAGAGTTAAGGGAAATTGCATGGAATTGGAAGGTGAGCCTCAGGGTTATACACAATTACATATAAGAGGAAAGGAGGAGTAGGAGGAAAATTATATAAGTGGAAGAAACGATTTATATAGAGGGGATGGAGAGAGGGAAGGGGAGGGGAGGGGAGGGGAGGGGTGAGGGGACAGTGGAGAATGGGATAGACAGCAGAATACATCAGTCACTAGAAAGGCAATTTGTAAATCAATGGAAATGTAACTGATGTGACACAGCAATCTGTATACGGGGTAAAAATGGGAGTTCATAACCCACTTGAATCAATCTGTGAAATATGGTATATTAAGAACTATGTAATGTTTTGAACAACCAACAATAAAATAATAAAAAAAGAAGAAAAAAAAAGAATAATTAAATTATCTCATTTGCAGGAAAATGGGTGGAAAGACCATTGTATTAAGCAACATAAGTCAGACTCAGAAAGTCAAGTGTCATATGTTTTCTCTCATATGTGGAAAATAGAGAATAAAAGGGAAAAAAAGATCTCATGAATATAGGAATGAAGCCAGTAGGAAATAAGTAGAAGATCGGGGGAGGGAAAAAGGAAGGCCAAGGAGAGGTACTTGGAAATGAAATTAATCAAATTATGTTATGCATATGCACAAATAAGTCAAAATTAAACACACTACTCTGTATTAATTATTATTACTTTTTAAAAATAGGTGAATAGAGAGTATCAGAAGTATGTGAGGTGTTTCTCACAAGGTTTGTACCAAGGATTGAGCTTTGCAAGCTCTTTGTCAAGGCTATATGAATGGCAACACTTGATAACAAAACTTTAGGGTTGGTAGCTAATGAGAGATAACACAAGATAATTATGCAATGCAAAGTGCTTAGAAACTTTGTAATGAGTCTCATGCACTCAGTAGAGACTTCCCAAAAGGCCATTCCTTAGAACTAAGAACCATAACCTTTGCACTGTGACTAAGATTAAGACTTAGACACAATAAGTAAGAAGAAAAGAAGCCAAACCTAACAATTGAAAAGAGGCATCAGTAATTGAACTATTTTTCAGGAAAACAGAACAAAAACAAAACACAATTTAGAGGGCAATTAATTGAGATTAGCTATGATAAATTATTTGCACTGTCAAAAATAAAACTTAAAATTTTATTGACATATGAAGAAGGATGATAATGTGATCCATAATCAAAGAAATAGACTCTCTCCTGTCTCTGTCTCTGCAAAAGATGGTGGCTGTTAGCACATCTAGCAGGGATACCTCTGATGTAATCAAACCTGAAGGGACCTTGGTGATGGTCTTCCACATCCTGGCTGTTGTACCTAGATAGAAGGGTCTATGTCTCTAGTTGGAGGCAGGGTAGCATCCAAGCCTATATGCCAAAATAGAAGCTGTTGCAATGAAAGTAAACATTAAGAAAAAAAAAAAGATGCTACCATTCAGTGAAATTCTATTTCTAAACAAAATTCAAAATAGGACTGGATAGGACTGGGGATATGGCTGAGTGGTTGAGTGCCCCTGAGTTCATTCCCCAGTTACTCCCTACCAAAAAAAAGAAAAAAAGTGAAAAACCAAAAATAAACCAGATGCTCATATATGGCTGGATAGATTAATTAATTGTACCCTGCTTATGAAATGGAAAATCATGCAACAATGGGAATGAATAAATTGTGAAAATATGCGACAACATGGATGAGTTTACAAACATCATGTTACATGAAAGAAGACAAGCAAAAAGACTACTATTAGGGGCTGAGAACCTAGCTCAGTTGGTAGAATGCTTGCCTTGAATACACAAGGCCCTGGGTTCAGTCTGCTGAGAGCCATAGCTATTGAGAGGTGACACCAGCAAGCCATTGAGATGATAATGGTTATGTTAAGCTGTGTATTCAATTGTATATTAGGCCCCTGCTGTCTGCCTCAGCCTGCTACTTTGGAGTTATCCTGGGGATTCCCAGAGAGTTCTCATTAGTTGGGGATTTCCAGAGGAGGGATTTCCGGTTGGTGTGTGGCATGGCATTCGCAGGAGTGTGGAGAATAAAGTTGTTCCTGTTTTGAACCTACAAGGCTGTGTGGTGGCTCGGTTATTTTGTGTCCAGCCAGACTGCAGCATCAATCCCCAGCACTACCAAAAGAAAAAAAAAGAAGTAGAAGAAGAATAGGATAGTATTCATATATATTTCCCAACATCATGGTGGGTATCATTGGGGTAGTTGAGAGAGGCTTCAGAGGTGCTGGAAATGTTGTTTCTTGAATTGATATTTGTTGCATGAGTTCTTTTTGTGCACTTATTATCTCTGTATTTTTATGTATTCATTACCTTTGAATAAAAATTACAACAAAATGAATATAATAGAAATAAAATGATACAAAAATTAAAAAAGAAATAGGCCATCTGAAGAATCAAATGACAGATATAATAGTTAGCAGAGAAGAACTATCAATGAGTTTGTGTAAACATGCCAAAGGATTTAAGATAAAGATGAATTTTACTCCACATCCTTGCCACCAAAATTCATCTTTATCTTAAATCCTTTGGCATGTTTACACAAACTCATTGATAGTTCTTCTCTGCTATTATATCTGTCATTTGATTCTTCAGATGGCCTATTTCTTTTTTAATTTTTGTATCGGGTACACTTATACATTGCTGGTGGGACTGCAAATTGGTGCGGCCAATTTGGAAAGCAGTTTGGAGATTCCTGGGAAAGCTGGGAATGGAACCACCGTTTGACCCTGCTATTGCCCTTCTCGGACTATTCCCTGAAGACCTTAAAAGAGCATGCTACAGGGATACTGCCACATCGATGTTCATAGCAGCACAATTCACAATAGCTAGACTGTGGAACCAACCCAGATGCCCTTCAATAGATGAATGGATAAAAAAAATGTGGCATCTATACACAATGGAGTACTATGCAGCAATAAAAAATGACAAAATCATAGAATTTGCAGGGAAATGGATGGCACTAGAGCAGATTATGCTTAGTGAAGCTAGCCAATTCCTAAAAAACAAATACCAAATGTCTTCTTTGATATAATGAGAGCAACTATGAACAGAGCAGGGAGGAAGAGCAGGAAGAAAAGATTAACATTAAACAGAGACATGAGATGGGAGAGAAAGGGAGAGAAAAGGGAAATTGCATGGAAATGAAGGGAGAGCCTCATTGCTATACAAAATTACATATAAGAGGTTGTGAGGGGAATGGGAAAATAAACAAGGAGAGAAATGAATTACAGTAGATGGGGTAGAGAGAGAAGATGGGAGGGGAGGGGAGGGGGGGATAGTAGGGGATAGGAAAGGTAGCAGAATACAACAATTACTAATAGGGCATTATGTAAAATTGTGGATGTGTAACCGACGTGATTCTGCAATCTGCATTTGGGGTAAAATTGGGGGTTCATAACCCACTTCAATCTAATGTATGAAATATAATATGTCAAGAGCTTTGCAATGTTGTGAACAACCAATAAAAAATATATAAAATCAAAAAAAAAGATGAATTTTATCTTATAATGCAATCATCTTTATCTTATAATGCAATCTTGAATAGAAGAAAAATAGAAATTATAAAACAAGAAAGCACCTTAACTGAAGTAAAGTACTAACTTCCTTGACTTAAGAATACATTGGAGTTACAGAAGGAAGGGCTAAAAACTTGAAGATTACTAGAAGCTTTCCAATCTGAAAGTCAGAGATAAACTAACTAAAAAAGAATGGACAGAGTGAGAAATATCAAGTGGTCTAATATATGTAAAACTAGATTTCCAGGAAAGGAGAATTTACCATGATAAAAAAAATTTTTTTGAAGAAATAATGGTTGAAATAATGTTTTCACAAATTTAATGAAAATCATCTTCTCATACATTAGAATAAAGTTTCAGAATAGCTAAGTCATTTTTGAAAATTTAATTCAAAAAATGTGAATTTACCCTACAAGCTAATAAAAATATGCTGAAGATCACCATAATAAATAAAGCACAGCACTTACACTAAAAAAATAAATAAACTTAGTTAAATAATAGCTTAGGTAGTCATCAACTATTTAAGAACACTAAAATTATAACTTTCAGTCAATAATAATAGTATCTTAAACTTGCACTAGGCATCAGCAGCTATGCCATGTTTTAAATTAAAGTTTACAAATCAGTTGCAACATCTGAAATTATCCACACGTTGGTGGTAATAATATCCATGGTGTTAACTGTCTTGACTTTGAATTGTCATGTACCAAAATTTATACTACAAATTAGAGGCAATAGTCCATACAAGAAGAGCCTTTTGTTATTTAGTAGAGCCCTTCAATTTCAAAAAAACGAAGAACTTAACAATGTCAAACAGCTGAATAAGCAGTTGAGATATATATCTTAGAGAATCTGAGTACTTCCTAGCAGTTTCTATTTGTCTCTGAGGAGTAACTATTACAAATGAACTCCTTGATTATTCTAAGTGGCAATTGTTTTCCTCTAAAAGTATTATATTTCTTACTAGAGCCTTTTCCATTTTAACCAAGTTTATTCTTTTTATTCTTTGTCTTGAAAACTCTATTGTAGGACATCAGAAAGGTTTAAAGCTATTTAGAGGATCAGAGTTACACAAACAACAGAAGTTGAAGTAATGACAAAGCTCTGTTAAATGCTAAATTGACTATTCTCTCTCATTGTCTAAATAATTTTTTAAATTATTGATGGAGAAATAGCCCCAATGGGCTTGGAGCTAATCCCTCTATCACCACAGTGATCTTTAAATCTCTTTTCAGTTTTATTCTCTCTTAGTTGGGCACTTCATGAATATATTTTCATACATGATGATGTATGAAAAATGTCAGCTTTCTTTCTCTTCTGCATAATAGATTTCTCTTCTTTTTTGCTTGTCCTCACTTCCCCCTTTGGAACTTAAGTTTCTATAGTAGTATCATATTACTGTATTCACATTTGTAGCCCCTTCCTCAACTTCCAAGATTATTTTATTACAATCATATGCTGCGCTATACAATGAAAAACTCATGAATTCAACCTTTTTGTAATTAAATGCTAATTTAGGATGTCACAGGTTTAACTTGTAAAGAATTCTTTACTTATTAAAAAAACTCTGATCAGTTAATAATATTAGTATTTCTTCAAAAAGTATAAATATTTAACTAGCCAGACTTTTGCTAATCAGTCCTCCATGAAATCAAGAAAAGATACAGGCTGAGGAGTGATCTCTACAGGATGTTTCCAAGGGAATAGATGCAATACAGAGAGCGGTGCTGTTCTAACTAATCTACTACAAAGCCACAGAGGTCTGCGTGACAAGATCAAGCGGTTGAAAATGTGTAGGGGTGTGTGTGTGTGTGTGTGTGTGTGTGTGTGTGTGTACCCACGAGCATTGGGGTTGGAGAAGGGTGGAAAATGACAAAGGTACTAATTGGAATTTTGGCCAAAAGACTGAGCTTTCACTAACAGATCATTGATTCTTGTAAGAATCAAGTTAAAAAGAAAAACTGACCCAGAAGACAAGAAGAGTTAATGAGTCAAAGCTTGGGTATAGATCAGAAGCAAAATGCAACTCTCTATTTTATTTCTTGCCTCTTTTCCACAGAAATACTTTTAGAATACAATACTATTTTTATTGAAAGACAGTGTTGGTACATCATTGACAATAAGGAATGCTGGATAAAAAGATTTATTTTGCTGATACATAATAAAATTTTTTTTCTGAATTTGTATGCCTATGGTATCCTCAAAAGAATTTTTGTTAATTCATTTCTGAAACATTAAATATCAATGTGAACTACAGTTAGCAGTTCAAAAAAAGGTAATAATATGACTTTGCTTCACATATCAGACGAATTATAACACATTTTGTGTCCATCTCAAGCTATTGATATGGCTATTAATTAGAACAAAGAGACACTCAAATGAGTCTTGAATTTTACGTTCATCTCTTATGTCTCCAAAATCATATAAAGAATTTTTTAGAAATTTTATAAATTTTACTTTTCTATTAAAATAAATGAACATATGTTGTAACTAAAAATTAAACTACACTAATTTATTTGAAACTGACCCTTTTAAATATGCAGGACTTACAGATGGGAAAGAAGATCTGAGGTTTTCAGAAAACATGATGGATGGACTGATGCATTTACTTCTGCTCTGTCTCAAAACTTTGTTGATAATAAGAAATAAAAATCTCATAAGTCTGCATGCATAAAGACTCTACAAAAAAAATAGTAAAAGAGGGATATCAACAAAACTTGAAAGCAATAATATGGATACAGTAGGGGTAACTGACCTAACTAGCTGAAGAAAGCTAGACCCTAAAAACTATTGAAGTCGATTTCTAGCTACTACTGAACACTAAAGAATTGTTTTATAATTTTTACCGATAGGAATTTGGATGCCCCAAAATCCTAATCCATCTGAAGCAGCCAAGAAGTTTCTACTTTTCACCATCATTATAGAAGAAAAGAGGCTATTCTCTAGGGTGCTTCACATAGATAGATTCAACTCTGAGACAAAAAGCACAGCTGAAGGAGATGGGGTCAGGTGGGATGCTAAACTCAAAAAGTGAGATTAAGTGGAAATTGACCTCCAGAACAGTGAAAACTATAGCCTACCTTAAAAATTGATTCCAAGAAAGCTAGGAGACTCATCTAAAACAGCACTGGCAGGAAATATTTTTTTTTTCCAGGAAAACAGGCTAGCCCCAAGAAAAGGTCTACAGATACTGAAATTTTAGAATACTCCCATCAAGATGGCTGGAGCCCTAACTCCTAACACCATAACCAACTCTGTGAGATGCAGATTACCTGCAAAAACAGAATTCCCAAACAGCATTTCAGTGCCTCAGACTCAAATGTAAACAACAACAACAACAAAAAAAAATGATTGACTCATTTGAAAAGAAGCTTTACTATTACAGAAAGAAACTAAAATAATATAAAATACAGGAACCAGAGAAAACATAAACTGTCCAGGGAATAATGGAAAAGTAATTAGGAGCTATATTTAAAACAAGATACATTATATCTAAGAGAAAAGCATCAAATGCTATTTCATTTTTTTTTTGTTTTAAATGTGAGTGTTCAAAATGCAAAAAAAAAAAAAGAACAACAACACACACTTCTTGGAAAATAGTCATAGCATTACTAAAAATTCAGCAACAGTTATGAAATTTTAAAGTTCAGTAAATTTCCAGATATTAGAAACCACAAAGGATAAAGAAGTGGGTAATCGAAGAGATGCAATTGAAAAAAAATAGAGGACCTCTTGAAGAAGTTTTTATCCTAAGTTATATGTTCCAAAAACAGAGAAGAAAAATGGAGAAAGATGGAGGAGAGAAGATAAGATGATAAGATTATTTCCCAGAACTGAATACATAAACTTACAGATTAAAGCTGCAGGACCCAGTCAGTGACCAGAATAATCAATAGGAGAAATGGTGGGAAAAAGGAACAAGAATTCAAATGTCATCAAACTGTCATACTAAAGCCAGAAGATACTGGAGCAAAACCTCTAAGATTCTGCTATTTATAAATAATATCTAAGATATGAAATCCGTCTCAGTGCTCATCAACAGCTAAATGGATAAGGAAAAAGTGGTGTGTATATATGCAAAATGGAGTATTATTCATTCACAAAGAAGAATGGATGGAACTGGAGGATATGATGTTAAGTGAAACAAGCCAGACACAGAAAAACAAGTAAGTTGTCTTCCACATATGAAGCCAAAACATGTTGAAA
This sequence comes from Spermophilus citellus, assembly GCF_964194105.1. NCBI lineage: Eukaryota > Metazoa > Chordata > Mammalia > Rodentia > Sciuridae > Spermophilus > Spermophilus citellus. The sequence goes on from NC_138189.1 coordinate 120,935,488, forward strand.
TTAAAGTAGAATAATGATTTCTAGGTATATGGAAGGTGTAGAGGTTTGGATTTAATCAGTAAATATAATATGCATGTATGGAAACATTACATTGAACCCTATTAATATGTACAATTAATATGTTAATAGAAATAAAATTTCTTCTATAAGCAAAGATAAAGATTGAATAAAGACATTTTCAAATTACAAGATATCAAAAGTAAGACTCCCATACAAAATCAGTGAATAAATTTAAAAAAAAAAAAAAAGTAAGAGCCAGTTCTATGCTATGAGGACTCCATTGCAGAAGAAAGGGAGAATCCAACAGTGGTTATCTAGGGAACTCCCAGAACCACACCATGGAGCAAGCTTAGGGGAAAACAGGTAAAATGATGCAAGAGTGGGAAGATTTTTTTCATAAAATGAAATTGATAACTTTCCCTGATTTTTAGCATATTAAGGCAATATTTGTAGCTTAGTAAAAATGTTTTAGAATTAATGATGGGTACATGAAAAATTTAAATTTTTTTAAAATGTCAAAGAAAAATTACATAGGATGAGAAAGCTGCAAAACTTAGGATTCAGCTGTAAATGTTTATAATCACAACAATGTGTTTACAAAACACCAACTCAACCCAATATACTATATTACTCTTTGAAGGTAGAGCAAGGGAAATACTCAGAAAAAAAAGTTTAAGGAGAAGAGCCCTTCTCTCCTTTTTCTTAGAGGGAAAAGAGTAGAGATATTTACAATTCAATGTTATAAATGTCAGCTCTAATTTTAATTTTGGACTGAGGCTCCAAAATAATATGCATATATTCCAAAATGTGGCAGAAAATGTTTTCAATACTAGTATTAGTTGAACATTTAACTCCAGCTTGCAAATACAATTGAAGAGAAAATGAGTTGGAAAAAAAAAAGGCAAGGATTTCTGGAGAGATTCAATGAGATGTTGTGAGTCCCATCCCCTGCACCATGAGAGAGAATTAATGTTGTCTCTTACCTTGGTATACAGGAAAAAACTTCAAACTCTCAGAGTTTGTCAGGACACTTGGCACAGGACTGGATGTTAACCATTCTGAGAGAGAGACATGCTTGACCCCATCAGTTAGTTCAGTTTCTGATTTCATTCCTATTTCTAGATCTGACATATAAGGATTAACATTGGAAGCCCAAAGAATGGAGAATAGAGATCAAAAAATCTAACCGAGTCTCCCCTCAGGGCAAAACTATACACTGACAGCATTCAGCAAACCTAGTCAGGTGAATGAAAGTGTGCATGCCTTCATTTTAAATTTTATTTATTTTTTTCAAAAAACCAACTTTTGTTTTGTTTTGTCATTTTTCTCAATTGTTTCATTTGTTTAAATTTCATTGATTCCAGCTTTTATTTTAATTATTTCCTGTCTTTAACTAATTTGGGTATTGATTTGTTCTTCTTTATCTATGGTTTTGAAATGCAATGTTAGGACATTTATTTGTTGATTTTTTTTTCTTCTTTTAAAGAATAAACTCCATGCAATGAACTTTCCTCTTAGTACTGTCTTCATAGTGTCCCAGAGATATTGATATGTTGTACCTGTGTTCTCATTTACCTCTAAGAATTTTTTAATCTTGTCTTTGAGGTCTTTTGCAACCCATTTTTCATTCAATAGCATATTAGTTAGTCTCTAGGTGTTGGAGTAGCTCCTATTTTTATTTTATTATTGATTTCTAATTTCATTTTATTATGACCTGATAGAATTCAGATAGTACCTCAAATATTTGTGTGTGTGTGTGTGTGTTTTCTAGGAGTAACTTTCTGGCATAATATATGGACTATTTTAGAAAAGTATCCATGTGCTACTGAGGACAAAGTATATTTATTCACTGATGGATGAAATGTTCTTTATATGTCTGTTAAGTCTAAGTTATTGATTGTATTATTGAGTTCTATAGTTTCTTTGTTTAGCTTTTGTTTGGAAGATCTATCCAGTGGTGAAAGAGGCATGTTTATGTGGTCAACTTTATTTTCAAGATTATATATTCTGTCTTCATTGTCTGAGGTTCTGTCTTCCAAGTGACCTAATCAGTTAGTGATGATTTCTATTGAGTTTTTAATTTGGTTTATTGTTTCCTTCATTTTAAGAATTTCTATTTGCTTATTTGTTTGTTTGTTTTCAGAATCTCTCTTTCTTGAAGTAATCTTTTGCTTCCTGTATTTGCATATGTACCTCTTTATCTTTTTTTTCTTTTTTTTTCAAGTTCTAATTTTTTTTATTGGTTGTTCAAAACATTACAAAGCTCATGACATATCATCTTCCATACATTTGATTCAAGTGGGTTGTACCTCTTTATCAAAATGACATTTTTCTGCTGTACTTGCTCTCTTATATCAATCTTTAATTCACAGAACATTTTAATTATGTACATCCTGAACTCCATCTCTGTTGTTTCTTCTGCTGTTCTGGCAATTGATTCTAATAATGCAGTATCTTGATTTGTTTGGGGCACTCTCTTGCCTTATTTTTTCATGTTGTTCATGTATCTTCCTTTCTAGCACTGTGGATCCAAGAGTTTTTACCATATAAGCTTATAGTGTCCCTTCAGAGTTCTAATATTTCTCCTTTAAGGGAGAGAACAATATTAACAGATCCCAATACAAACAAAATATAGCCTTAAACCAAATATCTTCTACTAAGATGTTTATGGTTTTGTCAAAATATACAGAAATGGTGAGATCAATTATTATCTACAGTATAAACAGTAGGTTTTCAAAAGTTTCTGATGGTGGACAAAGAGAGAAGCAGGGGTGGGGTGTAGGATGAGATGTTAACACGTAGGAGGTGAGAATATAGAGTTGTTAGATCTTAGGAAGAGTGAAAGAGTAATCAAATAATGTTGGCTAGCAGCAGGAGAAAAGTGAGAATGTGAGACAAGTAAGTGGGAAGACAATAGAGTATAAAAAAGAATCAGACATTAAAAAGTAAAAATAGGAGATAAAAGAATATAGAACACAGCTGTAATATGCTAATCAGACATCCAAGTCCTCGGTAGCCTAATCCATAAAAAGTACTTGATTTCACAAATGTTGGGGATGTGAGGGTGGGAAGAGAAAGAAAAAAAGAGAGAAAAGAAAAGAAAATCTCTAAGGAAAATACAAGGGTTGTTTTTGTGGAGTTCAGTATCTTTCCTGCTTCCCTTCTCAATCAATAGGGGAGTTGCCTGTTGTTTTCTGGTATCTCCTTAGGATGGTAAATCTTATCACAGTGGAAGGGTTGGTCTTGGGGGCAGAGCTCCTGGAAGTGGGGTATAGCACTTATGGATCCCTGATGGGTGACTGCACCCCAATGATCTCCTTTGGGGCCTGCGTGTGATATGGACACATGGTATTATCTCCTTATGTCACCTAGAGACCTCACAATTCCTGGTCTCTAGTTTCTAAACTGTATCTCACACACCCCCTCCCTTTCTACTTCCCAATCCAGAACCTCTCTCTCTGGAGGTCTTGTGGGCAGGCTGCCCTCTGGGAGCTGCACACTTGTCATGTAGAGGTGTTTTATATCAGGCCCATCAGGTCCAGGCTTTGCAAGCTACAGACTGGCCACCTAGCTGCAAGCACTATGCTGGGTTAGTGGCTGCAGGGGAGACAGGGAAATTGGGGGAATACAGGTACCTTGATATTGCTTCTAGGCCTCAGCTGGTGTCCCAAGCTGGGATTTGCCCCAACTAAAGATGGCAATAAAGGTGTCCCAAGATGGAGGCAGCTGCTTTCAGTGATGGGTATTGGGTGGGGTGGTGGTGTTGGGCAGCATGTTCAGAGATGCAGCTCTGTGGTGTGCAGTCTCCAGGCCCTCTCTTGTGTCCCCAGGTGCAGGCAATGAGAGGAGCCCCATACTGGTAAATTGGGGTCCCAACATGGGAGCAGTGGCTGGGAGTCATGTGCTGGTGCTGATGCCAAGGGGCCTGCATGGACTTGGAGGCCAGGATTCCTGCACAGGAACAGCTGTTGGGGGTCCTCTAATAACTCTCAGAGAAACAGTATTCCAAAGGCTTGAATCCCAGGTCACAGAGCAGCAAGGAATACAGTCTCCCTCTTGCCCACCATCTTGGATCCTCCCATGTCTTCTTTATAAAGCGTGCATTAAATGAAATTTAGTGTTTCACTATTGTTCAGTCTAGGCCTATCAATTATCAGATGTTGTTTTATAAACCTGAAACTGACCTCATGGTGATTATCCTAAACTTTCTACTTCCACCAAATAAATGTAAGGAGGTGATAGGAGACATTTTAATTCCTACTCTAATATTATGCCAGGAAATGTAGCTATTCAATGAAACTATCAGGTACAAAACTTGGAAAACCAAGAAATAGAAGTATGAGTATATTCTTTAGGTATTCAGAGGAACACACTGTAGGAGACATCAGCAAAAATGGAAATAATGGCCTCTGAGTATAGGGACCAGGGACTGGGAAAAACGCAGATAGAAAATGCTATTTTTGTTATTTAATTTTCTAAACATTGTTAAAACAGAATATATGATACTATATTGTCAGGAGCAGCAACTGAATTATGGGTCTTGAAATGTCCTATGACAGAGACAATACCTCTCTTGGGAACTCTCATTGTAAAGGTGTCAATTTGAGAGTGTCCAGTTGCTATGGTGGCACCTAGTTCAATAGGGGGTTCTTGCCAGCCATGGAAGTATTCACTTCTTGACCTTGAGGTTCAGATGCCAGCTTCTTGGGGGTAGAAAGTTATGGGTGCAAGGTGAAAATCATAATCAGCCTGCTCATACTGAAGGCCTTGTTTCTGCTTACTTTGAAGAAATTTTCTTACAATAAATTCTTTTGATGTTTATACCTATATAATAAACATAGTGAGCTTGTTGTGTGTCACTACCTCCCTACCAGGGTTGCAGCCAATCACCAAGACTCAGCTTTTTCTCTATTTTTGTTGTCTGTTTTTCTTTTCACCATCCCTCACCAACAAGCCCAGGAACTTAAATTAAGGGCCATGCAAGTCATGGCACTACATAATTACATAAAGCTCTGTGCATGTATTAACTTGTTAAAGTTAAAGGAAACTTAGAAACTAAACTTAAAGGCAAGAAAAGGGTTTGGAAGTCAAAGGAGCCAGATGAAGCTCTATGGCTCCATCTGTACCTATATGAAATACCAGAGTATTATGTAGGATCTGTACTAATGGTTTGCTGGAGAGCAGACTTGAATCCCAGTAAGGGTATCAGAAAGCCAAGGTTCTTTAGGCCAATCACAACCTCTGTAGAATTCAGATTCAACATTTGCAAAAAGCATGGTTATTGGATATGATCAAGTCCACTATATGCTTATATGGAAATATCATAATGAATCTCATGATGATAGTCAATTAATATATTTTATTAAAAATAGATATTTTAAAAGATAGAGTTAGACTAACCAATGTCTTAAGTTTTCCCCCTTTTAACCTGAAACATTATATGATTAATCTGCAGTGTTTGCTGTTTCTAAATGGACTACCATTACCCTCTCTGCCAGGCTCCCCAAAAGGAAGATAACTCCCCAGTTTACAGGAACTAAAGTATAGGTGAAAGAATCTCAATCAGGGCAGATGTCAAAACAATCCATGAAATAATCTCACAAGACAACAAGTCTAAATACCTAAAACATAGTAGGCAAATGAATATTTGTGGACTAAATAAATAAACCAATTTCAAAGCTGTGAGACAGTGCCCCTGCATGGTATCCAATCTTCTTTCTTTGAAATATTGATAAACAATGCAATAAAATATAAGATCTTTTTGTGCTGAAGCTTTGCAAGTAAACAGCCTAGAAAAGGTAATATATGCAAGCCTACATCCCATTCATTGTAGCCTTCTAACATAATGTCAATAATTTAATTTGATTGCAAAACATTTTTCTTTCCTTGACATAATTCAGTCCTTGTGCAATATTCTTACAAAACAATGCTCAATTTTCACTGAGGTTTTTGTTTTTAAGTTTCTCTTCCTTTGCATTCAGCTCCTCTGTGCCATTGACAGATTTTGCAAGCAGTTCTGCTGATGATCAAAAGTCGGGCATGTCAGCTATTTGCTCTAAATTCTGCTTCATATTATTTTTTAAGGAATAGAGAACATAACTTTATTATGTTCTTTCAGATGAGAATCAAATGAAAGTTATCTGTATATCTTTGATATTCTGTGAACAAATCTCATTCCTGAGTGAATACAATTCCAAATATCAAAAATTCATCTCCTGGATAGTTAACATTAATGTTTGAATATAATTTAAGCAAGATTGACCAAATACAAATGAATCGAGGCTGAACCTAGGTATACTATCATCCCTGGAGTTTTATGTATTTATTATCAAATCCTAAATGGGAAAATCATGATTTGGAGATGGGCTGCACTAATTCTCAGATCATTTCACAAGGCATTGTCCTTCAATATTAATTAAAAACTTAAATCATTTTCTTTGGGAAGAACGTTTTCAAATGTTACATATCTACATTGATTGAATTCACTCCAAGAAAGCTGAACATAAAAAATTTTTCCAACCAAATTGTTTAATCATTAAAATGTATAGAAACTCTTCCTTTCTTCCATCTTTGGGTAATTTATTCGAAAAGCCACTAGGGAGCTTTCATGGGTTTTTTGTTTTGTTTGTTTGTATTGTTTTGTTTCTTTTTTTTTTTTTTGGGGGGGGGGGCTTGTCCTTGGCTTTACCAACATGTCTTGGAGGTACTTGAGAAAGAAAGTTTAGTCACCCTTGCAAAAGACAGCCTCTCACCCAAGCAGGTTGCCTTAGACTTTTTTTATATACCATAACAGAATGCCTGAGACTGGACAATTTATAAATAAAAGAAGTTTATTTAGTTAATAATTTTTGTGGAAAGCAGAAGGGAAAGTAGGTACATGCAAATGAGACTGGGGTCTCCTTGCTTTATAATAGCCTACTCTTACAGCAACGAATACAGTCTTGGGGGAGAGAGACCCCCACTCTTAGGTGAAAGGTATTAATCCCTCTTAATCACCGAATTTTCTCTTTTAAGCATCCACTACCTTATAACAACACCATGACACTGGAACTTGAATTTCAACAGGAGTATTGGTTGGAGAAAACTCACATCCAAACCACACTATAGGGTTTGGGGCAGCAACTTGGAGGGATTGCTGAGGATGATTAATTACCAAAGTAATAAATTACCAGAGTGTTGAGAAAACAAACAGAATGAAAAATCAGCTATCTCATTATCAGCAAAGGTGCTACAAATACAGGTCAGAGAAAGTTGGAGTCACTTCTATGTGTTTTGGATAAGAATTGGAGATGGAGAGGTGAATTTATGGCATTGGTATGAACTTAAGGCAAGACAGAGGGACATAGATGTAAATGTCATTACATACTAGTGTGGATATACATATACTTACACCACATATACATTATTCTTTCCTAACTTAATCAATTACCCACTGAGTAGGACTAGATTTGGTGAACTCAAGTGACAATAAGCACACCTAGCTTATCTTGGTTCCTAAATATCATTCTCCACTAACAGGAAACAGAATTCATCAGAAGAAAAATGGCTGATTTGGGCACTAGGCCAGGAAAATGCAAATGAGCCTAGAACACTTTGATATGCTGACAAATAATAATGCTCATAGGATGGGGCCGGGGAATAACACAGAAACCATCTTAAAGTGGTTCTCCTGGCCAAATTTGCAACAATTTGAGCAACAAAATAAAGAATGATACAGTTAGTTTGCATTTTATGTAAATAAGGAATAATGGAGCTATAAAACTGCTGTTTGGCAAAAAACATAATAATGACCATTTTAGGCAAAATTTTTCAATGAGTTCTACAACCAGTGAGTGAAAGTTTGATGAGGAAACTGAAATTTGCATACTTTCAAAGTGTCTTCTGGCCAAATACAAAGTAATTATTCATCACAAAGGGAAAATAGCAACTTACCTTGAAGGCTTCACTTTAATCAAGTGATCCAAGCTAAAAATCACCAGTAATGAGAATGAGATATGAATATTAGAATAACCTATGGGATAGAGTAAATTAAGAACACGGCATTGCTCGGGTGTAGTTCTGCCAGATGCATGGGTATAGATAGGTAGGAAGGCAGACAGGTAGGAACACAGGTAGGTAGAGAATATAATAAAAGAAGTATGGTTAAACTTCATCACCTGGGTTACAGGTATTCATCCTCCAGAGAATCCTGCAAGTTTTTTGTAAATTTGAAGTTATTTTAAAATAAAAAATAAAAGGCTTATCTAAAAATGAAAAACATAGGTTTTCATAAAGGAAAACTAGCTAAGGACAATTGCTTAGTAATACCATGCTGATGAGCACAATACAGCTTTGGTCATCATTTTCATGGTGTTTTTAGAGAAAACAGATAAGTTTACAGGAACATTGCTACAAATGGAATTTTGAATGAACTTAGGATCAAAAAACATTAGTAAAATGCTGTCATCAGGCCTGCAGGGGCAGACATCCATGTCTGTTCATTAATTCTTTTACTCATGTTATTAATATACCCTGACTTGATGTTTATTAAAAATGTGATTGCTTTGTACACTATTTTATTTTTAGGTCCTTCTCAGAAATTGGGAGTTCAAGTACCTAGGAATGTATACATAGACATCTATGTCATCTATTTTAAAGGCACAACTGAACAAACTCTTCATCCATTCCATCCTTTTCTAAATACTTTGTCAATAGAAGGACTACTTTGCTGTGCAAGACTTTCCTGTTACATGTTTTAAAATAGCAATAAATATAAAAATGAATCTATATGATCATGCATATATATTTATTCATATAGACTTAAATATGATGTATATACTATGACAAATGAATATATAAGATATTATTCTGAGATAGACTTTCAATATATCGATTTACATACAAAAATATTACAGCATTGATCATAAGAGGTCAAGATTTAAAAAAATCATCCAAAGGTCAAAAATATATTCCTAGAAAAATTATTATTGCTCATCTATATAATAAAATACTGTGAAGCTTTTAAAATCGTGTCTAAGAAATGAATTAATAATATTTTAAAGACATTCTATACATTAAGATTTCAGGGGGAAAGGCAAATTAAATTATATAAGCATAGTCAGAGAGTCCCATGAATACCCGAACAAATATATACATCCCTAAAATTCATTTTCTTTGAGTGATGAAATTATAAGAAATTCTCATTTTCACATTTGTAAGTTTCATGTTTTCTGTTGTGAATTTGTCTTGGTTTCAGGGGAGCATGCTAATTTTATTTTGTGGATGAAATGTATGTATCTGAGTGTGTTTCCTTTAACCCAGGTATCATCTCGTTCCTTAGAAGTTTTTTACAAGCTGAAGGGAAATTGAGGTTATATTTACTCTCAGAAGTAAAATTGAGTCATTTTAGTTTCTATATTTGTATCAGGTCAGCTTTAATGCCAGCAGAGATTAATAGGTGATTCTTTATCTATGGTTTTCCAGGACTGCTTCATTTTAGGAGCCAAGAGCTGTGTGAAGCATCCTTCCATTTTATGACTTTGCTCCAACAGATACCTCTAAGTTAAAAACATAAAATGAAAAATTTTGATTATGCCTTTCTGACAATTAACTTCTTTTATCAATTCATATCTTAACTTAGATTTTTTTAAATGTTTTGATTAAAATGACTCCAGTCCATGAATCTCTCATTTAAATACCTAAATTAATGAGGAACACAGTGTCTCTAAGATTTTAAATTATTAAATCAGCATTCAAAAATCAATCTTAATAATGGAATATCACATCTAAAAATTGTAAATATAATTATTTGATGATTTATGATAATTCAGTATAATAAAATCTGGACAACAGTAAGACACAAATGAAATTGCACTGCTTCCGTAATATAAAACATGATCATGTTGTCATGAATTTTTCATGTATCTGATAAGAACTTCTGAATGGCTACTCTGTGTCAGTATTATAGTTCTCTGCTGGAGAGGCTCAGTGAAATATTTAGGAAAACAATTCTTTTTCTTTTCTTTTTTTTTTTTTTTGCTGGTTAAATTTAGGGTTAAAGCCAAAATGGCAAAATGATCGCTTCTAAATCAAACTGAAATAACTCTTTCTTTCAAAGGAACAATAAACATTAAATAGCACAACAGTATAATCACATTCAGCTTCTCATATGCAGTCTAGTCATTGTTCAGGAGTGATCTCCTTTCCTCCAGAGTCACAAGGACCTGCAGATTATCATAAAGTTAATCTTGGCGGGGAACTGAGAAAATGAAAAGAAAAATTATTATTTGTACTTACTATACTGTTAGAGGTTTTATATACTTACTCCAAATGTAATCACATTTCCACAGACCTCCTAAATCCCAGACTCAAGTCTTGCTCAACAATCCAGACAGACGAAGTTAATGAGTTGTGTCTTGGACCAATGAGGAGAAAAGGAAAGGAAGGAAGAAGAGTGAGTGTGTCACCTTGATGGACCTATTACTATTAGCAGTAGCCTGAATTAACTGTAAGGTGACCTTGGCAACATATTAATTTCCTTCATACAACATAATACAATGATTGCACTTCCAGATCATTACCATAATGCTGCTTTGTCATTATACAGAGAAACTGAAGTATTTTTCAACCATCAATAGAAAATGGGGTTAAGGTGGGAGGGAAAAGACTCTACTCAGAAATTTTTAAGAGAACTTATTTCCCCTCAGGAAAGCAAATGTTTGTGAAATTCTGTTAATAATGCAAGAGTTTCATAGCCCCATCTAGTGGTCAGGAAACCGTTTACTGCATGAATCACCTAGTTCTTGTAAGACATACATGATTTCTGTAATCATAGAATATTACTGCAGTCCTAGCTAGTAGGATACAAGATAAACGTATTATGTAAAGGATACATTGGCTATTAAGCCATTTCCTGTGAATTTAGTAATCCTTAAAATAATGAGTATTTATCTCCAGAACTAAACTAGATTAGCAGTTACTTTGTTGACTTTATTTTAAAGCTTTTTATTTGGGGTACTGGGGACTTAATCCAGGGACCCTTTCTACTGAGCTACATCCCCAGTGTTTTTTTTTAATTTTTCATTTTGAGACAAGGTCTCACTAAGTTGTTTAGGGCCTTGCTACGTTAAGGCTAGCCTTGAACTTGAGGTATTCCTATCTCAGCCTCCAGAGTCCCTAGGATTACTGATGTGCACCATCATGCCCAGCATGACTAACTTCTTATTTAACAATTATTTCTAGTAATAATGTAAACCTCAAATGTGACTTGATAAAAATTTTGATAACAGATTCACATAAGCCATGCTTGATATTTCAGGTGTCAGTTTCATTCCAGTCTTAGAAGTAAAATAAAATTTTTTTTGTGTACAACCAGAAATATGAGAAATTGTGCTCTATATGTATAATATGAATTGTAATGCATTCTCTTGTCATATATAACAAATCAAGACTTTTTGAAAAAGAATGTTTTTAAAGAATTTGCCATCTTGGTCAATTTGAAATATTTATGGTTATAATCCTGGTAAAATTTTGAGGCACAAAATATAATAGACTATACATATTTTTGAGCTTAATTAATATACCCTCATTCTCACTGCAGTCCAAATATTTAATGATTTCAACTTTCAAATTACCAATAGATCAAGGCTCAGCTATGAAAAAAACTTCACAACCTGTCCATAGAAAATATTTTTAAAATATGCACATTGTATTACTGAAATAAAAAAGTACCAGTGAGAATACAAAGTTCCTGCAAGTTTTTACTTAGGCAGAATTTTAACTGAAGCATCTAGAGACTGGACCGTAACTCAGCCAAGAAGAACCACATGCCCTTCAGGAGGTTATTAGGTTCAGTGTCACTAACACAGCATCATGTAGTATAGAGAGTAGAAGTGCTATCCAACATACTAACCAGCTGTGAGGCTTTGACTGCTCAGAGATGCTACATCTGGCCTCTTAAGCAGTTTCACAGGCATCATCAATAAACCATAATCAGCATGTAATGGTCCAACAAGATCACCAACAAGAACAGCCTGGAAGTCAGCCAGTCCATCAGGACTGACAGAAGTTCACTGCAATTTAGTCCTCCTGAGCTGGACACATTTAGAAAATGGATAACAAGAAGTACAAAGATCAACTGCTGGGCGGGTGAAAGTGGAGCTGGAACAACAGGAAATGAAGGAAATATGCCTTAATAATGAGTCAAATTCCTTCAACAAGGCTGAAGCAGACAGCCAGATTGTAGGGATTGGACAATTCATTAAGTACTTGTTTCCAATCCACACCAAACAGATGTATATTAATGTACAAAAAAAGTTATTATGATTCTCATGTCAAGAATCATAATAATTTGTAGAATTTAAGTTTACAATTAAAAACGATAGGTAAAATATTCATTAGTTAGTCTACTTTGAATTCAAGGATGGAATTTCCATCTTTTTGCTAGTGATATATCTTACCAGAAAATATCTGAGGTTTCAATCAACTCTAGTTTGAGACCTTTGAAGTTCTTATTACTAATGAACAAATACAAATTTATGAATATCAAGAAAGGCTATACCAAGTAGATTAAAATGTGGAATTACAGAGGTTGAAAGCAGAAAAGAATTAGATTCCTTCCTCACACTGTCCCTGCGGGTAGTTCCATCTTTGGGTGAAACTAATTTTTTTCTAAAACTTTTTGATTTTTAATGTTTACTTGTAGATGGACATAATACCTTTATTTTGTTTATTTATTTTTATGTGGTGCTGAGGATCGAATCCAGTGCCTCACACATGCTGGGCAAGTGCTCTACCCCTGAACTACAATTGCAGCACCTGAAACTAATTCTTATCCCATGATTTCTAGTCTCTCTTGAAATTTCTTCTATCACTTTCCTTCATGAGTCATAGTTCTCAAATTGGAGTAGCCAATACCTGCGAATCATAATTATCACTGAAACTTCCCTTCCCTTGGCTCAGACTTGGAGAATTCAGTGAGGGAAATGAATAGTTGGGTTACCCAATCCTACAAAAACAAATGTCGAATGTTTTCTCTGATATAAGGGGGGTGACTCAAAGTGGGGTAGGGAGGGAGAGCATTGGAGGAAGATTACCTCTAGATAGGGAATAAGGATGGGAGGGAAAGGGAGAGGGAAGGGGAATATAGCAAGGATGGTGGAAGGTGATGGTTATCATTATACAAAATACATGTATGAAGATGTGAATTTGGTGCCAACATACCTTTTTTTACAAATAGAGATATGATAAAAAAAAATCATAGGTGTATTAAGAATTGTAATGCAAAAAAGAGAGAGAGAGCTCATATATAATGGCATAATTTGGCGTGAACATACTTTATATACAGTTATGAAAAATTGTGCTGTAAATGGATAATTATGAATGTAATACATTCCACTATTGTCATGTATGTAAGAAATAAATTTAAAAGAAAAAAGAAGGGAACAGGGTTAACTGGATTGTTTTATGCTCCTCCAGGGACTAAATGAGGATTAAGTGGGGAATGAAGTTTCAAAAAGCACTTCCTGCATTCCTCTGCCCCCAGTGGCACTGATGTGATCTCACAATACTTTCTTCTGGTCCTGCAATATTTAAATTTGACTCTTTTATCTCATTTATTTGGGTGTCTTTGAAAACACCTTTCCTCCCACCATTTTCTGTGTCCCTTAACCACCTAGGAATCTATCACCCACAATTCCCTTAAGCCAAGGTAATCTTTCCTTTCCCCATCAGCTGTGACTCTACCTTCTCCACCTTTTTCTATTATGTGAATCTGCCTAAAAGTTGTTAGATGCACCATGTTTCTCTAAGGAAAAGCCCCATAAAATAGCTCCAGAACAGCTCATTCTTAAGGTCTGGTTCATGGAAAATCAATACCCTTTGCACCAGGAAATTCTGGGTATGAGTGAGGCACATTCTCTGGGCTACCTGTCACTCACCCCTCAGAGCAACCAACAAGACACAAGTGTAGCTTCCGTGCCCCGCAGACTCCACTGAAAATATATGAAGCTCCTTAGATGTCTCTTTGAAACCCTAATCATTAGATGTGAACCAAGGGAGAGGGTGTGAACCATTCCTTTATCATAATGGGGTTAGACTCAGCACACCTGTAGCTAGCTATCTTCAAAAATTTTTTTTCTTTAAATAAAGTTCTTTTTTTTTTTTTAATCTGGTAGATAAGTATCACAAATCATTCTTAACTACTCCTCTGTGAGTGCCCGAGTGATCCAGCTTCTCCTGTTGGACTGTGTGCATAGTTGGCATCTGTAACCTTGGAGTGTCTCTCAGTTTTACTTCCCCTGTACAATTTGTAAGAAGAATATGAAGGCATATGGGGCATGTTTGTTTGGAACATGATCAGAGAAACATCAGTGGAGAGTAAAGAAGTGAAACTAAGAAGGAGAAGGAGACAAGAAATCAAGTTTCTGCCATAGTCACGTGGAGTTTAATCCTGCAGGGGAATTGCAGGTATCAGTGTAAAAATGTGCCTCAGATATATCCCTATGAAGGATCAAGGAAACCAGAATGCTCAGACCACAATGCTAATCAATCACTGGCTGGAAAATCATTCTCGCTCTCAGAGAACTGAGAGTCAGGGTTAATTTCCCTGCTATTTTGGCATAGTATGCTATATGTGATGGTAGAACAGCCTCTGACCACAAAGAAAATGCCCAGAGAAATATAAGTGCTATCATTTGGAATTTGAACTGGATGTCTTAAAATAGTAACAACTGAGTATATGTGAACCAAAGGGCAGCTGTTACAGGGCCCAGTGATCCAAACAGGACAAAACTGGTGTTAATATACAAATTATCAATGATACTAAAATGGAATCCAACTTCTTTGAAGAAGACTGTAAAACCTTTTTTCACTCCTTTCATGTGATCCAGAAAGCCAACATCCTCTGTGAAACTCTGGGCAGAGTTCCTCATCTGAAATCTATGTAGGCTTCTGAATGGAATCTGACTTAAAAATGAAATGTCTCTCATCTGAGTTCCAAGGGAAACTTTAAGGTCAAGAAGCCAAAATGAAAATCTCTTCCCATTGCCCCTCTAAATTACAGATTTAATGCTATATCTGAAAAGATATTTCTGTTTCACATATTGTCCTACTATATTACCAACCTTTGCTTCATAGAGCACCTTCAGCCTGTTTACCACAATAGAAGCGTGACCCTCCTCCTTCAGGGACAAAATACTCTGCTGTCCCTTGTCTTCATTCTATCTCAACCACTGTATCTACATCATTGCTACCTTCCCCCACCTTTAAATTAAAAGTCCTTCATAACCATCCATATCTCATTACTTTTCTTAATTTGGCTATCTTCTAACTCTTTTAGAATGCTTGGTCATGTGTGCATAAAAATTAAATCTACAATGCTATTTCTCACAATTCTTGAACCCCTTCAACTTGGCTATTTCTGCATTTCTCTTCCTTATCCATAGCTGTCAAGTGTGCTGTCACTCATAATCACTCTACCTCTGGAATCTTATTCTATAATCTTTCTCTATGATTCTATTACATATTTATCCCAGTTCTTTAAATCCCAAATCCTAAAATATCTTGTTCTTCAAGGTCTTATAATTTGTCATTTTATTCTAATTTACAAATTCCTTTAGTCTGCATTTTCTTCCTATTTAATCTAACTTTAGTCAATACCTCAATTCCTTTGCCCTTATGTCATACTCTGGAAGTAAATCCTTGACTCTGAATGAATTGGATCTATTTAAAATTACTATTTAAAAAAATACCTATTTAAAAAAAGGAGAAAGGAAAGAGAAAGAAAAGGAAGAGAAGAAGAAAAAGCCAAAGGAAGAGGGGGAAAAAGAGAAAATATTTAAAGGGTTCAAAGTTCATACACATACTTTTTCCATCATGATGAGTAATGTTCTCTCTTACCTTTTCTACAAAACTCTCTCAAATCTCTGCTATTATCGTCAAGGTTCCTAATCTGCCACCTACTCAGTCACTCTGAATCAATGATCCGGCACCTCATGACACAAAGAAGTTAGAAAATTTTAGTGAAAATGTGCACAGATTCATACCATCCATTCTAAAAAATAATTTTAACCATTTCCACACTTATATTCTTACCTCTGGTTTTGCACATTATATTCCAAATAATTATGCCAAACTGTATTACTTGATGCATCAGAGAATTCTACATGCAGAATCTTAATTGTGATAACAACTGACAGAGGAAAGATCTTATTATTAGTTCAGCAAACTACTCAACAGTTCCTGCTTAAGACATGGCACACCTGACATTCAAGCAAGGTGTAACTAATTCTAGAGTTCATCCCTTTCATTACCATAATGTATACCCAGGACACCCCACCTCAGCAGAGTTCTCACTTCCATCGGCATCCATGTCCTGAGGGTTAAGAATCCATCCATGGTGCCTTCTCCCTTATGTTTTTGTAACTCTGGTGTCTGTCTCTCTCAGCAAAGAAACATCGAGTTTTTCTCATCTTAAGAAATGTCTTTCTTGGGGCTGGAGTTGTGGTTCAGTGGTGGAGCTCTTGCCTTGAATGTGTGAGGTGCTGGGTTCGATTCTCAAACACCACATATAAATAAAAATAAAGGTCCATCAACAACTAAGATGAATAAAATAAATATTTTTTAAAAATATAATCTTTCTTTACCTCATCTACTGTCTCTTTATTTCCTTATCTCTTTCCTTTCTTCCAAACTTATTTCCAGAGTCTTCTTCTCCCCACTTTCTTATTCACCATAAACTCAGTGCCAAAGGTGTGGGTATAGCTAATTCACCACAGTTATGCATATTATGTCCAGTATTTTTCTCATTTGATTTCCTTGATTGTCAAGGAAATCTCTATTTCCAGGCACTGTTCAGTCCTTCCCTATTTTTTTTTAATGGTAAGTTCTTCTCATTGTCTTTCTTGGTCTCTTCTTCCTCTGGCTAAACTATATGAGAGTTGGAAATCCCAGGGTCCTATCCATGGTCCCCCTCACTAGCCTTCTTTATTATTATTTTTTGTTCATACCACTTGGCCTTCATGGATTATGTTTACTAATGTGAACTAATACCTATACTCAAATGACACAGAAGTTATATCCTCACTCACATTATTCTTACATCTCTCATCTTTCCTCCTAACCCATATATCTAATGCCCTATTAGACATTTACACTTAGACATAATTAAGGTTATTCAAAGGAATAAAAAGCTTATAAAACCCTTCCATCCTCATCTCTCTATCCGCCTGCATTCTTTTGCCCAGTCAATAGAATCACTCACAATGCATCTATGCTGTGAGAACTGGAGAGTCATCCTTGACATTCCCTTTATCTTACCTCAAAAACAGTCTTGATTTTACCTATTTAACCTCTCTCGAAAGTGTTCCTATCTCTTAATGTCACTACTTTCATTCATAACCTTATTATTCCTTAGCTATTTATAACTCTTCGCCTTGTCATGCAACATCTCTGTGCATTTAAACATTTTGTTTCCTATTCCTAGAACGCCATAAACCAACAACTTCAGCCTCCTTCTTTTGCCAATTCCTTTTTCTCTTTCCAAGTTGAGTTGAATCTTTAATTCCTTCAGGATGCACTTTCTGGGCCTTTCAGGGAATCTTCTCCATAATATAGGAACAATTTTTTCTTCCTTACATTACATCACCTGCCATACCTTTGTAATTGCCTGTAATTGTCTATTTACTCTAAATCATCAATTCTCTGAAAACAGAAAGTGCATATTTTGTCTTCATTTCATCTCCAGCACTAAATAACACAACTAATTTTTATTACTAGTAAGAAAGCATGATTCTATACTACTCTTCTCTCTCACATGTAATATAATCAAGTCTCATCTAAATTCCAAATGGATACAGAAATAGATACATGATAGACAGTTTTGATTGATAGATAGTAACAAAGATAAACACGGAATATTGAATCATTGCTTATCCTGTACAATGACCAACAGAGAGATATGTTTTGAATAAATCCAATTTTAATTCTAGAATATTGGAAGGATGGAGTTTAATCATCTTAAAAAATATTATATTGGAAGATAAGAAAAAATGTTATATAATTACATTTTCAAATCAGACAAAATATATACAGATATCTATTTAAGTAGATAGATGTAGAAGTTATGTTTTGATATAGATCCCCATAATGACTTGAGAGTCATTCTTGACTTTCATCTTTTCCTTACCTCAAAAGCATTTGTCAATTTAACCTTTTAAACTTCTCTCCTAAATGTCCCTTTCTCTCATTTCAGTGCCACTACTTTTATTGCAAACCTGAATTTTGATCTGTCTGCTTATTATTGCTTAGATTCAAGGTTTTTACACTGTTTTTAACAATTTTTAAATTACAAATGAAAATAATTTCTACTTATGTCATTGAGACTGAAATATCTTCCTGGTTTTATGTTGAAGCCCACCAACAAAACACAATCAGGAACATACCAAGGGCCAAATACAAGTTAGGTTTACAACTCCTATAATACAAGAGAGAAAACACCCCAGAGAAGCTTCCAGAGTCTCAGGGAAAGTTGGGTAGAATTTCTTTAAAGGTTTTCACTATTGCTAGGTAAGTTCAGAGGAGGACTGAAGGGTAAGAGGCTAATTTAAATTGGAAACTCAAGAAAAATGGCAATTTCTTGATTGGTTATTTTAAAATTTTAAGATTCATGACAAGATACAGACATCATTGGTAAATTGTCTCTGTCTTATTCCAATTGTGATCATGGAATGGACTATTTATGCCTTATTTTCAGCATTGTTTATTTCCATTTGAGATCATTACAATTAGTCTGGCACCAATCCAGTTTTCTCAGTAACAATTCTGTCTGATTTGGTACTGTAATTACATGACATTTTTCTTATACTCTGAAATTATATTTTTAAATGCAATTCTACATTTTCAACTTCATCCTTTGAATGTTCTAGAATTACATTTCATTCATTTTATTCACAACTCCCTATTGTCTTTTGTATAGGATATGAATGATTCATCCTGCACTTAATATTTCTGACTTCATAAGACTTCTTTTTTTTTTAAATATTTATTTATTTTTTTTTTAGTTCTCGGTGGACACAACATCTTTGTTGGTATGTGGTGCTGAGGATGGAACCCGGGCCGCACGCATGCCAGGCGAGCGCGCTACCGCTTGAGCCACATCCCCAGCCCCATAAGACTTCTTACACTTGAATATCTTGATTAATACTTAAAGCAGTATAAGTTCCCCACTCTTATATCCTTACTTTCTCTCAATCTGTAGTTTCCCCATTTTAAAGAAAATTCCTTCCTCTTAACAATCTTTTCCTAATTTATATTTTGTTGCCATTTGTGAGTTATATTAGAAAAAAAGTGTTTATGAAGCAATTTCCAGCATAAATGGATATTTCCACTACACAATACTAAAGTATCATGTGTACCCTATTTTATTAGTGGCAGACACATGATACATTATAACTCACTTCTTAGAGTTACCAGGAGGCAATCATTTTAAAAGAGAGACTAAAATTACAAATATATATATTATTTGGACTATATGTATCAGCCATATTTAAGTTAACTTAAATTTTCAAGTTTTTCATCAGGTTTTTATGCATTTTGTTTTTAATTTATTATTAATTTGTTAGTAGAGAAGTGACATAAAGTAGGAAGAGTGAATCTGAAATACAGACTTTAAGGTATTTACCTAGGAGCAGGAGTACCAATCAAAAGTCATAAAAGTCTAATTTATTGGTGCTGACACAGTTACACTAATACAGACAGAGTTGCACTAAATACTTGGTGCTGATACAGTTACACTAATACAGACAGAGTTGCACTAAATACCAATGACAGGTTAATATAGGATTTGGAGAAAACGTATTTTGAAATTAACTTTGAGGATTCCAAGCCAAAAATGAGGTACCATCATTATATTATGAGTATGAAGATAATGACACAAATTGGAACTTTTGCATTGAGAAGAATAAATCTAGTTTTGAATTTATTTAATTTGAAGTGGTGGTTAACATCTTACTGGAAGTCTCCTATGAGTAATCGAGAAATATAACCAGAGTTATCTTAGCAAATTTTAGCCAAAATTATAAATGAATGCCTTTATTATGAAGGCAAAAGTTGCCCTAGATGGAAAGAAAAGAAAAGAAAGGAAAGAAAGTGGAATTTATTGTTAAAGAAAAATCATAGTGTTCTTATTTAGGCCAAGATCTTTTAGGATGAAAAGGGGCAAGAAGCTTTGCAATCAGTATAAACAATAAGAAGAGCCTCGATTCTTGAAGAGTTATTAAAATCATCAAATGAATTTATTTAATTATCTAGAGATGGGATCTCCCTATTTTGCCCAGGCTAGCCTCTAACTCCCAGATTCAAGTGATTTTTCTCTCTCAGCCTGCCAAGCAGCTAGAACTAAAGGTACATGCCACAGCATCACCCTATTCATCTAATCTGATGTATTCAGTAAATGCCTTTTGTTTTCATAAAAATGGAAGAGTACACAGTGAAATAAAAAGTTCTCCTTTGTAATGTTAGTTTTCTTATTTCTGCCATTGGCCTTATGAAGCCTAATGCATTCAACCTTCTTTGGATATACTGAATCATTGTACACCCACCTAACAGATTGTGTTCTTCCTTTCTTGCCCTCAGTGGGTTAAAATCGAACACGCACAGAGTACTGGATCCCCTAAGTAACAATAATGTGAAGGGATGGGAGAACTTGTTAACACACTGGCAGAGGAAGCAGAGTGCAACTAACACCTTGAGTGCCACAAGGGAACAGATCAGACACACAGAGAAACCAACATTTTCCTTACCTGTCACATATTGTACTACGTCCTCATTTCTACTTATGCTGCTATTTATCTGACAGCCCCTAAGAGCTCTTTGGGCACCACTGTGAGTTCTCAAATAAATATGTATTGCAGTTTGTGTGCTTATCTTGAAAACTCATTTTAATTACCCAGTAGACATTCTCAGTGTCTTCCCAGCTGTTACTTTCTATTATGTCCTGTAAATGAGCCTTTTGGCTCTTTTTAAAAATGCATCTTTGACCTAAGATGATGAGGGTATTCTAGCAGTTGTGACAATAGGCAGCATGAGCTCTCTTCAGTTGGGAAATGGAATGGGCAGCTTTTCTCAATGTTCTCCTAGTCTATGACTTTACACATGTGCACACATTGGGTTTAAGATTTTCATGAATTATATCTTTAAAGTGTTTTGAGATAAGATCCATGTAGCCCCATGAGGAATCCCTCTAAATAAAACTTTGAGTCTATACAAAAAATGCTTATTGCTTAATTAATGCTTTCGGTCACTAAAAATGACAAGAATTTAAAAAAAGAAAGATTGACTCATGAAACTACATCTCTGCTTAATGTTTCACATCATGGTGTTATGCCTCTTTGGTGATGAGTAGTACATTCTTATTGAATAAAACAAATTTAATTCCTCTGGGATTTCCAATATCTAACAACTTGTTTGGCTCATCAAATTTGAAAAGCTTTCTATTAATATATGAATACATGCAAGTACATAACAAATCATGCTATAATACAGTGGTAGGAATAACTGAAAAGATGACTTCACTTCTGAGTTCAGCTGCTTTTACAAATCCTATCTTCTTAGACACAGAAGAAAATTGCACTTGGCTACTTCCTTTCTTCTAAACCCTTTTGTCTTTAAAAAAAATCAAGAATAATTTTTAGGGAAAAAAAAACTCTGATTATTCTCTTACATTTCTTTTCCCTTCCGAGAGTATATTTCTAAAACACAGGAGTCCATCTGAGAATATTTTTTTTCCATTTTGTAGCAAATAGAAATTTATCCTGAAACTCCCTACAGAAACTTGAGAGAAAATCAATGATCACTTTGACAAGAACAATGCCACTTTGTTTTGAACAGGTCACCTAGCTCCCAATAACCTGTTCTCCCAGGGCAGTTTAGAAAATCAGACCAATCACCCCTAAGCTTGCTCAATATACTGCTTACCAGTCACACACAGTATACAAGAAACTCGAAACTGTACAGCAACAGGGAATGTATTTCTCAGTGTATCTATATGAATAAAAACTGCTAATGGTAGTCTTATACAAAGATCAGCCCCTGTGACCATTCCCCACTTAGACTTATTCTGAATCAGTAAATGCAGTGGGGCACATTATCCCTTTCTTAAGAGACAATATACTATAGAACATAATTTTAGGTCACAGGCATCCAAGTGAACCTAATGAGGCTTTGAATCCTCATTCTACCACTAACTAATGTTCTTTGTTTTGAGACACATTTCTTAAATCTCTGAACTTTTGATTTCATGATTTGGAAAAGGCAGATAATAATACCAAAAAAAGACCAATCCTTTAATTTATTTAGATGACACAGCCTTATGGAATGGTTGGTCCTCATGAACAATGAATTAGTTTTATGCTATTATTACAATTATCTACTTTATTTAGAGATTTATACTAAATGATGCAATAGAATGAAAACCTGAACACAAAAGGACATAATAGTATGAAAACTTAAATTCATCATGACCATGATGCTAGAATTATCTAAGTTTCAAACCATAGAAATTGAAATGAATGGATTTGCAGCTTAAATCTATAGCTCTAAAAGATGTTTGAAGTTTTTATTGACTTTAAAAGGATGAAAAAAAAAGAGACAATATTTGAGATCTGGGATAAAAGCTCAGAGCACCAGGAGTGGGTAAAGCAGAGGTCAGGATTACCTTCTTCAGGTGTATTGATGTCTGTGATTGTTCATTACAGCAGCAAAGCTGTCTCTTAAGAACCCATATCGTATACTTAATCCTCAGCAGAAACTCCATTTCTGACAGTGGGAGAAAGTATGCATGTATTGAGTCTTCTCCCTGTGAAGTTCTTTTTTTCTCTCTCTCTCTCTTGCTCACAATGTTATTTCCAGCTATAATACAAAACTTGTGAATTGGTTGCTTCTTAGTAAATCTATGTCATTATAGCAATAGGTAATAGGCAGACAGTTGAAAGAAGATGAGGAATTACCACATGCTAGTACTGTTCTAAGTGCTTTTCATGTGATGATTCATAATCCTAGTGACAGCTCTGTGAGATAGATATCATTGTTACCCCTGTTTTATAAAGGAGGGAACACAAGCACTGGGAATGTAAAGAGCTCACCTGATGGAACTGTCATAAAGGACAAACTCAAGCTGCATAGTTCCCAGCCACTTAAGAAAGCATACAATCTCAGTGAGGCCGATAAAATTGACAAATAATTTAGTATTACATTGATTTTTAAAATTTTATTTTGTAATGAGAGTAAATCCGTTTAATAAAGAGGATCATTGAGAACAAATACGTTAAATGAATAATCTGCTCTTTGAGAATGAGGCCTTGAACAGAGCTCAGGTTTCTTTGCTGCAAAAACCCCCCTTATGTCCTGTACCAGAGCCCAAGATGGAAGGGTAATGAGTCTGCATCTAAACTGTTTTGGTAACTACATTTTACCTGGAATGAACAAATTTATATAGAATTTTAATAGTTCAGCATTAAAACTCCATGCAAATTCACTCTATTAAATAATAAATATAGGTAATATGGTTGCTTAAGAAATGTTTAAACAAATTTATTGAATTTGGATAAAAATATCAAGATAAAACCAGCTAGAAATATACATTTTGAAATAGCTATTTGTAAGGGCATCTCACCAAAAAACAAACAAAAACTATAATTTGCTTTGGCCTTACAGATACACAGCTACTGTAACTTCAAAGTATAATATGAGGAAGAGGAATATTTTCCAGCATTCATTAGGTGTAGAACAAGCTGGTAAAATAATCTAAACTACAGATCATTACTAGTTAATTAAATTCTGTTTCATAGATTCAAAATTGATAAACCCATGTTACCACAACATTAGATTTTTTTAAAAAGGCAAACAAAATAACTATTACTGTATTGGATATTATGTAGGGTTTATTAAGAAACATAAATCTAACTTCCCTGATGGGGCTCAGATGAAAGGCAGAATAAAAATCCAGCCTTTCCCTATACATAGAAAAGAAATAACTATAATATAATTTAAATGGGCATAAGGCTTACCAGACATTACATATCAGCTTAATCTATGAGTCAAGTTACTTAATATGTGGGGGAGGGGCTCATAGTCTCTTCATTATTGAGAGTAAAGATTGTGCAAGATACCTGAGCTTCTTTCCAGCTCTAATTGACTACTATCTACAGAAAACTGGTTGATACAACTGCAGCAATATCAATTAAGAGCAAACATTAAGTAAGTCCTGCCATTTGGTCTGTATTATTTGTGTCATGGTCTAGCATATGAGTGAAATAAAGAAATAATGGCCTAGTACTCATGATTTTATTACTGTTTTATTAGCCAACACAGGTTGTTGAAAACCTCCAAGAGTTGGGAACACATGGTGAGGTATACATTGTACTCTTTTAAAGAAATATGCCCCTTGCTAGGAGGCAACTAGTGTATAAAATTTCCCATGGCTCAGTCTAAATGCTGGCATGGTATTCTTAGTCAAGAAGCAACACATATGTCAGATTTGAAACCCTAAATAAAAAGTACATAAGTGGTGAGAGAGGGCATCCCTGTCTTATTCCAGTTTTAGAGGGAATGCTTTCAGTTTTTCTCCATTTAGAATGAAGCTGGCCTTTGGGTTTAGCATATGTAGTTTTTATAATATTGAGGTATGTGCCCACCATCCCTAGATTTTTCTGGTGTTTTGAACATGAATGGATGCTGAATTTTGTCAAATGCTTTTTCTGCATCTATTTACATAATCATGTGATTCTTGTCTTTAAGACTGTTGATGTGTTAAAATCACATTTATTGGATGCCCTCATTAACCACTTCTATTCAACACAGTCCTTGAAACTCTAGCCAGAGAAATTAGACAAAAGAAACAAATTAAAGTGATACAAGCAGGAAAAAGAAGAGCTCAAATTATTCCTATTGCTGATGGTGATTCTATATTTAGAAGACCCAAATATTCCATCAGAAGACTCCTAGAACTTGTAACAAATTCAGCAAAGGACATACAATTAACATTCATAAATCAATTGTGTTCCTATAAAAAATAATGAATCAACTGAAAGAAAAATTAGGAAAACTACCCCATTCACAATAGCCACACACACATACACACACACAAAAAAAATGGGAATCAATCCAACAAAAGAGGTGAAAAACTTCTACAATGAAAACTATACAACACTAAAGAAAAAAATTGAAGAAGATCTTAGAAGATGGAAAGATCTCCCATGTTCTTAAATAGGCAGAATTAATATTGTCAAAATGGCCATACTACTATAAGTGCTAAAAAGATTTAATGCAATTCCTATTAAAATTCTAATAAAGTTCTTCACAGAAATATAAAAAGCAGTCATGAAATTCACTTGGGAAAATAAGAGACCCAGAATAGCCAAAGCAATGTTCAGCAAGAAAAGCAAAGCAGGAGACATCACAATACCAGATCTTCAATTATATTACAGCATGTATTGGCACAAAAACAGACATGAAGACCAGTGGAAAACAATAAAAGTCACAGAGACAAACCCACATAAATACAGTTATCTCACACTAGAAAAGATGCTATAAACATACATTGGAGAAAAGATAGTCACTTCAGATACCAGAGCCCAGCCCCAGGCCTAGGACTGCCCTGCCAACCCATGCAGGCAGGAGCCAAGGCTGAGTATAGTCCTAGTACTGCCTAGCTGACCAGCAAACCCATGCTGGAACCCAGACCCCAGCCCAGGGCCACCCCTGTCGACCAGCAGATCTACCCAGAACCCAAGATGACCCTACCTACAACTTGGGACAAGACAGCCATCACTACAGACCTCCCCATACATTAGCCTTCACATTGGGATAACAGATAGGGCCTGAAGGCAGATATATCCCCAAACAGGGAGCCCATTCTTTCAGCTCCATCTCTGAAAGTGGTTGCATCCACCTTGAGACTATACTAATGCTATGTTGAGTTATCTCTGCTATTGCCATCACCACCTTTAGTTGCAGTAGTATTTATAATGGCACACCGACCAGGGTCTAGAATCCCAACACCAAAGTGAGGTACAGGTAATCTGCAGGTACACTATAAGATTATAGAATAGAAACTGTAATACCTCAGATCCACACTGCAAGAAAGGAAGACACAGACAATATAAAAAAACAAGGGAGGAAAGTGCTCCAAACAAACCAAGATACTACTATAATAGAATCCATGGACAGCACAGTTGATGAAATGTCAGAAAAGGAGTTAAGAATGTACATAATTAAAATGATCTAAAAATCAAATAATGACCTAAAGGAGCAAATACAGGCTAAAATGTATCACTCCAACAGAGAGATAAGAGATTAAATACAGGCATCCATTGATCAAACCAACAAAAGAGAAAAACCACCAAATAAAGGTAGCAAAAGACTACTTCAAGAAAGAGATAGAGATTCTGAAGTAAAAAAAAAGAGAAATCCTTGAAATGTTGGAAACAATGAACCAAATTAAGAAAACTTCAATAGAAAGCACCACCAAGAGACTGGACCACTGGGGAGACAGAACATCAGATAATGATGACAAAATATACAGTCTTGAAAATAAAGTGGACAGAACAGTGAAAATGGTAAGAAACCTAATAGAATATCCAAAAATTATGGGATAGTATCAAAAGACAAAATCTAATATTTATTGGGGTAGAGGAAGGCACAGAGTTTCAAATCAAAGGAATGCACAATCTCTTAAATGAGATAATATCAGAAAAAATTTCAAATATAAAAAAATGAATTAGAAAATCAAATACAAGAGGATTACAGGACACCCAATGTACAAAATAATAACAGATCCACACCAAGACACATTATATTAAAAATGCCTAGCATACAGAATAAAGATAGAATTTGAAAACCCACAAGAGAAAGAAACCAAATTACATATAGGGGGAAACCAGTTAGGATCTCTGGAGATTTTACACCCAGGCACTGAAAGTTAGAAGATCCTGGAAGAACATATACCAAGCTCTGAAAGAAAATGGATGCCAACCAATAATCTTATATCCAGCAAAATTAAGCTTTACATTTAATAATGAAATAAAAACTTCCATAATAAACAAAAGTTAAAAGAATTTACCAGTAGAAAGCCTGCACCACAGAACAACCTCTGAAAATATTCCATGAGGAGTAAATGAAAAACAACAATAAAAATCAGCAAAGGAGGTATTATACTAAAGGAAAAACTAATCAAAAGAGAAACCAAGTCAATTAAATACCAAAAATAAACTCTGAATATTAATGGCCTTAACTCACAAATCAAAAGACATAGACTGGCAGATTGTATTTTTAAAAAAGACTCAACAATATGCCTTCAAGAAACTCATCTTATAGGAAAAGACATCCACAGACTGAATGTGAAAGCTTGGGTAAAACTATGCCATTCACATGGAATGCAGAAATAAGCAGGGGTTTCCATCATCATATCAAATAAAGTAGACCTTAAGCCAGAGTTAATCAAAGGGGATAAAGAAGGACATTTAATACTGCTTAAGGAAGCCATACATCAACAAGATATAAACATTATAAATATATGTCCCTCCTCCAAAATGAAGCATCTATGTTCATCAAACAAACTCAAGTTCAAGAGTAAAATACACCCCAACACAATAATTCTGGGTGACTTTAACACAACCCTTTCCCCACTGGATAGATCTTCCAAACAAAAGCTAAATAAAGAAACTATAGATCTCAAAAATACAATAAATACTTTATACTTAATAGACATATATAGAATATTTTCTCCTCTAATGAGCGAATATACTTTTCTTTTCAGCAGCACATCGATCCTCCTTTAAAATAGACCATATATTAGTCCACAACACAGCTGAGTTCTAGAAGACCTTCAAAGAAGAACTAATACCAATACTCCTCAAATAATTTCATGAAATAGAAAAGGGGGGAACACTTCCAAACTCATCCTGTGAGGGAAATATCACTCTAATTCCAAAACTAGACAAAGACACAACAAAGAAAGAAAATTTCATACCAATATCTCTAATGAACATAGATGCAAAATTTTTTAATAAAATTCTGGCAAATTAAATACAAAAATGTATCAAAAAGACAGTGCACCATGATCAACTGAGATTCATCCCAGGGATGAGAGGTTGGTTCAACATATGGAAATCAATAAATGTAATTCATCACATCAATAGACTTATAGATAAGAATCATATGATCATCTCAATAGGTGCATAAAAAGCATTCTACAAAATATAGCATCACTTTATGTTCAAAACACTTGAAAAACTAGGGATAATAGAAACATATCTTAACATTGTAAAAGGTATCTATACTAAGCCCCAGACCAACATCATTTTAAATTGATAAAAATTGAAAACATTCTCTCTAAAAACTGGTACAAGACACAGATGCACTCTTTCACCACTTCTATTTAACTTAGTTCTTCAAACTCTACCCAGAGCAATTAGACAGATGGAAGAAATTAAAGGGAAAGGAATAGAAAAAGAACTCAAACTATCACTATTTGCTAACGACATGATTCTATGCGTAGAGGATCCAAAAAAAATTCACCAATAAACTTCTAGAACTAATAAATGAATTCAGCAAAGTAGCAAGATATAAAATCAACACCCATGAATCAAAGGCATTTCTGTACATCAGCAACAAATCCTCTCTAAGAGGAACTAGAAAAACTGTCCCATGTTCAACAGCCTCAAAAAAAAAAAAAAAAAAACCCTTAGGAATCAACTTAATGAAAAAGGTGAAAGACCTCTACAATGAAAGCTACAAAACACTAAAGACAGAAATTAAAGAAGACCTTAGAAGATGTAAAGATTTCCCTTGTTCTTTTATGGGCAGAATTAATATTGTCAAAATGATCATACTATCAAAATCACTATGCAGACTTAATACAATGAAAATCAAAATCGAATGACATTTCTTATAAAAATAAAAAAAGCAGTCATGAAATTCATCTGGAAAACTAAGAGACCCAGAATACCCAAAGCAATCCTTAGGAAAAAAAGTAAAGGAGGTGGCATCACTATACTAGACCTTAAACAATACTACAGAGGAATAGTAACAAATACAGCATGGTATTGGCACCAAAATAGACTTGTAGATCAATGGTACAAAATAGAGGACACAGAGACAAACTCAACTAAATACAGTTATGTCATACTAGAGAAAGGTGCCAAAAACATATTTAGGAGAAAACATAGCCTCTTCAACAAATAGTGCTGGGAGAACTGGAAACCCACATGGTACAAAATGAAATTAAGCCCCTTTCTCTCACCATGCACAAAACTCAACTCAAAGTAGATCAAGGACCATTAGACCAGATTCCCTCCACCTAATAGAAGAAAATTGTCATGACTTCCTTAATAAGACTCCTATTGCACAAGAAATAAAATCAAGAATCAATAAATAAGATGGATTCAAACTGAAAAGCTTCTTCTCAGCAAAAGAAACAATGAAGTGAATAGATCTCTCTCTCTCTCTCTCTCTCTCTCTCTCTCTCTCTCTCTCCATATATATATATAATAAATATATATATAATAAATATGTATATAATAAATATATATAATAAATATGTATATAATAAATATATATATTAAATATATATATAATAAATATATATATTATATCTTTATTAACACTAAGAAAACAAACAACCTAATCAATAAATGGGACAAGAAAGTGACCAGACACTTCTTAGAAGATGATATACAATCAATGAACAAATACATAAAAAAAAGTTCAACATTTCTAGCCATTAGAGAAATGCAAATCAAAACTACTCTAAGATTTCATCTCACTCCAGTAAGAATAGCAGCTATTAAGAATACAAACAACAATAAGTGTTGGTGGGGATGTGGGGGAAAAAGCACACTCATACATTGCTGGTGGGACTGCAAATTGGTGTAATCAATCTGAAAATCAGTATGGAGGTTCCTTGGAAAACTTGAAATAGAACCACCATTTGACCCAGCTATTCCACTCCTCGGTTTATACCCAAAGGACTTAATAATAGCATACTACAGAATGCAGCCACATCAATGTTTATAATAGCACAATTCCCAATAGCTAACTTGTGGATCCAACCTAGATACCCTTCAGTAGACAAATGTGTAAATAAACTGTGGTATATATACACAATGGAATATTACTCAGCATTAAAAGAGAATAAAATCATAGCATTTTCAGGTAAATGGATGGAGTTTGAGAATATTATGCTCAGTGAAGTAAGCCAATCCTCAAAAAGCAAAAGTCAAATGTTTGTTTTCTCTGATATGTGGATGCTGATCCATAATGGGGATGAGAGGAAGCATGGGAGAAATGGAGTAACTTTAAATAGGGCAAAGGGAAGGGAGAAAAAGGGAGGGGGCATGGAGGTAGGAAAGACAGTGGAATGAGATGGACATCATTACATGTATGAAGTACATATATGAAGACACAAATGGTGTGACTCTACTTTGTGAAAACCAGAGACAGGGAAAATTGTGCTTTACATGTATAGTATGGATTAAAATGCATTCTGCAGTCATGTATAAAAATTAGAATAAGTAAATAATTTTATTTTTAAAAAAGAGGGTTTCTTTAACAAATATTGCTGGAAAAAAACTGGAAATCTATATGTAGTAGAATGAAATGTAAAACTCATATCTCACCCTGTACAAAAAAGCAACTCAAAGTGCATCAAGAACCTAGGCATTAGACCAGAGACCCTGTGCCTACTAGAAGAAAATGTAGACCCAACTCTCCAACATGTCACTGTAGGAACTTAATTCCTCAACAAGACTTATAAAGCACAAGAAGTAAAATTAAAAATCAATAAGTGAGATTATAGCAAACTAAAAATCTTCTTCATAGTAAAGGAAACAATCAAGAATGTGCAGAGTGAGCCTACAGAATGGGAAAAAATCTTTGCCACCTACATCTCAGAATGAGCATTATCTCCAGGATATGTAAAGAACTCCAAATACATAACACCTAAAAACAAATATCCCAATCAATAAATGGGCAAAGAAACTGAAAAGGCACTTCACAAAAGAAATATAAATGATCAATCAATAAATGAAAAAATGTTCAACATCTGTAGCATTTAGAAAAATGCATATTAAAATTACACTGCAATTCTATCTCACTCCAGTCAGGATGGCAATTATCAAGAACACAAGTAACAATATATGTTGCAAGGATGTGGGGCAAAAGGTGAGACTGTAAAATTGGTGAAAGCAATATGAAAGCAATATGAAAATTCCTCAGAATACTTTGAATGGAACTACCATTTGACCCAGTTATCCCACTTATTGGCATATACCCAAAGGACTTAAAATCAGCATACTATAGTTATGTAGCCACATCTATATTTATAGCAGCTCAGTTCACAGTATCTGAGCTATGGAACCAACCTAGGTGCCCTTCAAAACATGAATGGATGAAGAAAATGTGGCACAATGGAATATTAATTAGACATAAAATAAGAATGACTTTATGAGTTTTGTTGGTAAATGGATATCCAGAGACTATTATGCTAAGTGAAATAAGCCAATCCCACAAAACCAAAGATCAAATGTTCTCTCTGATATGCAGATGCTAACACACAATTGGGTGAAGAGGGAATAACAGAATCAATTGATAAGACAAAGATGAATGAAGGGAAAGGAAGAGGGATGGGTATAGGAGAAAATCAGATATAACTGTCCTGTATTCATATATAAATACACCACCAGTGAAATTCCACATCATGTACAATCACAAGAATGGGATCCTAATTAGAATAAGCTGTACTCCATGTATGTATAATATGTCAAAATACAGTCTACTGTCATATATATCTAAAAGAACCTTAAAAACATACAGGAAACCTTAACAAAGATGATAATATTTGAGCTGGTCTTGTGGGTTAAGTAGGAATTTACCAAGGGAGAAGGGTTACTAAGGACAGGAGATTTTGTACCATGCTACTAAATAAAAATGATCTATAAGCATTAGAGTCAGGGTCACAGGGAGAAGTAAGAAAGGTGAGAGGGAGAGGGAAAATAGTGTTCTTTTAGAAAGGGAATTGCATAATGGATCATATAGTTAAGAAAATTTCCTCTCATATGTGGAAACCAAAGGAGGGAGAAACAATGTCATGAAAATAGAGAAGAAACCACTAAGGTATATGAAAGGGATCAGGGGGAGAGAAAGGGGAAGTATTGGCAGTAACATTGACAAAATTGTTATATGCATGTACAGATATACCACAATGACATCCATTGTTCCGTATAACTAAGATTCACCAGCAAAGAAATTTTTTTAAATGAAAATTGGTTATAGACACTTGATTAGTGTTGGTGTTCTCAGGGGCAGAACTGATTTTTATCTAAATGTCACAGTCCCACAGAGGATCCTGTACTACATGTTGATCTGAGGTTGCCAATAGCCCAATCACCATAGATAGCCCAGTAAATACAGTCCTAGAGTCCATAAAAATTGCTCTAATTGCATAATTCCCATCAAGAGTGGGTACAAAGCCAAGCTTGAGGGCACCTGCCTGTATGTACCTGTGATCCCAGATACTCTGTTAGCTGAGGCAAAAGGTTTGCTAATTCAAGTCCAGCTTTGAAAACTTAGTTAGACCCTACCTCAAAATTACAAAATAAAAAGAAAGGGCTGGGATGTAGCTCAGGGATAAAGCACACCTGAATTCAATCCCCAGTCTGGAGGGAGGGAGGAAGGAAGGAAGGAAGAAAGGAAGGAGGAAAGAAGGAAAAAAGAAAGACAGAAAAAAGCATCTCAAAGACTAAAAGGAGTGTGCATAGATCTTACATGAACATTATCAATACATTCAGGAGTTGAAGATCCATAGGGACCCAAATATATCCAGTCCTAGTTGTATTTGGGTAAGGGTCCTAATGGTGACTGCCTCAATCTTAAAGTGAAGAAAAGTATTGTTTCCTTCTCATCTTGGTACTAGGGGTTGCAGGGATGGCATTCCCTTGTGCACTATAATCTAAATAGCTCAAGAAGTGACATTGTGACATTCTCCCCACTTCCCTTCTAAATTCTAATATTAGGTTAAATTAGAAGCATAATAGAGATTTTTTCTTAATTAAAGTGGTTGATTTAAATCAAACTGATGTAATATAAAGGCTTGCAGTCTTTATTTTAGGAATTGAGTATTAATCATACTTAACTAAGGGCTTCAAAGGCCCTTAATCTATTTAACCTAAATTCCTAGTCCATAATGATAATATAGGTGTAATCTGTAATGGAGGGGGGGGTGATGTCAATATCAGTGCAGATATAAAAGATGTTAGTTGACCATTATGGAGACTGAGGGCCATCAACAAAATCCCTAATCTTATTTATTTTCAAAAGTCAAGAAATCTGGACAAAATTGAGTGGAGGCCTACGATCTACTCCCAAATCCACTGAGAGAGGCAAAGAGTTTACCCATGCCAGTTACATAAGGCTCCTGTCAGGATTTGGCCATTGTAATGGTTAGTTTGAATTGTCAACTTAATTGGATTAAAAGATGCTGAAAATTAAGAAACTTTTGGGTGTGTCAGTATGGGGAGTCTAGAAATCATTGGCAGGTGGGATAGCAAACTGAAGTGGAGAACCTCCCTAACATGGGCAGCACTGTCCAATATGTTGGAGACTTGGATGAAGTAAAAGTTAGCAGAACAAAGAAGCAGCAGCAAATGAAAGCTCAATACTTCTTGAACAGGTTTTTGTTGTTGTTGTTTATTTTTGTTGTTGGTGGTGGTTTTTACATGGGCAGATGTTTATTTAGAAAGGTAGATACACATTTGAAAAACAATGGTGGGCTGTCTCAAGAGTGAGAAGCAACACTGACTTGGGCTGGAGGTCCAATATTTATCGAAGGGCTGTATTAGGGGCTGGACTGGAAGTGAATCCAGGGTAGAGCTGCATAATTTTGTGCCAGTTTTCCTGCGCTAGTGTATTTCTGTCATTTGCAAGGGCCTGAGCTAAGGTTTGCAACTATGTTTTCTTCATCTCTGTCTTGATTCTGCATTTCAATGGCTTCATGGTGCCCTTAAGATTCCCTATTTCTCTCTCCTTATCCTAAATCCCTATGTCATCCCCCAACACACACCAGACTTTGATTCTTTAATCTTAGTGGTTGGTGAGGGGTGAATATCATCTTCTATGGCTGCTTCAAGCTGTCAAGGGGTGATGATCCTGCCTAGCCAGGGATCAAAAGTCTCATCCTTACTATTCTAAAGGAGATAGACAATGGTCTCAGTTGTAGGAATGAGTTGATATTCTTGTGTTGCTATCTTCTTA
Source organism: Spermophilus citellus (assembly GCF_964194105.1). NCBI lineage: Eukaryota > Metazoa > Chordata > Mammalia > Rodentia > Sciuridae > Spermophilus > Spermophilus citellus. The sequence continues at coordinate 120,969,769 of NC_138189.1, forward strand.
ACATGGAATTATTGTAATCTGGAAGATACAAACTTTATTATAAAGACCCAGACTGAGCAATAGGAACAAAAGTATAGTTACCAGATGTCCTAAGAGTGGGAACAGCCAAGTGAGATTAAGTCAAAAAGCATTAATAGTTTATTTGTTTGTACATATCTCAGAATCGGGACTTTCTTTTCTATATCCTTTACTTACTTCCGGTAAGACTGATGCAAAGTATTTCAAGTTACATTTAAATAGACAAGTCTTGGCCAGACATGGTGGTGCATACCTGTAATCCCAGTGGCTCAGGAGGCTGAGGCAGGAGAATAGCGAGTTCAAAGCCAACCTCAGCAAAACAAGGCACCAAGCAACTCTATGAGATCCTGTCTCTAAATAAAACACAAAATAGAGCTGGAGATGAGGCTCAGTGGTTGAGTGCCCCTGAGTTTAATCCCTGCTAACCCCCAAACCTAAAAAAAAAAAGGACAAGTCTTTTTTAATATACATTTATATGATTATTCTTTGGTTATACTTTCCAGCCAGGTGTTTAAGACCAAGTTGGTTAAAAATTGACCTTGTTCCTATCTACTGTCAGGGTCAGCTGAGATCCCTCAAGAGTCACTTTTGGGAGTTTGTGTAAAGCCTCTGAGCTCTTTTGGTCTTCCTCTACCAATTGTGCCACCTGCTATAATAAGCTTACCTTGGAGCATCAGGGACATTTCCCTCTCCAATGACCTTCCTCTTTATATAATGTGCACTGGTTGACTTTCTGTTCTCGAGAGTCCTCTTGATCCCCACATTTGAGAGGTCAGGTGATCCACCCAGAGTTTGCAGGACACTTGGAGCAGTACCTTGAACAGGTTCTTGATTGCTTCTGCAATCTACTGACATAAGACTATTGCTCCTTCACTCTCCCAAAGCAAACTATGCCAGTGCCAGCGATTCTCCAGGGTATTTCCAGAAGCCTTCAGTCTTGGACTGTGATAGCATCATTGATCCCTTTTGTTCTGAGGCTTCAGCAACTTGGACTGCACAGCTACTGGTTCCTCCAGTTCTCCAGCCTGCACACAGCCACTGTAGACTATCCAGCTTCTGGTTTTGTCAGCCATTCTAGTAAAACCCCTTTTTATAATCATACCTCCTGTCACTTCTGTTCATCTAGAGAACCATGACTAATACAGTGACAAATTTCATGAAGGAGAGAGCCAGGTCAAGAAGTTGGCCAGGGACAGTTAGCTTTTACTATCTGATGTCTCAGGGAAAGTTGTTTTAATTAAGAGAGGCTAGAGCTATCTCAAAGTGGGAGTGGGGGTTGCTGTCACTTGCTTGGCAGCAGCCCTGAAAGGAGGGTACTCTGGAGAGAGAGGGTTTGTAGTAATATACCCCAGGCCAATCTCCTTTACTGACTTTACCAGAGCACCTCCAGAGGAAATCAAATGAAGGCTCTATCATCTCTTCAGGACTATTTTAAATTTTTTTTCTTCTGAAGTTTTACAAACTTACTGAACTGCACAGTGTACATCTTCACCAGGGACCTGGTCAGAGTTACTCAGCTCATAGGAGCCCACCTACCATCTGTGGTCCCATTGACAGAGAACTTAAAGCTAAGGAATTACCTCCCTAGCTTTCTTTGAAGTCCCTTTTTGCAACTCCAGTCTAATCCATTGGGTAAGCATAGCCAGGGAGTCAAGGGCTAAAGAGAAGAACCAAAGGTCTTTATTGAAAACAAAAAGTTTATATAGACAATCTGCTAGAATCCTCCAGAATGGCATTATGCTTAATTGGCTGTTCTACTCACCTTGCCAATTTGTCAGGAGATAAGTTAAGCTGGAAACAACAGAGCTGTCAGATATCAGACTAATAAAATGAAAACAAGTAAATAAAAGTAACTTTAAAGTTTTTAATCGTTTTATCAAGCTTATTGTGATTATAAAAGTAAAGGGCTAAAACTTGAGAAAGTGTTATCTCCCCCTAATCCATCTCTCCCAGGTACAGCATTCCAATCAAAGATCAGATGGATCAGTGTAGACATGGGGGTGGTCTCATTGGTGAGGGAGACTAGAACAAAAGTTCTTGCATCTTTATGGACCCAGAAGTAGAAAGGGAAGATAGGAGAGGTAGGCTGATTAGGTGTAGATAGGTACTTAGTACTGAGTCAGATAAGGAAAACATCTTCAAGTTTTCCCCAGTTAGGAGATCTCTAAGTGCATGCACCTGAGACAGGAATGCAGCTTAGCATGACCAGCCAGGAGGTTAAAAAAAATGTATATGGGAGATAAAGGAGGAAAGAAAGAATTAACACTAGCAAGCAATTTTGCTGAGAAGATGGGGCACTACGTATCTCTAGTGAAGACAAAGTTTATAAGAATAGAAACATGCTGAGGGAAAAGTTTGTGCTTGGTGGAAGTGAGTCAACAACATAATCTGACATAAAGCCTAGGGCTCACATGAGAGCTGCAAACTACAAATTGGTTTGGGAATCAGGAGATGGATGTTCACTGCTTACATCAATTATCCACATAACAAAGTAAAAATAAAATAAAAGTATACTATTCTTAACTGAATACTCAGTAAGATATGATTTAGAAATTATAATTTACAGCATGAATTTTATAAATAATTGCATAATTCTTCATTTTCACTATGTTCATAATAAAAGGACCTATTAAAAAATTAAATCATTCTGGTAAAGTAATAAAACAAAAATCTTGTTTAAACACAGAAACAAATATATCCATACATTATATATTCCTATGATGAGTGTATATACAGATATTAAATAGTATATTCTGTTTGTATTCCATGACATATCAGGCAACACAAAACTGATTCAAGGAGAGAATAAAGGGACAGAAGAATTGTTTCAATAATTTTCTTACTTTTTTGCGGGGAGGTGGAGTGGGGGGGTACCAGGGATTCAACTCAGGGGCACTCAACCACAACCCTATTTTGTCTTACATTGTAGCTCAGTATACAACTTTAGTTACCAACTCCGAGCAGCTAGAGATGACTTGCATGGTTTATATTCTGGGTTTACATACTCTTCCTTCTAATTCCAATGTTTTCTTTGTTTCTTTTCTCAAATCATCCATGTCTTCTTTTTAAACAGTTATAATTTTTTAACTTGATATCTTTCTATGGTTTGTGTGGGATTATTAAGTTCCCCAAGTTTCCATTGTGATTAAAATTTATGTCCCCAGGGTGACACTGTTGGGCCTCTGGTACTGTTGAGGCTTTGGCAGGAAGGACCTAGTAAGATATCCTTAAGTGATGGGAACATGTCCTCAAAGGCAATTCTCCTGGGACTCCTTGGTAGTTCTTCTAAGAGGCTTGTTATAGATTCCTAAGTTCAACCTCTCCCATTCTCTCTGCTCCTGTGATCCTGTAGATTTCACTATTGGCCATTTACTACGACGTCCTCAGCAGAACTGAGTTGAGGCAAGCAGTGTGCCCTTGAACCTCCAAAACTGTGAGCTAAGTAAACCTTTTCTCTTTATAAAGTTATCTATCATTGGTATTTTACTGTAGCAATACAAATCCAACTAAAGGATACCTATTTAATTTGTTTAGTTTTCCTCTTTCTCTGTCATCAGTTTTTTTTTTTTTTTTCTGCAAACTATGCATGTCTCTTGTGGCACAGTTAACTTTTGTCTATGGTTGAACTTTCATATATCAGCATTTATTTATGCTTGGTGTAAAGAGCTACCTGAGGGCAGAAATCTTGCCTTATTTACTTCATATTTACAAAAGTTAACTTAAAAAACATTTGTGAATAAATAGATAAATAATACGTTAAAGATTTACCAGGAGTTTCAGAAATTTGACTCTAGATCCTCTTTCTTAAAGTAAAAAGTTCAATTATTTGTTAAAATAACACCCATCAGTCTCTTCTTGATTGAGCAAGTTGGTCATTTCCCTGGATGGATAGAATCAAAAAATTATTTCTTACATTAAGGTACAGACAGACACAAGACATAAGTTATGCTTCTAAGTAACTTACATATAAGTTACAGTAGTAACAAATAAAAGCAAGAGATGCTTTTATGTATTTCTATTTTTGAAAGGGGGCAATGGAAAATATTATCATTGTATTTTTAAGAGTGAGTAGAATTGAGATAAACTAATAAAAACAAGGCAATATGTTTTAGACTGATGCTTCCCATTTCTGAAATGATTTTCATTCGTACATTCTAGGCATTAAAACTATAACAAACTGAAATTGACTCTGCTGGGAACAAAACAAAATGGTATAAGTAGTTCTACCAAAAAAAATGCTTAAATTCATTTCTCACCTTCACATTTATTAATACTCTTATAAAAATTGATTCTACACCTTGGAGTATATTGATGTTTAATTTACCTTAGGAACTGATATATAAATATTTAAACAGCAAGGGAGAGAGAGGGTTCATGGAAATTAGAAGTGTGATATTATAGACTTATCTTTACCATGGAGGAGAAAATGAAACTTTCTCCTACAGCATTTCATGGTAGTTAACCATAAAATAAAATTGACAGGTTGACAACACTGTAAAAAATCTATACAAATATAGACCATGGTATTCAGCCTCCAGTTATGCCTCTTGATAGCAATATTACAAGGCATTCAATTGGTTTAAACTCTGTTCTGGAATCTCAGCCTGGGTGGGTAGACAATTAGCACAGGCAGACATAGAAAAACAAAACTTAATAAGACTACTCAGAAAGCAACAAGTCACAGGGGGCTTGTTATGCCACCAAATATGTAACTATCAATTCTTCATCAACCCTTACCTGATATGCTTTTGAACAATTTCCTGCAGTGACTGGGGGCAATAAAAGACCTTGGGTAATATGTTCCTAACCAGTTTCCCATATAATAGTATGATCACTCCATTTTATCATTTCTGTGCCTGACACGCTTAGTATGTCCACATTCTTAGCCCACTATAAGAAAGTAATTCTAACCTCTGTCATGATGGATGACTCACCTAGACTGAACAAGCTTTCCTTTCTTGGATCCATTTAATGCCAAATGGATTTCAATTAATCCATTGGTGGGGGAAGACCATCAGTGAAAAAACCAAGATCAATTAAATGAGAATTTAAGCATCAGTTAAGTCCTAATTGAACAAAGCAATGCTCAGGGAAGAAAAAAAAAAAAGTTTTAGGTGTCATCGCTGCCCTCCAGCAGCTTTTAACTACCAGAAAATGCAAGGGATAAACTTTATGTTACACAAGTAAGAGTTAAGCAATTTCAGAAGGATAATAGTCAAACTATTTGACAATTCCCAAAGCAAAAAGACTCCCTATAAATCCATATCCTTTCTATTATCCTATATTATGCAGCATCACAAGATGCTTGTTTGAGAAAGAATTTGCCTTTTTCCCTTCCACTTGCTGCTACTACTTCTTATATTTAGAAATCTGAACAACTTGAAACCAAAGAGACTTATGTTTAATTCTATTCTAACAAAGTTTAATGTTTTTTTTAATTTAATGTTTTGCTAAGTTTAAATACATAAATTTTGAATATGAGGTAGTTTTTGTGCAATACACATTGAAGTAACTTTCAAGTAAATCAGAGGGAAAAAAAACAAGAATGGTCAAAGTATGTCCATGGACAGTGCCTCTTAACTGACATCAAAAACTAATGAAAAATATCATCAAATCTGACAGTAGCCAGAATGAATTCAAATTGGTTGAAGACATGTTATACCCATTCTCAAAGGTGCAAAAGAAAATTCACTCTATGAAGAGAAAATGCCTATCATACCTTATAAATCCTGTTTCTGTAGTTTAAAAGGAAGTGTGAAACAAATTTGACTTATAATATAGGGATATGCATGTAACTCTTCACAGTGATATGTCTGAAAAAGAAGGCAATGGCATTGATTCTGAGAATACTTTTTCAGCATGAAACAGACATAATTTCATTATTACAAAAATCCAGGGCATTATTTCAGCTGGGAATTGGTATTTCATTTAGGGTCTCTGGAATGTCAAGATATGTCCTTAGAACTCAGTGGAACATAGGCAAAGAATAGCTCTTCACAAGTTAATTCAGTTCACAGTCCTTTCTGTAAGTACATGAAGGGAGGGATGTGTGGATATGTGTATTATATATAAATGTGTTTATTAGCTTTTCTTCCTTCTGAAATTCCCCTTATAATATTTTAACAATGACAGTTGAAGACAATGATTCTTTTTTTAAAATAGTATAAAATTATAAAAGAAAATAAACCACTCAGCATTGCTTCATTTACATAATAGATTCCAGAACAACATCACAATCTCAGTGACCTCGTATGATGAAGACAAAGAGGGCATTGTACTATTCAAATTCTCTGATGTGGAGAGTTGGTGGAATCCCTCCAATAAATTTTTGCTTTCTTCTGAAAGGAAGAATGAGAGATTTAAACACAAATTTGAAGCACAGATATTTTGAGAGGATCACAATGGAAAGGAACTACACAATGTGATTAGACAATCCACTCTCAGTGGAGCCAGTGAACTAAGAGCAAAGCCCAGCAAAATATTCCTAGAGAGCTGAAATTCACCAACAATGATAGAAAAGTCCGTTATTATCCATATAGCATAAGGGAATTTTGAAAGGAAACTGAAAATAGATAACATTTGCTGACAAGAAACAAAGCCAGAGTTGGGACCAGAAACTCTAGTTAAAACTTTAAACTCTGAAATCTGTACAAATTAGAAATTTGTAGGCCAAATTCTTGTTAAGCAAGACCTCAGGGAGCGGAATAAACAGGTAAATGGTCCAGCTCTGTCAAGAATTTCTGCTCCCCATTAAGTTTTACACAGTTATGTTTCTATGTGCACCATTTTTTATTTTTCTCCATTATGGAATGGCTACAACCAAAATATCTATGGCCATATAGATACTGTAGTATTAACAAAAATACTCTATTCTGTTTGGGGGAACAAGATGCAAAGGCCTCTGAGAAGCAATAACTTTTCTATTTAAGTTTGTGAAACTTACCTATACTAAATTCTTACCCTATTATTCATAATGTGAGGTCAGGAAAAGAAACAACAGGGCTGGGGAAACACTGCTTTAAAGATAAATGAATCCAGTAGGAGAAGATAAATAAGATAAGCATATCCCACTTATATTCTATCGCAGTGTTGGAAAGTCAATAACATGACACTAAGCACTGTTTGTGAGAGTAGAGGATATAGGGTAGAAGACATAAGCTGTGCTTTCTGCATACTTTTTAGGTCTTAAGTTCTCCTAGAAAAAGCTACATCTCACACTCTTCTAGGCATATGAGAGCCCTTTGGAGAAACATCAGGACCTTTAACTGATATGGCTAGAGTTCAGGTGGCCTGACGGGATTCATTCATCCCTAGATGGAGAGGGCAGGTAACTCTTTCTGTGCATGGGCCTAAGGATGAATTAAAGAAATTGCAAACTAGATGGGGTTCTCAAGGAGTATCTCCACACCTTCAAAAGATGAAATTGAGGTACCAAGTTAAAGGAGACTTAGAGTATGCTGGCTTTCCCAGAACTTCCCAGTTTTATTCCTAAAATTTCTGTGTCCCATGAAACCTTTCTGTCTTAGGATGGCTCATTATCTGACCTGGATAGGTGTTTATAAGTTACCAAATTTAATTTTGTGCACTGTGAGACTCCTCACCTGTGACTTAAGAGATTTATTTGGTAAATGACTTTGAGGGAGTGTGTAAGCATAAAGAATACAGAATTATTCATATAGAGTTTTTCAATCATAGAAAAAATGCAACAAGTTTGTTATTTAAGAGATATAAAGGTTAAGCCTCATCCCATATTCTACCCAAAATCTTAGGGTTTAGCAGTCAATTACCTTCTAACTCAGGATGAGAAAAAGATCCTACACCTTATAGAGGGGAAAAAAAGGAAATCTGTCAACAGAGAGCTTCTGAATATTTCTTCTTTCAGGACTGGCCTCAGCGACATAGAGCTCCAGGTATGGTTTTAATCCATAAATGAGAAAACTGGAACTCTAAGATCTTAGTGATTGTGAGTCCATGCAGGACTCCTCTGCTAGACAGCTATTTCTCTGGAACATTCCATTGGATTCTTAGCTGAGACTTTGTCAGATCTGGACCATGTTTCAACAGTTCTCTCACAAGTCTTCTTTCTTTTTACCCATTCTTTTCAAAGTGTTGTTACTTGATAATTATTTTGTACATATATTCCTCTGCATCTGCTTCTGAAGAACCCAACTGATGATATGAGGGATGTCCAAGAGAAAATAAGGTATGCAAATATAGAAATGGATAATGGAATACTAAGAATTGTGTGCCCAATTTCATAAAACAAACTGATCAGTAGATAGGCCCCCATATAATAGTGGAGACTTCAATACATAATAGATAATTCATTCAGACAGAAAATCAAAAAGACTCAAGAAATTTAAACTATATTGTATAGCAAACAGACATAATAGATGTCTATACACTATTTTATCCAACAACAGAAGAATACACTTTCCTTTCAGCTGCTTATGAAATTTTCCCCCAAATTGATCATATATTAGCAAGCAATTAATTGTAAAGCAAGTTCTAACAAATACAAAATAAAAATTGAAATAATCAGTTGTATCTTTTTACATCATAATGGAATAACATCAGAAAGCAATAGGAAGAAGATCTATACAAACAATACACTTTTGAATGGTGAGAGAGTCATTGAAGAAATCAGTTGGGGAATTTTAAAATTCTTAGAATCTAAGGAATATGGATACACAACATACCAAGATTTCTGGAATACAGTGAAGGTAAGTTCTAAAAGGCAAGTTTATGGCTACGCATAACTACATTTAAAAATCAGAGAGATCTTAAATTTTAAAAGTAAATAAATAAATATTTTTTTTAAAAAAAAACTGAATCATACCACCTGTGGAGGGAGGCCAGGCCCAGGTTAGGCCCAGGTCTGCCCCCCTGACCAGCAGACTCAACCCAGAGCCCAGGCCCAGGCCATCACAGTAGCACTCCCAACACAGTAGCTCCCACCTTGTGACAACAGACAAGGCCTAGAAACAACAGCATCTCGGAAAAGGCATCCCAAAGTCAGTGTAAGGCCCACCCTTTTAGCAGCGTCTCTGAAAGAGGTTGCATCCATCTTGGGACACCCCTACTGCTATCTCAAGTTACCTCCACTATTGCCATCACCACCTTTAGTGGCAGTAACAACCATCACAGAACACTGGCAGGGTCCGAAAGACCAACACCAAAGTGAGATACAGATGACCTGCATGAATAATACAAGATGATAGGGTATAATCTATAATACCACAGATCCACACTGCAAGAAAGGAAGACACATAGACAACATGAAAAAACAAAGGAAGAGAGTTCCCAAAACAAACCAGGATAAAACAGTAACAGAAACCATGAACAGTGCAATTGCTCAAATGTCAGAGAAAGAGTTCAGAATATACATAATTCAAATCATCTGTGAATTAAAGAATAAACCAAATGAGCAAATACAGGCAAAAAAATTGATCACTCCAACAAAGAAATAAGAGAGCAAATACAGGCAGCTATTGATGACACCAACAAACAGAAAAGGGAGCAAATACAGGTAAACATTGATCACACCAAAAAATAGATAAGGGAGCAAATACAGGTAGCAAAAGATTACTTCAGGAAAGAGAGAGAAATTCTGAAGAAAAATCAATCAGAAATCCTTGAAATGAAGAAAACAATAAACCAAATTAAAAACTCAATAGAAACCATCACCAAGACTAGATCACTTGAAATACAGAACATCAGATACTGAAGACAAAGTATACAATCTGGAAAATAAAGTTGACCACACAATGAATGTTGAGAGCCACCCCACGGCCCAGTCAGAATGACACCTGGCATTTGCCAGAGGGAATGGTTGAAAGGTGATGCCAGCAAACCATTGAGATGATGATTTGAATTAAGCTAATATAATTGCTGTGATGCTGGATTGATTGAATTGTATATTTGACCTTTACTGTTGGGCAATAGGGCAGCTCTTGCTGCCTCGGGCGAACTGCTACTTTGGAGTTCCCTGGAAGTTCTGGCGGGGGGGCTCGGGGATTTTGGATGGAGCCCGGTGGAGGGAGTGTGGTCCCGTGTGGTGTATGCAGTGCCGGTGAGAGTTGGGGAATAAAGAGTTGCTGTTTGAATCTACAAGGCTTTGTGGCGGCTCGGTTATTTGTGCCCAGCCAGACTGCGGCAAGTGAAGATGGTAAAAACCATGAATAGAACATCCAAGAATTATGGGCTAGCATCAAAAGACCAAATATAAGATTTATTGGGATAGAAGAAGGCACAGAGATTCAAACCAAAAAAGTGCAATCTCTTCTATGAGATAATATCAGAAAATTCCTGAAACATGAAGAATGAACTGGAAAATCAAATACAACAGGCTTACAGAGCACCAAATGTACAAAATTACTACAGATCTACACCAAGGCACATTATAATAAAAATGCCTTAGCATACAGAGTAAGGATAGAATCTTAAGGGCCACAAGAGAGAGGAATCAGATCACATATGGGGGAAGACCAATTTGTATCTCAGCAGATTATTCAAACCAGACACTCAAAGCCACAAGAGCATGAAATATCATATACCAAGTTCTGAAAGAAAATAGATGCCAACCAAGAATCTTTATCCAGCAAAATTAAGGTTCAGATTTGATGATCAAATAAAGACTTTTCATGATAAACAAAAGTTAAAAGAACTTTCAGTGAGGAAGCCTACACTACAAAGCATTCTCAGAAAAATATTCTGGGAGGAGGAAATGAAAAACAACAATGAAAATCAGCAAAGGGAGAATATGCACTAAAGGAAAGGCCAATCAAAGGAGAAACCAAGTCAAGTTAAATACCAAAAATAAACAAAGATAATCATAAATACAAGTCATATTTCAATATGTGAATGGCCTAAACTCATCAGTTAAAAGACATAGACAGGTTGGATTTAAAAAAAAAAAAAGAGTCAACAATATGTTGCCTTCAAGAGACTCATCTCACAGGAAAAGTCATCCACAGACTGAAGGTGAAAGAGTGGGAGTAAACATACCACTCACATGGGACATGTAAACAAGCAGGAGCTTTTATCCTCTGATCAGATAAAATGGACATCACACCAAAGCTAGTGAAAAAGGATAAAGAAGGACATTTCATACTGCTTAAATGATTCATACATCAACAAGACAAGACAATCATAAATATATATGCCCCAAACAATGAGATAACTATGCATGTCAAACAAACCCTTCTCAAATACAAGAACCAAATAGACCACAACACAATAATACTGGGTGACTTTAATACACCTCTCTTACCACTGGAAAGATCTTCTAAACAAAAACTAAACAAAGAAACTATAGAACTCAATAATACAATCAATAATTTGGACTTAACAAACATATATAGAATATTCCATCCATTACAAGTGAATATACTTTCTTTAGCAGCAAATGGATCCTTCTCCAAAATAGGCCATATTTTGTGCCACAAAGCCAGTCTTAGCAAATACAAAAAAATAGAGATACAACCCTGCATTCTATCTTCTGACTACAATAGAATAAAATTAGAAATCAATAATTAAATTAAAAAGAGAAGCTACTACAACACCTGGAGTGAAAAGGGATGCCATTGATTGATGCATGGATAACAGAAGACATCAAGGAGAAAATTAAAGAAAAAATTCTTAGAGGTAAATGAGAACTCTGATACAATGTATCACAATATCTGGGACATTATGAAGATGCTGCTAAGAGTAAAGTTCATTAAATTAAGTTCATTCATTAAAAGAAGGAAAAGTCAACAAATAAATGACCTGACATTACATCTCAAAGCCCTAGAAAAAGAAGAAAAAACTAACATCAAATGGTGTAGAAGACAGGAAATAATTAAAATCAGGGTGGAAATCAATGAAATTGAAACAAACAATTCAAAAAATTGACAAAACAAAAGCTGATTCTTTGAAAAAGTAAATAAAATTTACTTTTATTTACAAACCCTGAGCCACCATAATTAAAAGAAGGGGGAGAGAACTCAAATTACTAAAATTTGTGATGAAAAAGAAAAATTTCACCACAGACACTATTGAAATACATAAGACAATTAGAAACTATTTTGAAAACTTATACTCCAGTAAAATAGAAAACCTTGAAGACACCAACAAATTTCTAGAGGCATATGACCAATCTAAACTGAGTCAAGAAGACATACACAATTTAAACAGGCCAATTTCAAGCAAGGAAATATAAGATGCCATCAAAAGCCTACCAATCAAGAAAAACCCAGGACCAGATGGATGCATAGCTGAGTTCCACAAGTTCTATAAAAATAATTAATACCAATACTCCTCAAATTATTCTATGAAATAGAAAAAGAAGGAACCCTTCCACTCATTCTGTGAAGCTAGTATCACCCTGATACCAAAACCAGGCAGAGACACATCAAAGAAAGAAAATTTCAGAACAATATACCTGGTGAATATTGATGTAAAAATTCTCAATAAAATTCTGGAAAATCAAATACAAAAACATATTAAGAAAATAGTGCACCGTGGTCAAGAGGGTTCATTCCAGGAATGCAACTTTGTTTCAAAAAATGTAAAATAATAAATGTAATTCATCATATCAATAGACTAAAAGAATCATATGATTATATCAATTGATGCAGAGAAAGCATTTGACAAAATACAGCACTCTTTCATGTTCAAAACACTAGAAAAACTAGGGATAGTAGGAACATACCTCAATATTGTAAAAGTTACCTATGCTGAACCCAAGGCCAACATCATTCTAAATGGAGAAAAATTGGAAGTATCTCTCTAAAAACCGGAACAAAACAGGAATGCCCTCTTTCACCACTTTTATTCAACATAGTCCTGAAAACTCTAGACAGAACAAATATACAAAAGACATTAAAGGGATACAAATAGGAAAAGAAGAACTAAAACTATCATTATTTGCTGATGACATAATTCTATACCTAGAGGATCAAAAAAAACTCCACCGAAAACTTCTAGAACTAATAAATAAATTCAGCAAAGTACCAGAATATAAAATCAACAACCAAAAATCAAACGTATTTCTATACATCAGTGATGAATCAACTGAAAGAAATTAAGAAAACTACCCCATTCACAATAGCCTCAAAAAAAAAAATAAAATATTGGGAATCAACTTAACAAAAGAGATGAAAGACTTCTATAAAGAAAACTACAGAATGCTAAAGAAAGAAATTAAAGAAGACTTTAGAAGATGGAAAGATCTGCCATGGTGTTAGATAGGCAAAATTAATATTGTCAAAATGGCCAGACCACCCAAAGCACTATACAGATTCAATTGAATTCCAATTAAAATCCCAACATCAGTCCTTACAGAAATAGAAAAAGCAATCAAGAAATTCTTTTGTAAAAATAAGAGACCCAGAATAGCCAAGGCAATCCTTAGCAAGAAGAATGAAGCAGAGGCATCACAATACCAGACCTTAAACTATACTACAAAGCTATAGTAACAAAAACGGCATGATATTGGCACCAAAATAGACATGTAGATGAATGGTACAGAATAGAAGACACAGAGACAAACCCACATAAATACAATTACCTCACACTAGACAAAGGCACCAAAAACATATATTGGAGAAAGGATAGCCTCTTCAACAAATGGTGCTGGGAAAACTGGTAATACATATGCAGCAAAATGAAAATAAACCTCTATCTCTTACCATGCACAAAACTCAACTCAAAGTGGGTCAAGGACCTAGGAATTAGGCCAGAGACCCTGCATATAATAGAGGAAAAAGTAGGTCCAAATTGTCATCATGTCAGATTAGGCCCTGACTTCGTTAACAAGACTCCTAAAGAGCAAGAAATAAAATCAAGAATTAATAAATTAATGGGATGGACTCAAATTAAACAAGCTTCTTCTCAGCAAAAGAAACAATCAGTGAAATGAACAGAGAGCCTACATTTTGGGAGCAAATTTTTATAACATGCATGTCAGATAGAGAACTGATCTCCAGGATATATAAAGAACCCAAAAAAACAACACCAAAAGCAAAAACCCAATCAATAAGTGGGCTAAGGAGCTAAATAGACACTTCTCAGAAGAAGATATACATTTGATTAACAAATATATGAAAAAATGTTCAACATCACTAGTAATTGAAGAAATGCAAATCAAAAATACTCTAAGATTTCATATCCAGTCAGAATGGCAGTTATCAAGAATACGGACAACAGTATATGTTAGCAAGGATGTGGGGGGAAAGGCACACTCTTACAATGCTGATGGAACTGCAAATTGGTGTAATTACTCTGGAAAGCAGTATGGAAATTCCTTAGAAAACTTGGGATAATGGCACCACCTTTTAACCCAGCTATTCCACTCCTTGGTCTATACCCAAAGGACTTAAAATCAGCATACTATAGTGACACAATGACATTAATGTTTATAGCAGATCAATTCACAAGAGCAAAACTGTGGAACCAACCAAGATGTCCTTCAATAGATGAATAGATAAAGAAACTATGTTATATATACACAATGCAATATTACTTATCTTTAAAATAGAATAAAATCATGGCATTTGCAGGTAACTGAAGGAGTTGGAGAATAGCATGCTAAGTGAAGTAATCCAATTCCTAAAAATCAAAGGCCAAATCTTCTCTCTGATAAGTGGATCCGGTCCATAACATGAGGGGCCATGGGAAAAATAGAGGAACTTTGGGCAAAGGGGAGGGAGATGTGGAAAGGGGATATGGGTGCAGGAAAGATGGTGGAATATGGTGGACATCATTACCCTAGGTACATGTATGACTGCACACATAGTCTGATGCTACATTGTGTACAACCAGAGAAATGAAAAGTAGTGTTGCAATTGTGTACAATGAATCAAAATGCATTCTGCTGTCATATAAAACAAATTAAAATTAAGTAAAAACTCAATGATGAATCTCAAAGTCTTAGAAAACAAGAAGAAACCAATTTCAAATCAAGTAAAAGGAAGCAAATAATAAGGATCATAGTTTAAATTAGTTTATTATAGACAAAAATATAATGTAAAGGATTAATAAATCAAAGAGTTTGTTCTTTAAAAGACTGACAAGATTAATGAACCCTTAGTCAAACTAACCAAGGAGAATACTTAACAAATTAATAAAATTAGAGATAAAAATGGGAATATTACAATAGACCCAACTGAATATAGAGGATCATAGGGACAATTTTGAGAACTTTCATTTCAACAAATTGGAAAGTCTATAAGTGGATAAATTTCTAGATACTTGTCACCTACCAAAATGAACCAAGAGGATATAGAAAACTAAACAGACCAAAAACAATGAGATTCAAGCAGTACTATAAAGCCTATCAACAAAAGCTCAGTATCAGATGGTTTCCCAGTTAGATTCTACTAGATCTTTAAAGAAGAACTAATGTTAGTGTACCTCTAATTATTCCAATGAAATAGAAATGGAGAGAATACCTACCTCTAAACTCATTCTACACAGCCAGTATCACCGTGATACCAAAACCAGCTAAGGACAGACAAAGAAAAGAAAATCACAGGCCAGTATTTTTGATAAACATAAAAACAAAAATCCCTTAAAAATACTAGCAAACCAAATTCAACAATACATTAAAATGGTCATACATTATGGGTCAAGTTAGTTGCATTCCAGTGCTGCAGGACTGGTTCAGCATGCATAAGTCAATAAATGTAATACACTTCATATAGAATCACAGACAAAAATCATGTGAGTATCTCAATAGATGTAGAAAAGATCTTCAACAAAATTCAGCACCATTTCAAGATAAACACTGTGAGAAACTACAAAAAAATGAACCTACTTTGACATAATAAAGGCTATATACGATAAACCTAAAATCAACTGAATAGAAAAAAAATGAAAACATTTCTTCTAAAAATCATAAACAAGACAAGGATGCACATTCTCACCACTCATACTCAATATGGTAGTTGAAATTTTAGCCAGAGCAAGTAAAAAAAAAAAAAAAGAAAGAAAAAGAAAGAAAGAAAAGTGAGACAAATAGGAGAAGAAGAAGTTGATTATTTTCAGATGATATTATCCTATCCTTGGAGGACTCTAAAGTTTTCACAAAAAGTCTTCTAAAGATGACAAATTCATCAAAATAGTGGGGTACAATATAAACATACAAAATACTAAGAATCCATGATAATCCCCGGAAAGAATTGTAGACGATAAGACTAGCAACAAGAAATAAGAAGAAAGAATCCAAGGAAATAACAATATATAAGGAATGAAAGAACACACAATGAAGCAGATTATTCAGGAAAATATCAATATTTGGCAATTTGAATAAGCTAATATTCTTGGGGAGAGCAGTGAGGAAAAGACAGTAGAGTTCAATGGCAGAATTACAAAGTAAGTGAACGAGAAAAGACAGTAAGGGTAAGCCACATGTGCAAGAATGTTTGATGAAATAAGAGATAGGTGTCAAGAAAAAGGTAATAAGAATGACATAGAGAAAAGAAAAACAACAAGGAAAGTGGAGTCGATAGGAAGCAGAGAGAACAGTAGAGATTAAAAACAGAAACAGGAGAGCAAGTGACAGTCACGGCCAACACTGACATATCAGAGAAAAGCATAATTCCAGTTTTGAGAATTCAGAAACAAAAGGTCAGTTCTGCAGAGAAAGCACAATCGTTTACAGCCTAAGAAACCTGCATTATTCCATCCTAGGAAACATACTTAGGAGAGACATTTCCCAAAAGAAAAAAAAAGACCCAGAAATTATTGAAACAGGTAATCATCAAGCTATGAAACCTTCATAGGCTACTTTCCCTCCTGGTACAGTCACCAGCTTTAACAGAATGATGATATTTTCATAGAAAATTCAAAAGACACTGGAAAGACATCTGCATGTCACCTATTAATGACTTAGACTGGGTATCTGCTCCTCAATTTTTAACACTTTCTGTTTTCTTTCCCTTCTTATTTTTATGTTCTATTTACATATTTTTTTTTTTTTAGTTATGTTTGTACACAGCTCAACGTTTCAACACAGCTCAATGTTTGGAGACAATTTTGACCTAACGTTTTAAGATCATCAAATAGCAGGATTGATTGTTCAAAACTTCAAAATTATTAGTTTAGTTAGGTATGGGCATGTTTCTTTAACTAGGTGTAGAAATGTTAGATAAAATGATGTATATCACCAGATGGTGGGATGATTTTAGTTCAGGATGATTGGCGGAGTAGGGAGACATATTTTAAGCTTTTGAGGTGATTTGCCTCTTTTTCAGCCTCCATACTTATAAAAGAATATAAAACTGGTTTTTTCTTCAGAAATTAGGTTGTCTATTATAAAAAAAATACCAAATGCTGGTGAGGATGTGGAGGAAAAGGACGTTTATTCACTGCTTATGGGGATGTAATCATTATGGAGATTATTAGAAAAAGTTGAAACTAGAACTACTATATGATCCAGAAGTTTCACTATTGGATATATCCAAAGCAAATAAAATCAGCATACTAAAAATACACCAGCACTATTCACAATAGGTAAGATATGAAATCAGCCCAGGTGTCCATCAGTAGATAAATGGATAAAAAATATTTGATGTATACACAATGGAGCACAATTCAGTTAGAAACAAGAACAAAATCCTGTAATTTGCAGCAGAACAGATGAAACTGGTTAAAGAGCATAAGCCAGACAAAGAAAAGCAAGTGACACTTATATGTGGAATATTTTTTAAAAAGCTAACCTATGAGTTACATAGTGATTATTAGAGATTGGAAAGGGTGTGTAGAAGGACGAAAAAAGAGGGAGGATGGACTTGATAAGTAAATGCTATATGCATGTGTGGAAATATACACTGACCCTCATTAATATGTACAATAAAATGCTAAATTTTATTGTACATATTAATAAATTAAAATATTCAATTATTTTCAAAGATAAGCTTATGCTTTCCAATGTTTCCCTAATACAAGTAAATAGCCAAGGTTTTTCTCCCACAGAAACTGAGATAATAAGTAGGTAATGTTTTAAGCTGCTAAACTTGTGGCCAGTCATCACCATAATGATAAAAATCTAGCTAATATCCAATTAAATAACATCCTATTATTTACTCATAATTAAACCTTTCTGTCCCAATGTAGATGGAGTCTCAATTCTGTAATTCTAGATTTCAATCCTCAATTCGTCTACACTGTCTTGTGTGTCATTCATAAAACATGTAAATTGATATGTTGTCATTATCTTCATAATGTGAGGAAAATATCTCCTATGGTGAATGAAACAATGTTACTATCACTGATATTATTGGAATAGCAAGGTTCTATAAATCTAAAACATCATCAAGTGGCAAATTATAACTATTAATTAAATGTACTTTCACCATAAACTGAATGTGCTTAATTATGAGTTCATCAAGTGCATCTGACATAATTTAAAAATTTTTAAAGATGCTAAGATAATGCAACTTAAGTAGAACTAAAAATTGAAGAGTGACTTATGAAAAAGGCAGAACTTGAGAGTAAACATTCATCATTGAAGTAAAACTTCCATGTTATGGTTTTGAACACCTAAAAACACTTGGCAACAGAGAAAAAAACATTCTGCATAAACACATTGGCACAGAAGCATAGGAACTTGGCAATGATATAAAATACTAACATTCTGAATACACTGAGATTTTTCTGCAGTTCCTAAATTCATTCTGGGATTTTTAAATTTTTAACTGCTTTTAGTTTTTTGTAACCTTCTGATTCCTGATTCTAAATCCAGGTGGCCCCTATCCCTAGCAATTTCTATAAAACATGTCTCATTAATGTCCTAATGCCCACTGGGGGAAGAAAATGCCTGTGTTATTTATTAGCCATCTTAAAAGGAAATAGCTAATGATATCAGACTCTATCCACTTGGAATTAATTGACTGTCTGTTCTGTCATCCCATATTTAAAAATAGTTCACTTTGAGTTGATAGGCAAATAATTAACATGATTTAGTCAATAAATGTCATCATTCCACATTTTCTCATATTCTTATGTTTTGCTCTAATGTAACAACTTGCCTCAGCTACATTCTTTCACTGACTGAAAAGCTGTGGTCAGATGGTATTTTTCCAATATTCCTAACTCTTTAGCCTTGAATAAGCATTAGTCATTCCAACAAGAGAACCTAATGACAACACTAAATACAACTGCAAATCAACCACAAGGTCTTCAAGGTGTCACAGAAATACATAAGGTTCCTTCACTTGTTAAAGCAAGATAGATACCTGATTAAAAAACATTCCTAATGAGCTTCAAATAAACTTCCAGTTGAAGCACAGGACACTATTATAAGATAGTATATCCCATTTGGATATGATGTGAATTTTGAGTGAAAGGCAATAGGGGCATAATGAAAGCTGACAATGGCAAGTTTCAAATGTTAAAGTAACTGATTTCATAAGTGTGTATTAAATAAGAACATGCTGCCAATTAACTAAATCATAAAGTTAAAAAAATCCAACTTGTCTATTCTTGGCCCTTATCAAGTAATTGAAGGGCATTAAAGTAATATGATAATAGTTAACAACTTGTGGGCCAATTACATCTAGGTTTGAATCTGTAGTTCACCACTCTTATGAGCTGTAGGATAATAGTCATATTACTTGATTCCTCTGAGCCTCAGCTTTCTATTATTAATAATTTTTTTTTAAAAAAACGTGTCTTCTTGGTAATACTGAGAGGGTTAATCATGATGTGTTGTATAATGTATAAAGCACCATCTTTAGTACACAGGGTCTGGGAAATGGTTTGTTAACACCATCCTCATTCTTACTACATAAGGCTATTGTGATAGAGAATGGTTAGGACCTCAGTCACCTCTGGCATAACATGCAGCAAGTCATTTAGACTCTGAAATGTATTTTTTTATTTTTTAAAAAATAAACTCCATGGCACTTGCCTGGCATGTGTGATGCACTGGGTTCAATCCTCAACACCACATATAAGTAAATAAAATAAAGATCTATCAACAACTTAAAACAATCTTCAAAATAAAATAAACCCCAAATTTTCCAGTGCAATTTAAGGAACATAATATCACAGATGTTGAATGATCATTGGTTCCGTGCTCTTTCTACAAGTAGCTTCTTTCATCAGGCCCAGCTATGAGGCTAGCATGGTGGTTACCGTCCTGGGTAATGCATTTTTCATTTTTACAGTAGAAATCTCAAATGCAATTCTTAACCAAGCAGTGGTGAGGCCAGGAACCTTTGGCTTGCTAGGAGATTTCCTAAGATAGATTTTTGTGGGGTTGTCCTCTTGGGAATTCCTTTCTCTGTTGTTTTCAGAGATTCACCTCCTGGTAATATGCATAATTCTCCTCCACTCCATATTTCTCCAATCACTGACTCAACATCTCCTACCTTTCTAACCAAATTTAAATGCATGCAAATGAGACACTTGGATCTGAGCCTTACAATTGCTTGACTCCCTTTGATGCCAGTGACCTTCAACCTCCATCTCACATAAAT
This sequence comes from Spermophilus citellus, assembly GCF_964194105.1. Classification (NCBI taxonomy): domain Eukaryota; kingdom Metazoa; phylum Chordata; class Mammalia; order Rodentia; family Sciuridae; genus Spermophilus; species Spermophilus citellus. The sequence goes on from NC_138189.1 coordinate 120,990,252, forward strand.
GCACACTAAACACATTTGGTTTAACACTGATGATGGTTCCTTCCCGAACCTTTTCCCCTGCCAAGTTTCCCTGTCCATTAATGTGGTTCTCTAGTTCCCTAAGCCTTGGAGTCATCCTAATTCCTTCAGCACTTTCCTTCCTGCCTCAAATCAATGACTGGACATTGTCAAGGCTTCATAAAAATTAGCTCTTAAATCTGTCTTCTTTCACCTTTGCTACAGTGTAAACTTTATTATTTGTGTTTATTTAACTATTAACCTCAACAATATTCAAACTGGATTCATTGTCTCAATTTTCAGATGCCAAGACCACCCATCCTCCCATAATCAGAAGGTATAAGTGTGGAACTTAAGAGTTCTCAACAAATCCTCATCACCTTCAGTTAAAATTCCAGATATTACAGTATTGAACAGCTTCATGCCACACCTCTGACCCTTCAAATTCCTCTCTATCTCTCATGAATATTATGGTTTTTTCCCCTAACATTTTTTTATCCAAAATATCAATGTACTTAAAGCATTAAGACATTACATTTAGTTTCTTACTTAACAGTATTAGTCTTTTAGGGCAAGAACTAACTCTCTCTCTCTCTCTCTCCCCCCCTTTCTCCCTATCCCTCTCTCTCCTCCCTCTTTGCTCTTTTCCTCCTTCCCTCTCCTTAGTACTTAGTATCCACAGTGCCTTGAAACATTCTACAAACATAAAAAGTTTGTAGAGTGAATAAATGGGTTATTATGCAAATAGATGACAATTACCGAGGTGGCCTGCTAGGTTCTTTGGCACACAGTGCAAGAACTTTGCTCTTTAGAAGCTTACTATATCAGAGATTAGTAAGAAATGTACATAAATAATTATTATAGAATTTGGAAAGTAATAAGTTACAAAAGGTAGGCATAAATAAATGGTCAAAAACACAAGAAGAAAAGAAAGATTGCTTGCGGTCCTTTCCTGGAAGATAAAAAAAAAAATAAGAGAGCAGAAAAGATTTGAGATGGAGATAATATGTGAATTAAGCCTGAAAGATATACTGCATATACAACCAAAGATATGAAAAATTGTGCTCTAAATGTCTAATAAGAATTGTAATGCATTCCGCTGTCATGTATAAATGAAAAATAAATTTAAAAAAAGATATATAGACTTTGATAGACTGAAACAGGAGTGGATTTTTCCAGTATGTTGCTGCTCCTCCCTAAACTCCCTCACTGGAAGAGGTCTGTTGGATAACAGTGGTACTCTGATGCGTAATTGAATTATTGAACTTATAAACAAGAAAAGTGAAATGGAAGGCAGATTGGTTTCAGATTGTGGATTCCATTAAATGTTATGCTAAGGAATGTGAACGCTTTTAGGTAGGCAGTTAAAATAGCTTCATGCCTCATTTTGACAAACATGTCAGTTTCTTTGAAGGAATTAATGAAATGACACGGTAAAAAAAAATGAACAATTTCACACTAATCGATAGCCTAGAGTTCTATAATAAACATTTTGTCACTTGAAATTCATCTTACTGCTTGTATCTGACAGATTGGGGCTGTTTCAGGTATCTTTTGCCCCCAACACACTTTGTGGGACCTTATTTCAGTTAAATGAGAAGGATGCTCAAAGAAACCACCCCAATATAAGTTTCTTTAAATTTCACATACATTTTATTCCAAATACAGTAATATCAAAAATAACATCCATGCCTTTGTCTGGGACTTAAAAGGTTTAAATGCTTGTGTCAGAAAGGAGAAAGATATTTGTGTTCTTCTTTATCTCACCATTCTCTTTCTCCTGAATGGGTGAGTTTGACCACCTTCTTAAAGAACACTCATGTCTCCCAGACCTAAATATGATTCTTCTTCAGTATGTCAGCTACATGTCTTAAATGAACCTGTAGTGATTAAAATTTAATGTTTCTTCTGTCATTTTATTCATGTCTTCTTTCTCTTTAATCAGTCGGCTTCATTTTGACATTGAGTAGGTGAATAAGAAGCAGTGTTATTAATATTTCCTAGTTCATCAAGCATTCTAGGTGCACAATGAATTCCAGTTTGCAAGTCTAAGAGGAAATACATAAAGGGACTAAGTATTGGAAATGGTGGTAGGACAGGCTTTTAAACTCATGCTCTGCCAGCCTCCCAAAAAGTTGAAACAAATTTCCAGAAAGTTCAAAGTAGTTTAACAATGATAACTAATAATTAATTTCATGTATGCAAGAAACTGTCAAAGTTATATCAATTGATCATCTTATTTAACATTCTCATTATTTCTAAGATGAGTGGCATTTTACAGAAGAGTAACCAAGACAATGATTTTTAGTTACTTTCCCAAGGATGACTATGCTATCCCAAGACTCTATAGAAACCATTAAGAATTTGTATGGCACTTGCCTCTGACCTCACTTGCCTTTATATCCTCCACAATGAACAAAGCTACAGAAGGCTACAAGTATGTTATCTGAAAGGGATGATTTTCAACACATTATTATGCTGCCTGCAAGGCAAAGCTACCAAAACAAAGAGTATAAAAATTGTAGCTCTAGCCGTGATGTGGAATGAACTCCAAATGCTATCACATTGAAAATAAATTAGTGCTACCATATCCATCAATTAAGGTACATATGAAACTTTAATGGCAAAACCATATATGATATTGCTTTTAAAATATAAACAATAGGAAAAAATGAGCAATAGGCATAGTAAAAAGATCAGGGACAAAGAAAAAGGCACCATCAACCCTTTTTCTTTGTTTTGGTATGGGGAATTGAACTCAGGGCACTCAACCACTGGGCCACATCCCCAGCCCTATTTTGTATTTTATTTAGAGACAGGGTCTCACTGAGTTGCTTAGTGCCTCAATTTTGCTGAGGCTGGCTTTGAACTTGCGATCCTCCTGTCTCAGCTTAGCTGACCATGAACCTTTAATATAGCATGCTGAAAGGAACTGAGAATCTGCAACTTCCAGTTTACTCTGCAGCTGAAAACTGCATCTCTTCTTGTCAGCACTCACCATTTTCAGCTCTGTTTTCCTCTACATAGTACTTTAGACAGAGTTTCAGCACAGGAGAGAGTTAAACTAACTTCTTCAGGTTATACCACATTCCAGGCACAGTGGCACATGCCTGCAATCCCAGAGGCTGAGCAGGGCAAGGCAGGAGGATTGCAAGTTCAGAGCCAGCCTCTCAACAACTTAGTGAGGCCCTAAAGCAACTTAGTAAGACCACGACTCTTAATTAAAAAAAAAAAAAAAAACAGAGGGGCAGGGGGCTGAAAATGTGGCTCCGTGGTTAAGTGCCCCTGGGTTCAACCCCCAGTACAAAAATAAATAAATAAAAAGATTATACCACATAATGGGTTTCTGGATTATGAACCACTTGCTACTTAAGACTGGGGTGTTACTTAAGTTAGTGCTGAAAGGAATGATTAAATAGGGTAAGTCTAATTTTGGTTTTTGTTCTGACATCTAAAGAAGTTTACTCATTCAATTTAGTTAGGCATATAAATGATAGTTGTGGGATGTAAATATAAATTTATAGAAAATAAAGATATCTTGATATTTATCAGTTATTTATCTGGAAATAAATACCACAAAGCCAGATATGAAGTTGAAAGTCCTGTAAATTAGGCTGCAATTAACTAATGCCAAGATATTTTTATTATAAAAGACATTTTAATGATCTTCTATAATATCTTTGTGATGTTAAATACAGTGATACTAAAAATTACAATTATACTCAGAAAAGTATATCTGTATAAACCATAAACAGCTCAAAAAAATACCCATTTAAGCACTAAGCAAGATCTCAGGTCACTTTTATTTGCATTTTAAGATCATGCTCCTTCTTAAACATATCATCATTTACATAGATTAAATCTGTAATGAAACTGCAGCTCCATCATGTTCAAAATCACTGCTAGTTCTTTGTCTAAAGTTCATCACTCAATGAAATATGTAAATATTTCATTACCTATGTGATGGATTTAATTAAACCCTGATAAACAACTGAAATATCTTATTTTTTGCCTTTTTCAACAACACTGATGGAAGTTCTTGAAATATATCATTCCCAGCAATGTCTTATAAAGACTTTGTATGTCTTCAAGTTAAAGTGGTTTTAACAATGTGATTTATTGACTGCATTACATACATGTTCTAAAACTGCTTTCAAAATCACCAGTATTAAAGTTAAGCAATTACATAGGCCTCCTTAATATAGTTTTGTCCTGGGTACATTTAATTTTGCATTGTTGTAAAGAAAAATGTTTTACTAAATAAAATTCATTTATGAAAAATGAGCAAAGCAAGAATGTAACTTAATTACATTTCTCAATTTTTAATCCAAGCATTGGGCTTTTTTTTCTTCTAATAGATGTCATCACTAGAATAAAAGAGTATCGTCAAATATTCAATTTTATCTTGCATTCTTTAAAAATCATTAAAAATATGTAATCCTGATAAAGTCATAGGTTCTGGTGGGAATCTTGAAGCAGCTTTCGTATTCTAAATTCTTGGCAGGCAATGATACAACATCTCATGTAATGGTTTGAAACATTCATATTTCCAAAGAAAAGAAACAAAGAAAAGCAATGAGTGATAAAGGCTGGTCAGAGATCTGGGGGTGATGAAGCCTATAGTCTGTCCTTGATGTTATGATTTGAAATTCTGTGTCTCAGTAACTGTTTCAGAAAGCAGGAGCTTGGTCTTTCAAAAATGTACACCAGGGCTGGGCTTTCCAAAACCAACACCACAGATGGTTTCATTTTCCACAGTTTCAGCTGCAGCTCCCAGCCAGCCATGTAATCATGAGGGAAAACAGCACACACAGTACGCTGTGTTGCTAAACTGTGGTGTTTGATGGGTTAAGTTATTATGATATCAACCTATGGTATTTCAACTTACAATGGGTTTATTGAGGCTTAACACCTCTCCCTCCCCCCCCCCTCTCTCTCTCTCTCTCTCTCTCTCTCTATATATATATATATATATATATATATATATATCATGTATATATTATATGTATACTATATGTATATATATACACACATATCTTACAAGTATAGTGTATATTATATGTATATATTATATGGATACTACATGTATACACACATATATATACACATATGCATATACATATATATACATATATATAATTTATATATAATATATAATTTATATATATATATATATATATATATATATATATATTGTTTATTTATTTATTTTTAAGTGTAGTGTATACAGGTTTTAGAACTATCCATGATTTTTAAACATCCTCTGGGAGGAATCTTGAAACATTCCCCTGTGGAAAAGGGGAAATCCAATACATCTCAAAGTAGGCATTATCATCCCCACTATACAGATGATAGAACAAGTGAGTTGCCCAGATCACACAGCTTCTAGTCCACACAGCACACATCAACAGGACCTCCTTCCCTGCTTTGTTCCAATGCATATTAGTAGTTCTCCAACATAGATACAACCAAAAAGAAATAATTTTGCATTCTCATTAAATGTATTAGACAGAAATATTTGAAATAATCACCAGACTATCCCTCTTAGTGAAACAGAGCCATCAATCATAGCAAGGATGGATCTGCTTAATGTTCAACAATACTGTACTCTAAACCAGACCCCCTCTCTTTGGTAGAACTAAGACAAATTATGGAGATGGATAATAATATTTTTCCGTAATGACAAGACATGACATTAGCTTACTGCAGTTTTCAAGGACCTGTAGCTATGGGTTGGAAGGAAAAGGTAATAGTCTTAAATTAATCCCTGCTCCTTGATATCTAACACTATGGCCTTTGAGTCAGAGTTGGGTGTCAAATGAATCCCAGCTCATCTCACAATGTGGTGAGAGCCACTGTCATCCGACAAAAAGCCATATACCAATCACCTCCTACATTTCTTTTCACACAGGCACTCTTTAATTGATGATCTGTCAACAGCATAGAACTTACTGTGACAGGATCTGTGAATTTTATAAGAGCAGTCAGAGATCTGTTTGTTTTTCTAAGAAGACCTGCTTCAACTCTGCTGATAATGTGTTTTCTTCTTAAAATGAGCAGGCAGACTTCTGGAATCATCCCCAGATCCACCCCAACTGACAGCTCCTGCATGTTTAGTACACAGTCTCCACCTCTAGCAGGTTTAACTTTATGCATATCTTCAGCAGGAAACAAGCAATTACAAAAAGGATAGAAATAAGGATGAGAGACAAGGGAAAGGACTTTGTAAAAATAAGAAAAATCTTACCTATCCAATGAGGATCTAAGACAATATTTTTAGACCTTTATTGAGGTATGATTGACAAATTAAAAATTATATATATTTAAGCTGTAAAATGTCATGCTGAAATAAATTTTGTGTAACAATTCTCACAGTCAAGCTAATAACATCCATCACCTTAACAGAGATCTGAATGTACAAATTCCAATTATATATTATTATTATTACCTATTGTTACCATGTTCTATATTAGATATCTAGAACTCACTGCTATTACAACTGAATGTTTGTACACTTTAATCAGCATCCATGTTCTCCAACCAGCCGCCAGCCCATAGCAGCCACCAATCTACTCTTTATTTTCTACATTTGACTTATTTGAGATTCCACAAATAAATGAGATAATGCAATATTGATTTTTCTGTGTCTAGCTTATCTCAGCATAATGTCTTCCAATTTCATCCAATTGTTAAAAATGGCAAGATCCCCTTCTTTTTTAAGGCTGAATGATATCCCATTGTATACATATACTACAATTTCTTTCTCCATTTATCTGTCTACAGATATTTAGACTGCTTCCACATCTTGGCAATTGTGAATACTGTTGTCATGAACATCAGAGTGTGAATGTCTCTTTGACACACTAAATTCATTTCCTCTGAATGTGTACCCACAAATGGCATTTCTGGGTCATAAGATAGTTTTACTTATACCAATGTATATTTCCACAAATGATGTACAAGATTTTATTTTCCTCTATTTCTTTGGCATCATTTGCCATTTTTTAATCTTTTTTGATAATAGCTACCCTAACAGATGTGAGGTGAATTTTTACTGTGGTTTTTATGTGCATTCCCCTGATGATGATAGATGATGAGCACCTTTATGTATATTTTGAGTATTTATATATCTTCTGTTATGGTTTGTATGTGAGATGTCTCCCAAAAGCTCATGTGTAAGACAATGCAAGGAGGTGTAGAGGAGAAATGACTGGGTTATGAAAGCCTCAATATAGTCAGTGAATTAATCCCCCGGTGAGATTAAATGAATGGTAGGTGTAAGTGGATAAGGTGTGGCTGGACAAGGGTGTTCATGGGGGGCATGCCTTTTGTATATATATTTTGTATCTAGAGAGTGGAGTCTCTTTCTGCTTTCTGATCATCTATGAGCTGCTTCCCTTCGTCACACTCTTTTGCCATGTTGTTCAGCCTCACCTCAAGCCCTGAGAAATAGAGGCAGGCTGTCACTGAAACTGTGAGCCCCCAAATAAACTCTTCTTCCTCTAAGGTTGTTCTTATCTGGTCTTTTAGTTACAGCCTCAAAAAAAAGCTGACTAAAACAAAAATTGATACCAAGAACTGGGGTCATTGCTATGACTTAACCTGCCCACGTGTTTCAGAAACTTCTGGAGCTTTTTGGAGCTTGTCGAAGGAATTTTGGAAAGTTTAGTGATTCATACTTGAAATGCCTGAGTGGCTCTTAGTGGAGCTTAATGGCCAGTTCTAGTGGGGGCTCAGAAGACCAGAATGCCAAGAAGACTGTAGACAGTGAAGACAGTGCTCAAGAGGGTTCAAAGAAGGAGGACTCTATTGGAAATTGGACTAGAGGCCATTTATGTTATGTTCTGGCTGAGAAGTTTATGTATTTTACTAGTGTCCTGAGAGTGTCTCTGAGGTTGATTTTTACAGCAATGGGCTTCTTAATCTGGTGGAAGAAATTTCTAGGCAGCATGGCATTCAGGCAGTGGCATGGATATGGCTGGCAGCTTTTAGCCAAGATTATTGTGATACTCAGGAGCAGAAAGATTTGAAAAACCCAACTTGAAAAGTGGTAGTAAAACTCTGGCTAAGTTGCAGTTGTTAGACATTACTGCCACTAAAGAAATGCTCAAGATTTCGCCCAGAGACAAAAAGAAAGATGGCTTGAGGGCATTTCAGGAATTGGGGAGACTACCTACCTCAGTCTCCAGGGAGTAAAGCAAAAATTCTCTTGAGAAGAGATCAGTGGGACACCCTTCTTACACAAGGTGGCCTAGGAAATTTTTTTCAACATGCTCAGCCACTGAAGTATTCAGGGGCTTCTGAAGCCAAGGCTTCTGGAGGCTTGGCTATTGCTGGAGATGGCTGCAGATCTTGGCATCAACCTTGTGGGGCTGGTTGTCTGGGTTGCAGGAAGCTGGAGTTAGAGGGTAACGGAAATTTCCACCAAGATTTCAAAAGAAGGTCTGGAAGGCTAGGCAAAGTGTCTCAGGGTCAAAGACTCTGTGGGCAGCACCAGAGAGGATGATGCAGAGATGTCAGGAGGGAGCCAAAGCTGCAGTGGAGAAAACAGAGATTAAGAGACGTCAGTACTGTGGAACATCCACTGAAGAAGGCTACAAGAATTGAGCAACAGAAGCCAACAGAAAGGGAACATGGGCTGCAATCAACAAAGTGACAAGGATAGAGCTACACAAGCCATTTGGACAGAACATTACTATGTCATGTGTTCCACATGCTGAACTGGGAGCTAAGGACCTATTTGGCCAGATGGATTTCAGTCTTGTTTTGGTTCTATTCCTTCTTCCTATGCCCCTATTTTGGTGAATGGAAATATTTACTCTGTATCTTTATATATTGAATAATTATAAATCACTTTTGAGTTTTACAGGAGCTCATGATGCAAGCTTGACTTGAGTCTCAGAGGAAACTTTGGACTTGAATTTTTGAGCAATCTTGAAAATGTTAAGACTTATGGGGACTCTTGGAAATGGACTAAATGTATTGCATTGGGAGATGACCAGGACCTTTGGGGAACCAGAGGTAGAATATTATGGTTTGGACATGAGGAGTCCCCCAAAAGCTCATGTGTAAGGCAATGCAAGAAGGTTTAGAGGAAAAATGATTGGGTTACAAAAGTCTTTACCTAATCAGTGAATTAATCTCCTAACAGGATTGACTGAGTGTTAATTGAAGTTTGGGAGGATGTAGCTGGAGGAGGTGGGCATTGGGGGCATGCCTTTAGGGTACATATTTTGTATCTAGTGAGTAGAGTCTTTTTCTCTGCTTTCTAATCATCATGTGAGCTGCTTCTCTCCACCACTCTTCTGCCATGATGTTCTGCCTCATCTCAAACCCTAAGGAAACTGGCTGTCTCTGGACTGAAACCTCTGAAACTGAGCCCTTACATAAACTTTTCCTTCTCTAAAATTGTTCTTCCCATATCTTTTAGTCGCAGCAGTGAAAAAGCGGACTAAAATATCTTCTTTGGAAAAAATATCTTTTGTGTATGTAGTATAAGTTTTTGCTTTATGGTTAATAGGAGGCTTATCAAATTTCCTTAACCATAGCAAAATGCCTGAGATAATTAACTTAAAAAATGATCTTTATTGAACCCATTATTTTGATAGTTCTAGTCCATGACCAAATGGCCTCATAATTTTGAGCCTCTGGTGGAGGTGCCAAATGACATTGGTGAGAAATGATCCAAAAGACTAGATGGACTGGTGTCCCCAAATCCCCTTCAGGGGCCCTTCCTCAATGACCCAAGGATCACACACAAGACCCAACTTCCCAAATGTTTTACCAGCGCCCAATAGTACCACACTGGGGATCAATGATTAATATATGGACCTTTAGGGGACATTCAACATCCAAACTTTATCAGCTACTTAACTTCATTTCCATAAAAATCCTATACACCTTTAATTTCCATTCTACATTTTATGTTGTTTATATCACAATTTACATCTTCTTATATTGTGTTCATTAGAAAACTGGTATAGGTATAGTTATTTTAATACTTTCAACTTTTAATGTTTATACTAGAGTTAAAATGATTTACATGTACCATTACAGGATTAGAACATTCTGAATTTGACTCTATTTTTACCTTTTCCAGTGAATTTTGTGCTTTCATATACTTTTGTGTTACTAATGAGCATTCTTTTATTTCAACCTGAAGAACTTTATTTAGTAATTTTTGTAAAGCAGGCCTAATATTGATGAACTCCTTCAGGTTTTGTTTGACTGGAAAATCTCTCTCATTTCTGAATGAGACTATGCAGAATAAAGTATTCATGGTTGGGAAGTATTTTTTGTTTGCTTGTTTTCAATTTATTTATTTATTTATTTAGTTAGTTAGTTAGTTAGTTATTTTCTTTTAGCACTTTGAAACCTGACATGAAAGATTTCTGCTCAGAAATTCACTAATAGATTTATCAGGGTTCCCTTGTATAATATAATTCACTTTTCTCTTGAGTGAAAATACTTTGTCTTTGACAAACTGGTAATAGATCATACTCAGTAAAGTTATCTTTAAGCTAAGAATTATTTGAGCCCTTTGAACTTCAAGGATCTAAATATCCCAAGATTTGAGAATTTTCCAGTAGTTATTTTTTTAAATAAGCTTTTTTTCCCATTTTCTTTTTCTGTTTTCCTTCTCAGACTTCCATAAAGCATATATTTTTTTGCTTAATAATGTGGTATGAGTTCCTTGGTGTTTTGGACAGCTTTTTCATTGTGATCAAAAGACCTGACAAGAAAAATTAGAGGAGGAAAAGTTTATTTGGGGTCTCATGGTTTCAGAGTTCTCAGTCCACAGATGGCCAACTCCATTCACCGAGGCTCCAGGTGAGGCCAACCATCATGGAAAAAGGGTGTGGCAGAGGAAAGGGGCTCAGGATATCACAACATGAAAGCAGAGAGAGAATTAAGCTCAGGTCACAAAATGTATACCTTAAAGTCATGCCCCCAGGAACCCATCTCCTTGAGCTTCACCCAGCCTTCAGTTACCACCCAGTTAATCCATTCAAGTATAATAATTCACTAATTGGGTTAAAGCTCACATAACCCAAACATTTCACCTCTAAACCATCTTACATTGTCTCACATATTAGGTTTTAGTGGACACTTCATATCTAAACCATAACACTTGGCTTTCTTTGCTGTTTTTTAATTCTTACTTCTTTTTTCTCCTCTGCATTTTTCAAAGGTCTGTTTTTGAGTTCCAGATTCTCTGGTTGATTGAGTCTTTCCCCTGTGTTTTTATTCCATATCCTTGAACTCCAGAATTTTTGCTTGGTACTTTTTTTTAATGATTTCTACCCTTAATTGAGTTTTTTATTTGTTCACATTTTTTTCTTGATTTCATTTAAATATCTAACCATGTTCTCATGTATCTTGCTGAGATTTCTTAAAACAATCTTTTTTTAATTATTATTTTTTCTAGGTAACTTGCATACTTCCATTTCTTTGAGGGCAGTTACAAAAATAAATGTTAGTGCTCCTTTGGTGGTATCACACTTCGGTGCTTTTTCTTATTTTAGTTGACTCGCATTTATGTCTGTACGTTCAAGAGAACTGTGCCTCTGTCAGTCTTTTTAGATTAGCTTGGTAGGGAAAACTCTTACCTGCAGGTGAGTGTAAGGATGCCAGCTGGATGCAATATAACTTTACCTATTCCAAGTTAGGAACATCAGTACAATCTCCATGCAACTTTACCAGCTGAAAACAATATTGGTAAAAACTACAGGGGTCCACTGGGGCCAAAGCTGCAGGTGTCAGTAGCAGCAGTGACAGGCTTCAAAAACCTCCCTATATTTCTTCTCCCACACTGGGGAAATTCTAACTGAGGAAATATTTTTTTAATCAGGTCAGGTACTGGAATGGACATAGCCATTGTGGTACTGGGATCCAGGGTATAGATGAGCTCTCAGAAACAGTGAGGCATATATACTCAGAGTAGCAGTGAAGCCAGTGTCTTGGGCTCAAGCATGAAGGAATTTTTGCATTGTTTCAGACATGGAGCATGGATATATTGCTATGTCAGTAGGACCAGTAACTGAGACACAGGCATGTGTAGAATACCCATGGAGCGAGGATCTGGGTATACAAGGTATGCAATAGACATTCAGGTCCTGGTGAGGTAAGATGCAGCTGAGGCATGGGCTTTAGGATAACAGGATGCAGCAGTCACCTGGGTCTCAGAGTCAGAATGTAGCAGCAGCATATTCACAGGGATGGTATGTCAAAGCAGCATTAAGACTTAATACTCAGAAAGCAGGATACAGCACAGGAGCCCCAGTGACAATGCATCCCAGCTGCAACTCAAGCCCCAGAATGTAGGGCACAGTATAACAGAAGCTCTTGTTTCATAGATGGTAAGACACTCTGCATCTTGATCTCATGGGTGGTGTACAGCAGAGACTTGGGCACCTGAGAGAGAGATTCAGCCCAGAGACAGCTGCACCTCTGAGGATATTCAGTAGCCATTCCTTCTACAGGGGGTATAATGACTTCATCACCTAGGTTCAGTATCAAGAAGATTGTGAAATTATCAGTGGGGAAGGCTTCAGGTATCCCCAGCAATGACAAGCGTTAGTAGGGTCCTTCTTATTTTCTTATCCCTATGAGGGGACATCCTTCCATAGAGATTGCTCTTGGCACCAAGCTGCTCTGGACTGGGAGATGGGGTAACACTGACAAACTTCTTCTTATCCTTTTTACAGAGCCATCCTCAGTTTTTATGTCCCACAGAGTTTCTTTGGCTTCTTTATTGTGCTCTTGAGCCTTCCACTGCTATGTTTGTCGATTGCTTTTGTTTATTGCTTTTGTTGTCTTTGTGGAAAAGATGAACCACTTAGTTCACCATCTTACTGATGTCATTCACCCGGAGGCAATATTATGTTTTAAAAAAAATAAGAGGAAATCTTATGAGTAATAATAGTGACTGGCCTAAAAGTCATACCAAAAGCATGTAAATAAGTTCATAATTTCCTTAAAGAATACAGTACAGGAAGTCATACTTTTTAAGTGTCTCTATACAGAAGAAAGAGATAATATTTTAGGACTAATCTTGTGGTTAATTAACAGAGCCTCAGAATCCTCTGAACATTTTATTCTTAGAAGCCACTATAAATTTTCTATGGCTAGTGCTCAAAAGGAAATTTATCAGTGCCACAAATTTCTCCTACTTGGTTTGCACATGACCAAAGGATATTTACAATCATTGTGCTCTCACCTACCAACTAACTAAAATTTATTTCTGTGCACCCAGCTGTAAGACCTTAGCAACTGACTTTCAACAGCATGTATATATAAGGTCAGATGTCAAACTATCTCTGTCCCAAGACATGACTTATTCATTAGTTCTGACTACAGTTGCTGTAGTTTTCCACTGCTCAATCTTGCAGAATATCTTTCTGCTGCTCATTTGACAACCATGACATTTTTTATACAGCCTAAGTGATGCCAAAATGAATACCTGAGAAAGTCTTGAAGGACATGAGAAATCATAAAGTCACATTGTAAAGTCCAAGAGTGCATGTGCATGTGTTTCCAAAGTGCATCTGACCCCATGCTATATGACCTCTGCTATAGCTCAGTAGTGGTGGGAATTTATGTAGACTGTTTTATGTTTAGTCACTTCAGGGACTTTGGGACAATACTTGTCTAGCTCTTTATTCTTCCATTTACTATTGACTCCCATAATCTTCAACCTAATATTTTCCCACCCATTGCCTCATACCATTATTAGAACTCAGTTATTTTGGGCTTGGAAGTTGCATGTTTTTTTAATGAAAATTTTTTCCTTTGATATTTGAGCAAAACATCTTATTATGTCCTACTCAGATCTACAGTTCTATATAAACCAAGGAATAAGAAAATTGTATTTTCTATATTTCAGTTTGATATGTCAAAATATTAATGCACAAACAAAACCTGAAAGAGCTTAAGTTAGGTGATAAATAAAAATGTGCATCTTGAACAAAAATTTTAATCAAATATTCAAAGTAGTAAAACTACAGATTGATGATTGACTCAGTCCTTATAACCTTGATAAGGTATTTTTCTTTTAATCATAGACAAATTATTCTTATTTCTTAAATTGAAGAAATTAGAAATGAAGCTTTTTTCCAAGAAGAATGGAAGTATTTAGGATGGTGTATAAAGTTGCTATTTTTATAGATAAAAATGTTAAATTATATGTGGATCAACTTAGCAAACAAAGTAAGCAAAGTAGTGCTTACTTTGCTAAGCAGGTATTTTAGGTATATGTAAAATATTAGTAAATAAATGAGTAAATCTCAGAATGAAATGAGAAATACAAGCTAAATTTAGAAATAGACATTTTTAAATTTTTTATTTTTTTTGTTTTTGTTATTTTTCCTTAATATGAAAAAATAAAGAGGAAAGAAAAAGAGAGAAATAGTGATAGCTAAAGCACATCCTCTCTACGTCTAAACTTGGACTTGAAATCTAGCTGTTTGTGGAATTGCTGAGTTTTATACTCTCTTTTTAAAAAGGGACTTCTATTTACAGTAGAGAAACATAAGAGAATTTGCATTTAGGTGAAGAAAAATAGAGAAATGTTCAATGCAGCAGATTGGGAAGGAGAGATAAAGAGAACATTCTAGATTCTGCTTCTTCCCCACATAGGAAATGTTTTCTAGGTTCTAATAAAGAATTTTTCCCCCTAAATGTAAGAACTTATGGGATTTGTTTCCTATGGGCCTTTGTGTAAGCTGAAAGGAAAATAACTACATTTTGGAATCCTTTTTTAAAAAATTAGCCTTTGGATAATTTCAACCTCAGGAAACATTGAAAGAGCTATCCTGAGAAAGTCCTCACCCAAACATGGAGGTGGCAAATATAGGTTGGACATGTCAGTGGTCTACCAACAAAGGCTGCAGGCAGAGCACCAGAAACAGGGACTAATTTAGCATAAGAAACAGACCCCCAGGATGACTACTAGGAATATTTTGGCATGAGGGCATCGTGCAGGGGCAAGATATTCTAAAAGAGTCTGATTTAGGGATATTGGTACTGGACTGAAATTTCATCTATAATGCCACTTTTCTAGAAAAAAAATAAAAATTCCTTTTATCATTTAAAACGCTTTTAAGTCAATTTTTCACCCTACATATCAGTCTCAATAATATTCATTTTGTTTTCAAATCTATAACCTATACATTAAATTTTTAAGAAAGATTTTTAAAATGCCAGCTTAATTTAGAATGAAGATCAAAACAGAATATAGCAGCCCAAATACCTGCGTTTAGAAAGTAGTCCCCAGAAAACTGATTTAACACCACAACTGCAGAGAGCAAGTTTGTTCTGCCTCCATGCCCCATCTCGTTTGTGGCCAAGGTAAGGCACAGAGGAATTATGTGATCAGCCCAAAGTCACAGAGCCAATCAGTGTCAGAAGTTGAGATGAACGATGTTTAGTCCATGGGGCTCTACTCTCTGCCAGTCTTATTTTTTAACTGCTGCTTTCATCCCCTGGCTAGCCGTCCTAAGTAGCCCCCTTGTTCCACACCAAAATGGCTAAGGTCTTGGTCAACAAGCAGTCGGTTGCTGCTATGGATATTGCTCCGTGAACCTGTTCTCTTTAACACTCCAGGGGGGAAAAGGAGTTTTCATTATTATTGATTTGCTCCTTGGCTGGATGATGTGTTGTCAAAAGAAGAGAAAGGCAGTACCGGGAGTAAGGACTCAATCATTTTAATCCCTGCTCTGTGTGTGGCTTTGGGCAAGAACCTTCATCTTACAAAACTGCAGATATAAAGGGAAATTCAGAATGCCCATTCCAACAAGTATCTTAAAGAAATACAGGTACTTTATATTAAATTGGAAAGAATTCATCAAGGTGATTTCTAATTACAAATTTTATTAGTAGTATTATTAAGCTTTAACACTATTTTAGCTTAAAAACAATGATTTGGAGACTTTAAAGTATTCTTGTTATTGAGGCAACAAATGCCTATGGGTTTATCTAATCCAACTCCTTTTTTCTTGAGAAATCAATCATTCTTATAAAGCCCCAAATAAAGGAATTTGCTTCAGGTTGTAAGACAGACTTTTGCTACTAATATGCCAGAAAGAGAATATGAAACAACCCTCAGAAGTAGACAAGAATTTATTGCCAAAAAGAAAAAGGTTTTGGTTTGGGTATTTTCATTCTCACATATGAGTCAAAGTGTTTTTCAGCTTTCTAAATCAGAAGAGCTAATAAAAGATGTAAAATCTTTGTTTTTATTACCATGACAGCACTTTAAGAAAACACTCCCCGGTGCTTGCTGAGGTGAAAATTCCTGTCTTCAAGGCTTTAAACTTGGTTTTAGATCCCTGTGATTATTTGCAGATGTGGATTTGTGTTCATTTAATTTTTATAATTCATAAAAAATGTATAAAACCATAAAACCCCTGCATTCAATTCTTACATTTAAATGGACTCCTTTACTGCTGCTCAGTGTGTGAAAATCTGATCCCTGGACCAGGCACCTGCAGTGAATATTCACAAAGCTGCAGGTTGCTAGATCAACACAAAATGGACAGTATAACATTGCAAAATAAGTCTCTACTGCTTACCAACTAACTGCAGAACAAAATAGCAATTATATTATTGAGCACTTTTAGGTGTAGTATTAGGACATCAAAAGAACCTCCTTCTGTCAAAGAAGAATTCTCAAAGGATAGCTACACTGCACGTAAAATCCACTCCTGATGTTTAGATTCTTCTGAAAGAATACAACTGATCTCTTTGTGACTCCCCAAACACCACTCTTCCTATTTCTTTCTTCCTTTCCTGTACTTTTCATGAATAAGATAATTGAAGTCAGGTAAAGAAGGTGAACAAAGAGGTGTTGTTTTGTTTTGTTTTGTTTTAAGAAAAAGTACTGTTACCCCTACCCCCTCTTCCCAATGACTATTTGTCCAGCTGTAATACCCAAGATTTACTCACTTGAGTGACTAAATTTATAGCTACAGCAAATGTACTTTCCTTCGTGTGCTCTTGTGGAGCAACTGTTATTAAATGAGCACAGGGCCATCAACAAGACAGATAAGTACCTTCCATTTCCCAATTACATGTGAGTAGGCAAAAAGCAGAGGGCCAGCAGACTGGATGACAATCCTAAAGGACGATTTAGAGTCAGGTCACATTGCAGAGGGCTCTGGAGTCATTTGTAATTGGACTCGCTACCAGGTTGCCATAATGGTTTTCATTTTCCATCCGATATTTCAAGCCAGATTGCAAAAGAAGTGATGCTTTTTAGTGGCATATTTCAACCTGCCAGAGTCTAAATGTTGAACACAGGAAGCACTCAGTTTTTTAATCAAGTCGGTAAAACTTCTATTCTACTTAACAACTCAAATGATGTCCCCACCCTGCCCATAAACCAACCTCAATATATAAACAGATTTTGAAATTTTAGCATCCAGATGCTTAGAATTCGGGACTTTTTTTATTATGGTCTATAGAACAAATTTACTTCAAATGTAGTATGATCAAAACAGAGAAGCAGATATATAACCAGCCATCAAGTCACATATATATGTGTATATATTTGTATATGTGCATTTCCATACACATATATATATACATCATATAGTAGATACATATCCTATATATATATATATATATATATATATATACACACACATATATATATACACACTATATTTTCATTTAACATACACACACAATTTACATATCCTGCTCTATACATATAGTCATGTCTCTGTACATAACAAAAGCAAGCAATAGCAATTCTAACATGTTACCATTCTACACAAAATTTAGGTTTCTTGTTTCACTTCTGCAATCTTCTCATAGAAAGGTTCAATTCATTATCTTATATTCATCTGTCATATTAGTAATATATATCTATAGGACACACTGTTTCATTCTCTCATGTCCATTTCTGGAACACTGTTTTCCTTACCCTGTAAAACACCATTTTTTCTTCTCTGTTTTTCTGCTCAAGGGAGATTGCAGTTTTTCATAGAAACCCAAGGCCCCTGAAACATCAAAATGGAACTGGGGCAGAAGGAGTGTATGGAGTTACTGGAACTTTTAAATACAAAGAAATTTTGAGTTTTTGGAAGTAAGCAATGTCCCATAATTTTTTTTACCTTTTTAGCACAAAATGCATATAATACTAACAAGTAATATTTCAGCTTCAATTAGCAGTTGTGAAAATGTTTTCTATATGCAATGTAATAAATGACTGACTTTCACAGAAGGGCCCTTTACCATTTATGGCTGATGACTCTTACGACCTCAGCAGCTATATTCTTTACAGTAGCATTATCAGGAAGAAAGCAGTCATAGGAACCTTCAGGTAACTGAGATTTCAAGTCAATCAGTTCATAAAATTTATATATTTATTTATCCAAAGCACGAATTGGCTGTATGTAAGGTGGTTCATACTTAGCATTCCAAAAGTCCATTTGATGTGTCTTTGACTTAAATATCCCCTAGATAATGAGCATTACAGTTATGAGAGGCCCTCCTGAATATATTGTACTGAGTCAGAGAGAAGCTGGTTTTCCTGAGGAGTTCCTCAACTATTTTTTCAGAGTAAACAGGTTTCATTTACATTTATAATTGTTAAGATCATTTATTTGTTCTAGAAAATAAAAAGAACCTTGGAGTATAATATAGTTTATGGTTCCTGTAGAATCTTAAGGATTTTATCCAACTTCATATACCAAATCTTACCTCAGACACCAAGCACTTGTACATTTCTGGCACTAGCAATTCTGGAGATAAATCTGCAACCTAGAGGTAAATTTAGCCAAACTGACGGAGAACATGAGTTTGAAATAAGAAATGGATTTGAAAACTAACTTGGTAGTTTCTTCACTATGTGATTTTAGTCAGTTTTTTTTTAAGCTGGCCTATTAACACAGTAAAGCATTGGTCATAATAAGCATTCAATATGTGGTAGATCTGACAATAATAATTTAGTAGATTTGTTTTCAATATCCCTTAGTCCATATGGCTGTGGTACTAAGAAAATGCAAATTAAAACAGTGAGCATTTAAAGAGTAAAGGCTATCTAATCTTAGAGGTAAATGCATCTTATCAGGATTTCTTTGTTCCAATTTATGAGTAAGTATAATAAACTTTATATAAAGAAAAACAATTTTTTTGTTGGTTATTGTCCTGTTTTTCTTCTTTGCTTTCCTCTATTGAATGTTGATCAGCACCAGAAGCTAGACTAAGCATTACTATAGAGTGTCTCCTTTAATCTTCATAAAAGCTGATCAAGCAGGCATTATTATCCATTTTACATATGACAAAATTGAAACTTAAAAGTTAAATAACTGGGCTAGGACCGTTTTTCAGTAAGTGCTTGCCTACCAAGCATGAAGTCCTGAGTTCATTCCCAGAACTGATAAAAGTTAAAAAAAAAAAAAAAAGTTAACAGACTTACTCAGGAACACACAATGATTAAGGTAAAGACTTAAAATGGAATGTTTCTCAATTCAAAGACCAAAATTTTCACTTTTTTCCTATTAGGTTCATGTCATAGGAGAATAGAAAGTAACAGTAAAGATAACTTGAAATTTTTCTTGTCACTATAATTGTTTTCTTCATTTTTAAAGTTTTTTTATTATCAATAATTATGATCTCTGTAAGCAATTTTGTATGGAATATATTTAGTATGAGAAAAAGTATTAGAGAAGTATGGTTGCACCCAGCATAGTTTTGTTTTCTTTCATTAACTGGACCACGATAACAAGTCAGCCATCTATTCACAAGAACTAGTGTGCTAAAACACAGGCACTTTGTAACCTAACGCTACGATAGCCCTAAAAGCAAGCATCAGTTTGAGAAGTCACTGGTTTATACTTATTTATCTCTTCACCTAAGTCCCACTGGGCAACAGAGGAGCTGCCTTCTTTCCTGAGGTCAAGGCTGGTGAGACAGGAAACCTCATAGCCTGTACTTGAGCTCCACATTAGTTGAGGCGGGGTGATGTGGCATAAGGAAAATGTACTCACCCCTTTTTGTCATTTCCCACTGCAAAATCTGGTATAAAGCAAACAACTCTAATTAGATTCTTTGTCATTTGTATGCCAGTAATTCTTATTTATAGGTAACAGAAACGCTGTGCTTTCAGAATCAGGTAGCTTTCCTTTCTGTCAGAGATAGGCAATCTATATCATCTCATTGATTTACCCACCAACTAATCCATTGATTTTCCCCCCATCTATAAAACCAACAACAATGAAAAAGTATATACATCCAATAGAAATATATTATAGAAATTACAAGTCGGCTATGAATAAAAATCATTCATCAAAATATAATACCAATATTTGCATTGTCTCAGTAGCCTTTCTTTTACATTTTCCAACAGAATGTTTCACAGTCTGTTCTTGAAGTATAACAAAATCCATGAAAATGATATAACAAACTACTTAGTAAGAGATGAAATGACAGAAGAAATAAAAGCATTTTTATTTTGTGTGCATTTGGCTTCTATTTCAACAGTTCATGATTTTCTTTTCAGTTTCTTTTGACACACCCCAGTCTCCTAGC
The DNA here is from genome assembly GCF_964194105.1 of Spermophilus citellus. Taxonomy (NCBI): domain Eukaryota; kingdom Metazoa; phylum Chordata; class Mammalia; order Rodentia; family Sciuridae; genus Spermophilus; species Spermophilus citellus. The sequence goes on from NC_138189.1 coordinate 121,010,784, forward strand.
TGAAAAAGATCCAAACTACCACCACTGGTGAATGTGAAGGCCAAGACATTGGAAACATACACTGAATTCCTGAGCTGGAAAAGCAAAGATAGAGCAGTATAAATAAATAAATTCAGTAAAGCAGATTTGAATCTCTATCTTTGAGGGGGAAAAAGGAATTAACCAAAAAGGTGTAAGATTCTAGAAGTTAAAATGTTATCCTCAGAAATGGTGACTAACCAAGTAGGTAAACTGAATGAATATGTTGGCTGATATATGACAAACTAGCCATTATATAGATATTTCAGTTTTGCTCATGAAAAACAGGGGTGCTTTACTAATTTCAAAAAGACTTTATTTAAATTTCAGTCTGAGTTACCATTTAAATTATAAGACAAAGATCACATCATAATGGAAAAAAATTGTGTCCTATTTTAGGAAACTGAAACTTCTACATGATCCCTAATTACTAAATATCTCATTAAGCAGTCCAGAATTTTTAAGCTGAAATAACCCTGAAGGCATCATATGTCAATTCTGTATTTATTATTCATATTCGATAGAAAACTCTACATTGTATGAAATTATCAAAAGCTAGATAGGATTTTAATTGTTCAATCATAGAAAATGTCTACCAAGTTATTATCGCAGAATTAGAAGACATTAGGACATAACCAGCTTTCATAGAATGTAAAACCCAATAACTACCATTTAGAAGCCTAGTAAAGCTAAGAAACAGTACTGAAGGAATTGACAGGAAAGTCCAATAATAGAAATGCCGTAACAGTAGGATCTTTGGATATTGGTAATTAATTGGACTTGTGGAAGAGTGTAGAATAACACTCACAATTCCAATTTTGGGGACTAAGATGATATTTTCCAAATCAGATCACACTCTAGAAAAATACTGGAAACCAAACATCATAATTCATTTGGGGAAATACTTTTAAGTCCACTGTTACCAGTAAATGTGAAGAGGTAGAATGGGCAACTGTTATCTATCAATCAAGATCTCAGAAGGAAAGTTTGTGCTTAAGATATGAGTTTGAAGTCATTATCATGTGGGCAATATTTAATCATAGAAATGGATACGATTTGAGAAGAAAAGAGGTCAAGAAAAAAAATAAGACCATCAACAAAAATACTGGAGAACAGTAGCATTTAATAAAGTAGCACTAAATGTGTGTTTTAGTCAGCTTTTTCACTGTTGTGACCAAAAGACAGAACAAGAACAATTTTAAAGGAGGAAGTTTATTTAGGGGGGCTCATGGTTTCAGAGGTCTCAGTCAATAGAAAGCCAGCTCCATTCTTTGGGATCTGAGCTGAGGCAGAACATCAGGGCAGAAAAGCATGGTGGAGAAGAGTAGCTCAGGACCTAACCAGCAAATGGTGGGAGAGAGAGAGAGAGAGAGAGAGAGAGAGAGAGAGAGAGAGAGAGAGAGAGAGAGAGAGAGAGAATACGCAACCACACTCCACTCACCAGATACAAAATATATACCCCAAAGGCACTCCCCCAAGGCTCCACCTCTTCCAGCTACACCCTACCTATCTTGAGTCTCCACCAGGGGATTAATTCACTGATTGAGTTAAGGCTTCATAACCCAATCATTTTACCTTTGAATGTTTTTGTATTGTCTTACATGTGAGCTTTGCGGGGACACCACATCTCTAGACTATAACAAAAGGAAACTAAAAAGAAAGATGAGCTAAAGAAGGACACAGAAAAGTAAAGCGAGGAGGCAGGAAGATACTGAGAGAGTAATAATGCAGAAGTCAAATAGAAAAAAAAAATTGCAAAATAATGTAGTAATTATCTTAATCTATCAGAACTGCCATCAAAAAGCACACTAGACTGGGTGGCTTTAACAATAGAAATTTATTTTTTCACCATGCTGGAGGCTGGAATTCAAGACCAGATATTTGTAGACTTGGTTTCCTTTGAGGCCTCTCTCTGGCTCTCAGATGGCTGTCTTCTCACCATCCTCACTTGACATTTCTCTGTGTGCATCTCCTGGATGTCTCTTCCTCTCCCCATAAGGACATCATCGGTTATATTGAATAAGAACCCCATTCTTATGACTTCATTTAACCTAATTACCACTTACAGATCCTCTCTCCTAATACAGGTACCTTGGGGGCTAGGGTTTCAGGATATGGATTTGGGGAGGGCACAATTCAGTCCATAACTGTATTCAAACATATTTTCTGATTGTTTTTATAAAATAAAATCAAAATTCTTTAATATGATGTAAGGATCATTTACAATGTGGCCCCATTCAACCTTCTACTGCTATCTCTCATCACTTTCCTTATATATTTTTCATATTTATTCCAATGGGCCATCTGCTTACTCCTGATTCTGTCTTGTGTTTTTTGTACTTCTGTACCTTTGAGGGTCATATTAAGTATCTACATGAGTAAAATCTAACTTCTCTTTGAAAACCACCTTCAAATGCCACCTCTTTTTAAAAGTTCTCTTTATATTTCCTGGCATAAAGAGAGCTTCCCTTTTCTGTGAATCATTAGCATTTTGTTCCTATGTCACAAAGCACTTATTAAACTCAACTATAATTACCCCCTCCCCAGAATATTAACTGTGTACCAACAACTTACATCATATTCATCATTTAAAAGATTTGTTCATTAGCACTGTTCCTGACCTATGCCAAATGTTTATCAAATGTAAGACGATGAATACATGATTGATTGATAAAAATAATAAATCAATGCTAAGCTTTCTACAATCAGTTTTTTCTCTAATATAGATATTATTAAATAGAGCAAATATTCTTTTCAAATTTTTTGTATAACAGCAGTAGTTAACTGTTCTAAATAGTCACAGTGCAAAACACAAAGCGAACTAGTAAAAAAGAAACAGAATGGTAGAGATGGAGAAAATGTCAAAGATATTAAGGAAAAAAAAAGTGATCTGAACTGAATTGGAACTTATGTATTAAGGGAGAAGTAAGACAAATTACATGCTGAAAAATAGAAAAGACCTAAATTATATTATTTAGAACTTGGTCCTGTTATACTATCCTGACAGTGAACATTAAATGTGATATATTTTAGACACAAGATTTTGCCTGGATGGATGACACATGTCTGTTTTTGAATTCCTCAGTAAAAGAGACAAGTAACAGTCCATCATCACCCAGTTTAGCAGAAGCCAACCATTCTCTGTACTTTTAAAACAGTTACCAAGATTTAAATATATATATATATATATATATATATATATATATATATATAAAATACTTTGTTAATTAGCAATGAAATTAATTTATGCTTCCAAGAATGGAACATTAGTATTTCCATATTACTGAGTTAATAAATAAAAGATTTAACAATAAAGGAAATATCCAAAAAATAAATAAAATAAAGGAAATATCTAAGGTAGATTCCAAGGAATTTGTCTCACTCAGTTTCTGCCTTGGGTCTCAGGGAGCACAATTTTCTTAATTCCCAAATCAGTACCTGGCTGTAAATAAAGGTTCTTAGAGATGCATTAATTCTCTCCAGTAAAAGGGCAGTTAGTTACTTTTTATACCATCTGACTTCCCATCTAGTCCATTATCTCTTATATTATGACCTGAGAAAACTGAGACAAGTTTAAAATCATTAGCCAGTTCTCCTATTAATTCTTTCTGTTTCTTTGGTTATTTTAATGATACAACATTGAGGTTTATCCCATGGAATTTACTTAAACCATGATCATTTGCACTACAAGTTCTGTTCAAATTATTCTGAACTCCAAGCAAAGTGTCACATATCAGTTTTTTGTTTTTCTCAAGGCTAAACAAATTTGTCAATAGTGATTTTCTTCACAGCTTCTGAACTAAAGTTGGAAAAACATAAGTCAGATCACTGACTCTTCTGGTCTAAATACTCTTACCATGTCTAGAAGACACTACAGACTCTCTCAATACCTTTTTGTCTTGCTGCTGCTCCTACCAATTCCTGCCTACCTTCCTCTTCTCCAGGCTCATCGGAGGAGCTCTTCTAAGATATCATGCTTATTCGTACTTACAGCTTTTTCATTTGCTTTCAACACTGCTTCTTCCTTCATTAAATTAAAATCAGTGGTTCAATATAACTCCCACCTTAAGGAAAAAAATACCAATTACTCTTTGGGTAACACCTTTCCTAAGACCACAGATATGCACATATCTCAATTTCTATTACATATATCTGCTTTTATTTAGTACTAATCACTAGATGCAGTCATATCACATATGCCCTATAACATAATTATTTTAATATTTTTTATCTGTCTCTGACTCTATAAGAAAAGTAGGGCATAGAACAGTGACTAAAACACGGTAGATACTTAATATTTTAATAGATAATAGAATTAATAAAAGCATTTATGCTTCCAGGCAAATAACTTATGAAAATTTAGTAGTGGTCATGCTCCTTAAACATCAGAGGTTTGTACAATATGCTATGAAATTTGGTAGTTTTCAAACTAGTAGGTAGAGAAAGTTCTTAACACATAAAAAGCTAGCATCCTGTTGAAACAAAGTGAGAAGGCAGCATTAACAAAAACTCAGCAAAAATCCAGAAAACAGAAAAACTATTGCCTTAACCACAGTTTTTTGAAATATATTCTATTCTGCAGCTACATAAATGTGTAGAACTACAACAAGATGCAGTAAACTGGTTTTAGATAGCAAAATCATGGCCATGATTCAGTACAGAACTCCAAAGTTGATGTTGGAGAGTCCTCTTCTGCTATTTGCATGGTTGGAAATAATTTTTTTGACCTTTTGGAATTTCTAATTAGTATCAACTTGTGGTTTAAAATGCAGAATTCACTAGATGACCATTCAACTCTTATCCCATCCTAGTGTTGTCAGATGAGCAGGAATGTGTGGGAATCAAAGCACCACAACAAGAATTCATTCTCCCAAGGGGACATCAAATTGAACATGGATGAAAGTATACTGACTTTGTATCTGTCCATTTTCTGTTGTTAATAACTTAATACCACAGATTGACTTTTAAGGAAAAAGGAGATTTTTTTTTCTTAATGATTCTGGAGGTCCAAAGTTAAAAGAGTGCATCTGGTTCAAGTATCCTTGCTGGCAGAGTCAGTCCTAAGGTGGCTCAGGATATCACTCAGCAAGAGACAGAGAGCGTGTGTGTGTGTGTGTGTGTGTGTGTGTGTGTGTGTGTGTGTGTGTTAATGTCTTCATAATGCCTCAAATATTCAATCATGGGGACTCCATCTGATTCATTTATATAATATTAATTTCCAAAAGACCCACCTTTAAACACTATAATCAGATCAAATTTCTACCCTCTTCATACTTCATATTGAAGATAAATTCCAACTTTCAGAATGGAAAAATCATAAATCAGACCACAATAGGCCACATATCTAATGGTATAACTCTTACTTTTTTATCAGCTCTCTATTTCCGTCCTCACCACCAATGGGATCAGTGTTGTTTTATTTCCCAAGGCTGTCACATCAAAGGTAGCTGAGAACTGCTATTCCTTTTGTCTTTTGACCTATTCAGAACAAAGGGCAATGCCCAGGTGTATTCCAGAACAATCCCACCATGTGTCTCACTATAAAATTTGATGTTGCACAAATTACATTGCCTGAAATAATCTATGTATCCACTTAAGAATACTAGAGAGCAAAATAAGCTTAAAACAAACATAAGTAAAAAGTAATAATGAGGAATTAAAATCAAAATCAATGGAATAGACAACAGTAAAGGAAAAAAATCAGTGCAACCAAAAGTTGGTTCTTTGAAAATATCAATAAAAATGATAAAATTCTATACAAGTTAAACAAGGAAAGGGGACAGAAGACACAAATGACCAGAATCAGCAAGCAAGAGAAGGATAATCACTTTTGACCCCCATAGATATGAAAAAACTACCATCTGAACACTATTAACAATTCTACACACACATTCTTTATTACATAGACAACATGAACAAATTCTTTAAATTGCAACTACTAAAACATACTCAAAGATTAGTAGACAACCTGAATATCTCCATATCTATCAAAGAAGTCAAATTAGTATTTTAAATCTTACAAAATAAAATTTCCAGGCCCAGGTAGTTTCATTGGTTAACTCTTATAAAACATCTTAGGAAGAAATAAACTAGTTCTATACAATCTCTTTCAAATACAGAAGAAGGAATAATTCCCAAATGTTTTTATCAGACCCACATTACATGCTACAGTTTGCACACATGTCCCCAAACACCCCTGTGCTTGCCCCTCATCCCCAGCATGTAGCACTATAAGAGGTGGTAGAACCCTTAGGAGGTAAAGCCTATTGAGAAGAATTAAGGTCATACATATCCTCATCAAGGAGGAAAAAGAAACTCACCTATCTCTTTCTTTGCTTTCCGGCTGTCATAAGTGAGCAGCACCATGTGCTCCCACCATGATGTATTGACTCATGCTAGGCCCAATAACAATGAAGCCATCTGGCCATAAACTGAAGCCCCCAAAACTTTACACCAGAATAAAACTTGCTTCTTTTTAATTTGATTACTTAGGTATTTTGTTACAGTAATGGAAAGCTTACTAACACATTATCCAAATAATGCCAAAACCAAATAAAGTTACTCTAAGAGAACCAGAACTCTTACGAACATAGGCACAAAAATACTTAAAATGTTAATGAATCAAATGAAGCAATGTATAAAAAGATAATACATCATACCAGGAATCAAGGCTGATTCAACATTTATAACTCAATTATTGGAACATATCACATTACAGACTGATTAAAAAAATATATGATCATATTAAGAATTATAGAAAAACTTTTATAAAAACCAACAACCTAATTATGATTAAAAACTTTCTAAACCTAAGAATGTAAATAAATATTAAACACCTAGTAAAATATTAGGAGATATATGTATAGATACTTTGTATTATTAAATACTTTCCATCTAATATTAGGGAAAAAGGAGAGAATATTATCTTTCTTCATTCCTTTTTAATATTTTATTGGAAGTCCAAGTTTGTTAAATCAGACAAGAGAAAAGAAAATAAAATTATACAAAATGTTCCATTAAAATATGCAAGAATTTCATAGATGTTTCATTCAGAATACCTAAAGTAGAAACTCATGAAATACCCAAAAATAAATTATGAAGAAATAAATTGTGGTGTATGCACCAAATAGGATAGACAATAATAATAATAATAAAAAAGTTTGCTTGGACTTTATTAAATTTTAAAAAATTGTTCTAAAAGGAATATTGTTAAAACAATGAAAGAAGTCATAAACTGGAAAAAAAATTACAAATCTGATGATGTGTCCAAAATATACAAGATAATAAAAGCCTCTTAAAATTAAACCATAAGAAAAAAACTCAATTTAAAAATGGGGGGCTGGGGATGTGGCTCAAGCGGTAGCGCGCTCGCCTGGCATGCGTGCGGCCCGGGTTCGATCCTCAGCACCACATACCAACAAAGATGTTGTGTCCACCGAGAACTAAAAAATAAATATTGGAAATTCTCTCTCTCTCTCTCTCTCTCTCTCTCTCTCTCTCTCTCTCTCTCGTCTCTCACTCTCTCTTTAAAAAAAAAATGGGCAAAGAATCTGAACAAACAACTCACCACATAAGCTATACAGATGGCAAATAGCATGTGAAAACATCTGCAGCATCATTTGCCATTAGAGAAATGCAAATAAAATAACAATGTCACCTTACTATCTATTGGAATGATTGGAACCCAAAATGTGACAGTATCAATACTGGTGAATATGTGGAGCAGTAGGAACTTTTATTCATTGCTGGTGTGAACACAAACTGTCACAGTCACTTTGGAAGGCATTTTGGCAGGCATTCTTACAAAACTAGACATAATTTTACCAGCAATTGCATTCATTATATTCAACTGATTTGAAAACTTATGTTCACACAAAAACATGCACATGAATGTTTGTGTCAGCTTTATTCGTAATTATCAAATCTAGAAGAAACCAAAATTTAAAATAGGTTAAACATAAACAAATTGTGGCATATCATTGAATGGAATACTACTCAGTGATACAAATGAATGAACAGCCAATCTATGAAATAACATGGATGAATTTTAAATGCATATCATTGAGTTAATGATGCCAGTAGGAAACACAACATACTAGAAGACTTCATTTATATGACATTCTAGAAAATAAAAAGAAATACAGAAGGAAAACAGTTGCAGTGGTGATCTAGGCATTGGAGGGTAGAAGGGGTTAATTTTATGAAGCACCAAGGATTATTTTCAGTGGCTTAACTATTTTGTGTGACATATAATGATAAACACATGACACTATGCATGTCAAAGCTCATAGAATTTTTTATACGAGTGATCTTTAATGCAAGCATACAATCAAAAAATAGCAACAAAAAAATCAAGGAGGCCCGTTGTTCCAAAATGGAATACAAATTGTGATAAAATAAACTATTACAAATATAGGATATAACTTCAATGATTAAGATGGGAGAAAACTTTAGAAAAGTAGAAACTGTAAGAATGTAGATAAAGAGAAACTGCACATTAAGACTGTACTCTGGTTCTTCTTACAGGAATACAGTTGAACTATCTTGAAATCACTATAGATGTAGATCAAGATGAAACAAATAAGTAAACGGATGATAGATGGTGGAACCAGGTTTCTCACTGCTGCAGAAGGACTTTGCAGATAATCAAGGTAAAAATGAGTAGAAGGATCCAGATGGTCATGAATTAATGACCATCAGTATGAGCTCATGTTTACCTTGCTATAAATATAGATGTAGAGATACAGAAATACACAGATGCATGCATACACAGGCTTTGTATTAGTTAGGGTTCTCTAGAGGAAAATAATCAACAGGAAGTATAATTATAAAAAGAGGACTTAATAGGTTGACTTACACAACCAGAAGCTGGATAGTCCACAATGGCTGTCTGCAGGCTGGAGAGCTGGAAGAAAGGGTAGCTATGCAGTCCAAGAAGCTAAAGCCCCAGAACAAGAGGGATCAACAGTGCTGCCCTGGTACAAGACCAAAGGCTTCTGAGACTCACTGGCAGAGCCCATTTTGGAAGAGTGAAAAAGCTCAGATGATCACAGCAGCAATCAAGAACCTGTTCAAGAAGAGTCAAGCTTGCATCTGCTGCTGCTTCCTTGTTCTCCCAACTTTTATTCCATTCAAGCCACTATCCTATTGGATGGTGCTGCCCACACTTGGAGAGCTTTCCATGTCAGTTGGCCATCCCACATGTCAATCATTCCTAGATACACCCTCTTTGACACACCATAAGCCTCTAAATTATTGACATCTCTTTATCCAATCAAGTTGACAACTCAAATTAACCATTATCCTAATACATGCCAAGTGGGCTGCATACCAGAGTAAAAGGATGGTTTTGTATTTATCAATGTTAAATCTATGTGGTTTTGTCTCCTTTTCTTTCTTTTTTCTCCTTGGTCCTGACTTGCCAGGATGCTGAGGAGCACAGGAACATTAAAATGAACACTTTTGACTCTTAAGCCTCACACAACTTCACATTGGCATTATCTTCTCTTCTCAGGTCTATCTCTACCTTTTATCTCTGACTAGCAAATTGTACTATTTGGATGAAGGCACTTCCATTTAATTAAAAATTCTCTTCATAAAATAATTAATTTTTTCCTAAGCCCAAGAGCCTAATTTCAGTTTCTTAATCGCATTATGTCCGTGAGATCACTATGGTGAATTTCTAAAGCTCCACTCATTTATTTTCTTGACAAAAAGTAAAAATATGCACCAGACTAGCATATTAAAGATACTACTCTAATTAAACCTTTTATATAAAGTTAATACAGCGAGGAAGAGAAGGCCTTTTTTTTCTAGAGTATATAAAGGGTCTTTTTTTGGTCCTACTCTTCTTGACATCATCTTTTATTTCTCAAACCCATAACATGCTCTAGTCATTCCATGATACTCTGCTGGAAAAAGGTCAAGCCTAATTGTCCAGTCTTCAGAAAAGAAAGCCCTGAGAATAGAACTACTTTTCCTTATAGTCATTCCTATCCCCTGGCCTAAGGAACTATAAGATATATTAAGATAAATAGGAAAGAAATGAGTTTTTAACTGTGAGAAAAAGAGAGAGCCTTTTCAGCAAGTTATTTGAGTTCATACAGTAGAAAAGTGATTTCACAGGTTTAGTGAGGCAGAATCACTGTAAAGTAAAAATTCTCTTTTTATCCAAGATGAGGACAGGATGGAAAACTTCATGCTAAAATAAATGTCAGTAAAGTCAAGAGCAAGTTCCAATGCCTGCAAAGCTGTAAACTTTGAAAAATAAATAACAAGATGACATTAAGATTCCTAGTAATACAGGTCACTTTTTTATAGAAAACTAATTGAAATAACTTACTTAGCATTTCCCTCTCAATATTGTTGTTAAAAAAAAAAATAAGATTGTCACTAACAAAATAAAACTTGACAAATGAACTATACTCGCAACAGCTCCAATCTCACTAGATGACAACCCTACTTTTGCTCTCCAAATCTTTCCTGAATTGGTAATATTCACAACAATCCATAAAACAATTTCTTTTTCATATGCTACATTTATTTGGTATTCGTATATAATAGAAATCAAAGTTAGCTACAAGTGTTCAGCATTAGAATACAGATAGAATATGCATCAGTAAATCCTAACAATTATTTGTGGGCTGAGTCTCAGATCAGAACTCATTTCTGTGTAGGCTTGGAATAAATAAATGCAATAACAAATACTGTCAACCCATCTACCCTGCGTAAGGACTGTCAGCTAAGGGTCATTATTCCGCCAGTTACGGGTGGCCAGTTTGGGGAAGCTTGCAAGTCCGAGGCCAGCCTTGGCAAATTAGCAAGACACTCTCTTAAGTAAAGAGTTTTTAAAAGTGGGACTGGGAATATAGCTCAGTTGTACAGCATGCCTGGGTTCACTCCCAGAAAAAAATAGATTCATCATTCCCATTTTTTCCATTGTCTACTTCTTACATATATCTATTTTAGTTGGGATTCCCAGAAAACAGATTCCTAGAAGAAAATGTGTTTACTGGAGGTTTTCCAGGCTTTCTTGCTATTATAATTCAGATCTGATGTGTACCCCAAGTCCCATGGGTTAAAGACTTGACCCCCAGTTTGATGTTATTGGGAGATGTTAGAACCTTGAAGACGTGGGACCTAGTGGAGGGAAGTCAGGTCATTGAAGTTATGCCCTCAAAGGGGATTATAGGAGACCAAACTTTTTCCCCAACTTTTTGAAGCCCTGAGGAGAGCAGTTTTGGTCAACCATGCACTCCCACCACAGACCTAAAAGCAACAGGGGCAACCAGTCACAGACTGGAAACCATGAGCCTGAATAAACTTTTTCTCTTTATAAGTTGATTTTCTTGATTACATGTTACAATGACAGAAAGCTGACTAACATATTCTCTCAGGGTGGAAAAATAAAATCAGCCCTATAAAGAAGTGAGGAAGTAAGGTGGGGTAGAGGTAGACTCTAAGCTGTGATATATTTTCAACAGAGGCCTCAGCCAATATCAAAGGGGGCTCTGAAGCAGGTCTGGCCTTTCAAAGATGCCCCATTATCAGGTAGGAAGCAGGCCCTTTGTGTACTGACAAGTCATTGGACGTGGAATAGTCCTGGGTACATGACTTAACATTAAGCAAAAAACACTCCCTTTCTAGGGCACGTTTGAGAAAAGGACACCATGTGGGCTGTCAGCCAGCAAAATGATGGTCAGAATCCTGAAGAATGAACCATGCACAGTACCTCAGCATCAACCATAGCTTCTGGTTTATTCCCAGTTTTTATGTCTTTTTCTCTCATGCTTTGTAATGTTGTTAGCACATCCCATTTAACCACTCCATCGCCATTTGGCTGCTAACTTTCTCCTTTTGTCCTCAATTGTCTCACCCTTTTACAAGTCTTGGGCCTGATGGCTTGCTGCCTATTCAAGTCCCTAAATGCCGGCTGGCTATTCAAGAGCTCATTTTGGAATATCAGTTCATCGAAGTCAAGTGTGGCTAATAAGATAAATGATCAATTGGTCAGACCTAGAGGCAGGGACTAAGTAGGTTTCTTTTTTTTTTACTGCAGCAGATACTATTGGAGACACACCCGTAATCCTTCATCCTCATCATTTCACTTCACCTTGACCTGAATTCCAATTGCCCTCACTGTATTTCTTTGCATTACAGACAAGTGAGTGGGGAGGGGCTTCCCCACATCATGTATAGGAAGGACAGACTACAAAATGTGGCTGAAAGAGCTAGAAGTGAGTCACAGGGCTTCTTCGGAATCAAAGCCAATGTCAAGTTCTGCAAGTCTGTGTCCATATTCATGGATGAGCATGTCTCTCTACAAGTCTCTGGATTAACAGGGCCATTTCAGTGGTTGGAAAGAATTAGAAACCCATTATATGGTTGCTTCAGGATGCCAACCAGGAATTAGTCTGGTAGTCTACTTCCTTACCTTTGGCCTGGAGCACAAATTTTCCTCCTGGACGAGGGCCTGGAAAAATAACCTTATGTTCTACCAGGCTTTAACAAACTCTTGCTTATGGCTTTCTCTGTTTATCAGAGCTCACTTTTCCCACCTGACTCAGACCAGATAGGTCTGGTGAAACTAAAATCAGTGATTAGTGAAAATTTGAGTATGTAATAACTCAGCTCCAATTCTCCTTATCACAATCATACTGACGTATGTGTTCTACCTGGGCTGTCAGATTGCCATAGTAGGACCAAGTACAAATTATCTATTTGATTAAAAATTATCTTATTTGATTAAAATTCTTTATGGAAGGTCTTCTCTTCCCTGTTTCACTTCCATACTTTCTGATGAAATTTTTCGGGATCATCTCCCAAATAAAATACTTACAGGCAAATCCTTGTAGAATGTCTGCTTCTTGGATAATTCATACTAAAATAATCATATCAACCCAAATGCTTATGAGAATGAATTTTAGGTGATGACTAAGGCAATAGCAAGTGGAAAAAAATAATATGAATTTATAAATGAAGACAATCTAAAGGGGAGATTAAAAGAATGACTTAAAATAGGGAAAACATGCCAGAACAGAAGAGAATAATACAAACATTTCACAAGAGTAATTGCTGATATATATGTTGTTTCCCCTTACATAATTTTGTTTAGAACCAATATATTCCTTAAGTAACTATGATAAGGAGATTTACAGATAACATATCCATCATCTTTATCATTTAGAAAACATTTTAAATACATATGTCAATTGTATGTATCTCAGGGACAGAGAGATTTATGTAGTAAACATTTTTTCTTTGTTAATTGTTCAGCTTCTAACACCCCCACCATAGCCATTCTGTCCATTTGGGGAATCCTTCTCCTTGAGTCATCTTGCAAGGTGGTACCCATCTCCTACTATATAAGTCAAAGACAACATCTCCCTGCCCTAGAATGATCATTGAACATGGTAAATATTTTCTTCCTGGACTTCCAGCACAGCAATATGCAAAAGGCTGGTTATCTCCAGCACAGCATCAGCATTTGGATCAAAACCATCCTGAACTGATCTTGACTGTGAGTCTTATAGCATGGTCCTCCTTCACAGTTCCTATTTATTTTCCCCGTGGGGTTGGTGATCAGCCTCCATCCAATTCCACAATTCCCTAATATTCTTCTAATAAACACTATTTTTGCTTTAAGGAGGCAATTAATGCAGATGTATCAGTGGTGTATAGAAGCAAAGTATTCCTCAAGAAAACATTGGTAATTTGGGATTAGTCTCTTAAACATGATGAAGTAGTAGTAGTGCATGGAACTCCTGTCAATATTTCTTTGAGATTATTTTCAACTCCCTGGTAATTGTTAAACCAAGCATTGATCTTCACATCTTCCCAATATATTTCCTTAAAGTATTTATTTTATTTTTCAAATCAAATAATATGTTTTAAGTTATAAATTTTATACTCTACCTAGACTTGAATCTATATGACATTTTTATTATTATAAAGTTAAATATTATTTCTCTGACCTATATTTCAAGTGCATGATTCATAAATGCACATTTTCTTAATCTGTTCAACATTAAACATCAAAAAAAGAAATATATTTCTCACTAATGATCCATTTTAATTGTATTTAATGAAGAGTCTCTGAAAGAGAAATTGTTAAACTCAATAATACTATGTGAAAACATCAAGAAAGTTCATCTAAGCTGCATAGTTAAAGATCAAACTAAGAAAATTAATAACTCTCAAAATAGTGATTTTTAAATACATTCTCATTTTTAAAATCAAGTTTTGTTTGGCCCATATTTAACACACAAAATATGAGATTCCATCTACCTAAAATTAAAAGTTAAGTCACAGAAGAACATCTGTGTTTTCGTTGTGTAAGAGTATTCAACTTTACCATGTTAATTGATCCAAGACATCTTCTACTTCGTTTTGATTATCTGCATGACTTATCAGGAAATGAAGTGGGAATGGAAAGATTATTTGTGTGGCTATATTTATCTTAATTTTTTTAAATGTTTAGTTCTATTTCTCTGTAAGAAATGCCTCTGAAGGCTTAGATTTATTGACTTAGATTTACAAACATGAAGTCTGATTAGAAAGATAGCAATAGAGACTTGGGTGTAGTATCTAACTGAAGGTCTAGGTTCATATAATGTTAAAGCCAAAGAGAAATTCAGGTATGCTCTAAGCTTTAATATTTGTCTCCCCGTAAAATTCATATAGATGATAATTCACAATGGGATGGGAGGCACTAGGGAAGAATAGAGTTACCTAGTTACCCCTAGGTAGAGGGGAGTGAAGGTAGGGAAGGGGAGGAAAAGTGGGGATAGGAAGGATAGTAGAATGAACAGACATTATTTCCTTATGTGCATATATGACTGCATGACTGACATGATTCTACTACAGGTATAATCAGAAAAATGAGAAATTATACCCCATCTAAGTATATCAAAGTGTATAAATGCATTCTACTGTCATGTATAACTAAAACAAATTTTAAAATATTTTAAAAAATAACATCTAAAGAAATGGTAACATGAGGGAGGCCCTTTTGGAGGTAACTACATCATGAAGGCAGATGGTCCATGATTGGGATTAGAGCCCTTGTAAAAGAGACCCTCGAGAGCTGCCCTGCCTCTTTCATCATGTGAGGATACAGCTAGAACTCACTATCTGTGAGGAAGAGGCTCTCATCAGACAACTAATCTACTGTATATCCTAACCATCAGAACTGTGAAAAACACATGTTTGTTGGTTATAAACCACTCACTTTATTCTATTTTGTTATATTAGCCTAAATGGACAAAGACTATCTATTGAAAGCAGATCTGTTTAATGTTCATGAAAACAATTATTATTTATCTGTTATGAAATAAAAACATTAATACTTTTTGTATCTTAACCTCTTAATAGAAAAGGAAGAATGAGTTTTATGATTATACATTACTTGGAATATGGTTTCTATTGACCATTATAATGATGAACTATCAAATGATAAACTTGTTTTAATTTATAGATCTAACACATTACTTGCCAAATGACATATTTAAAAGACTTCTTTGGCAACCTTTTTAAAGAGTAAAAATTTTAAGTCCTACTTACCCATAACCTACAGGAAGAAAAATAATCAAATCTCTAACAGGGCATACAACACTTTCCAATATCTGGTTGCTCTGACCTCATTTCTTGTCACCTTCCACATAAATCATCAATTCTGGCAATGCTGCACATTTTGATGATCATGCCTTTTCATGTGTTCTCCTTAAAAAAAGTTATTTTCTTTTCTTCACTCAAGTCCTATCTCAGATGTCATTTCCTCAGATAAGCTTTACGGAACTCCCCAAACATTTCCCTCTCTTCTATAGCTACATGGTACCTGTTTAATAATCTTATGGGCACCTGAAAGCCTCTTTCAGGAATTTTCCAGCAGACTTGAGCATCTTAATGGCAGATGCCATGACTTATTCTCTGTGTCTCAGACGACTTGCATAGGAGCTGACATGTCCTGGGTCTTCATGTAGTTTTATTTTACTAATGAAAAAATAAATATCATATCCCTCTATAAGACTGCTGCTTTGAAACATACCATCCAATTACTGGGAGAGTTGTAGTGACAAGAGATTGAAAGAGTACCTTTAGCATGCAAACTGCAGTATAGAAGTACTCTTTTCATTAAATTACTCCCATATATGGAAAGTGACTTTTAAAATTTTTTTTCTGAAATATATTATCCATGTGTTACAATTTTCTTACAATAGCTGAAGTGGAAGATCCACTCTAGGGGATCCAAGATGGCAGGCTACAGGGAGGTTGCATTCTGTGTCACTCCAGGACCTGGGATTCAAGTAGTGGGAATACTGTTTCTCTGCAAGTGATTAGAGAACCCACAAGAGCTGCTCCTGCACAGGAAGTCACAGCAGCCATTCGATGCGGGTCTACAGGCCTCAGTATCAGCACAGGACTCTCAGCCACTAGTCCATGCAGGACCTCTGGGTACCTGAGTAGGGCCACCGGCATTAGCATCCATGCAGGACTCCTGGCCACTCTGGCCACCGTTCCTGTGTGGACCCCCATCTACCTACATGGGGCTCCCCTGGTAGCCTCCATCTCTTGGGGCACTGCAACCACTGTCATAGTTGCCTACACACGATAGCCTGCACCTGGGGACACTGCACTGGGTCCAGAGATAGTGGCCGGCCACAATACTGCACACTATAGAGCTGCTCAACACCACCCACTCACCCCACTGTACCCAACATCCCTCTCTGAAAGCAGTCTCCTTCATCTTGGGACATCTTCCTCATCATCTTTAGTCAGGGCAACTCCCAGCTTGGAATACTAGCTGGGGCTTAGAAACAATATCAAAATACCAAAAGTCCCTGACTGCCCCCTCTCCCCAGCAGCTGCTAACCCAGCACAGTGCTTACAGCTACACTGCTGGTCCATAGCTCGAAAAAAACAGGGCTTGAACTGCCCAATACAAAACATCTCTCCATGACAGGTGCACAGCCCCCAGAGCTCAACCCACAAGACCTCCGGAGAGAGTGAGTTTCCAGAATTCGAAATAGAAAGGAAGGGGGTGAGAGATACAGTTTAGAGACTAAATTAGAAACCAGGAATTGCAAGGTCTACAGGCGATATATAAGGAGAAAAGACAAGGTGCCCCCACCACACAAGTGCACCGAAAGGAGATCCTTGTAGTGCATGCTCCAATCAGGGACCAGTAAGTGCTATACCCCACCTCCAGGAGCTCCACCCCTAAGACCAACCCTCCCACCCTAATAACCTTCACTAAACTGAGGGTGTAGATACCAGCAACAACAGGCAACTCCACCTCTTGGGTGAGAAGGGAAGCTAGAAAGATAATGAAGTCCAACAAAAACAATCCTTATATCTTCCTTTGAATTTTTTTTCCTCTTTCTTCTCCTGCCTTTACATTCCCAACATTTGTGAAACCAAGCACTTCTCATGTATCAGGCTACTGAGGAGTGGAATGTCTGAATAGTATATTACAGTGGTTTGTATATTCCTTTATCTCCTATTTTTACATGTTTTATTTTTCTTAATGTTTATGTTTGTTTTTTGTACTCTACTTTTTCTCTCTCTTCTCCTGTTACTAACCAACTTCTTTAGATTCTGCTTTCATGCTTTCTAAGATCTAATAACTCTATATCCTCACCTCCTGCCCCCTCAACATATCATCCTACACCTAACCCCAGGTTCTTTGACCACCATCGGAAACTTTTGTAAACCTATTGATTATATTATAGATAATAATTAAACTTACCATTTCTGTATACTGTGACAAAAGTGAAAACATGGGATCTGTTCACATTGTTCTCACCCTAAAAGGAGAGGTATTGGAAACCTCTAGGGACACAATAAACCTATAGGGTAAAAATTATAATGCCTCGATCCACAGTGCTAGAAGGGAAGACACATAAACAATATGAAAAAACAAGGGAAGAAAGTGCCCCAAATAAACAAAGATATTATATTATTAGAATCAATGACCAACACAACAGAAGAAATGACAGAGAAGGAGTTCAGGATGTACATAATTAAGCTGTTCTGTGAATTAAAGGATGATATAAGAGAGAAAGTACAGGCAAAATAATGATTTTGATAAAGAGCTACATAAACAGATACAGCAAGCAAAAGATTACTTCAATAAGGAGCTAGAGGTTTAAGGACTGCCAAACAGAAATCAGTGAAATAAAAGAAACAATAAACCAAATTAAAAGCTAAATAGAAAGCATCACCAAAAGATTAGATCACTTGGAAGACAGGATCTCAAACAATAAAGACAAAATATATAATCTTGAAAATAATGTTGACCATATACTGAAGATAGTAAGAAACCATGAACAGAATATTCAAGTATTATGGGATAACATAAACAGATGAAATTTAAAATTTATTAGGATACATGAAGGAATAGAGTTATAAACCAAAGGAATGAATAATCTATTCAATGAAATAATATCAGAAAATTTTCCAAACATAAAGAATGAATTGGAAAATCAAATATCAGAGGCTTTCAGGACACCAAATGCACAAAATCACAACAGATCTACACCAAGTCACATTATAATGAAAATGTATACCATACAGAATAAGGACATAATTTTAAAAGACACAGAGAAATGAATCCGATTATATATAGGGGGAAACCAGTTAGGATATCTGCAGATTTTTCAACCCAGGCTCTCAAAGCTAGAAGACCCTGAAAGAACATATACCAAGCTCTGAAAGAAAATGGATACCAACCAAGAATCTTATATTCAGCAAAATTAAGCTTTAGATTTGATGATGAAATAAAAAACCTTCCATGATAAACAAAGTTAAAAGAATTTACAAGTAGAAAGCCTACATCACAGAGCATCCTTGGCAAAATATTCCATGAGGAGGAAATGAAAAACAACATCAAAAATCAACAAAGGGAGGTAATACACTAAAGGAAATACCAATCAAAAGAAAAACCATGTCAAGTTAAATACCAAAAATAAACAAAAATGATCAGGAATTCAAATCATATCTCAATAATAACCCTGAATGTTAATGGCCTAAACTCACCAATCAAAAGCCAAGACTGGCAGACCCAACAATATGCTTCCTTCCAGAGACTCATCTCATAAGAGAAGACTTTCACAGAATTAAGGTGAAAAGTTGGGAAAAAACATACCACTCACATACAACGAGTAAGCAAGCAGGGGTTTGCATCTTCGTATCAAATAGACTTCAAGCCAAAGTTAATCAAAAGGGATAAAGAAGAACATTTCATACTACTCAAGGAAACCATACATCAAGACATGACATAACAATTATAAATATATATGCCCCAAAACAATGGAGCATCTATGTTCATCAAACAAACTCTTCTCAAGTTCATGAGTCAAATAGACCACAACACAATAATTCTGGGTGATTTTAACACACCTCTTTCATCCCTAGATAGATCTTCCAAACCAAAGCTAAATGAAGAAACTATAGAACTCAATAATACAATCAATAACTTAGACTTAAAAGACATAGATAGTATTTCATTCAGCAATTAGTGAATGCACTTTCTTCTCAGCAGCACATGGATCCTTCTCTAAAATAGGACATATGTTATGCCACAAAACAAGTCTTAGCAAATACAAAAAAAGAGATACTACCCTGCATTCTATTAGATCATACTGGAGTGAAATTAGAAATCAATGATAAAACAAAAAATAGAAACTACTCCAACACCTGGACACTAAAAATATGCTATTTAGTGAACTATGGGTTGCAAAAGACATCAAAGAGAAGATTAAAAGATTCTTAGAAGTATAGAACACTAATACAACATATGAAAATATCTGGGACACTATGAAGGCAGTGCTAAGAGGAAAGTTCATTGCATAGAGTTCATTCCTTAAAAGAAGAAAAAGTCAATTAAAAAAATGACTTTACAATACATCTCAAAGCCCTAGAAAAAGAAGAACAAACAAACACCAAAAGCAGAATACAGAAAACACTTAAAATAAGAACTGAAATCAATAAATTTGAAACAAACGAAACAATTGTAAAAACAAAAAGTTGGTTCTTTGAAAAAATAAATAAAATTGTAAACCCTTAGCCATGCTAATGAAGAGAAGGAGACAGAAAACTCAAATTATTACCATGCATGATAAAAAAGGAAATATCACAAGAGATACTACAGAGATACAGAAGATAATTATAATTATTTTGAAAATTTGTACACAAGTAAAAAATAGAAAATATCAAAGGCACCAACAAATTTCTAGAGTCATATGATTTTCTCAATCTGGATCAGGATGATATACACAAGATAAACAGATCACTTTCAAGCAATGAAATAGAAGATGCCATCAGAAGCCTAACAACCAAGAGAAGCTCAGGACCATATGTATACAAAGCAAAATTCTATAAACCTTGTAAGAAGAAATAATACCAATAGTCCTCAAATTATTTCATGAAATAGAAAAATAGGGAAAACTTTCAAACTCATTCTATGAGGCCAATATCACTCTGATTCCAAAACCAGACAAAAACACATCAAAGAAAGAAAACTTCAGATCAATATCTCTAATGAATATAGATGCAAACATTCTTAATAAAATTCTGACAAATCGAATACAAAAACGTATCAAAAAGATAGTACACCATTACAGATTCAATGCAATTCCCATCAAAATACCAATGGCATTCCTTGAAGAAATAGAAAAAGCAATCATGAAATTCATCTGGAAAAATAAGAGACCCAGAATAGCTAAAATTAATTCTAAGCAGGAAGAGTGAAACTGGTGGTATCGCGATTCCATATTTTAAACTATACTACAGAGCAATAGTAACAAAAACAGCATGGTAATGGCACCAAAACAGGCTGGTAGACCAATGGTACAGAATAGAGGACACAGAGACAAATCTACAAAATTACAAATACCTTATATTAGACAAAGGTGCTAAAAACATGCAATGGAGAAAGGATAGCATCTTCAACAAATGGTGCTGGGAGAACTGGAAATTCATATGCAACAAAATGAAATTGAATCCCTTTCTCTCACCATGCACAAAAGTCAACTCAAAATGGATCAAGGAGCTAGGAATCAAACCAGAGACTCTGCATCTAATAGAAGATAAAGTTGGCCCTAATCTTCATCACATGGGGGCAGGCCCCAAATTCCTTAATAAGACATCTATAGCCTAAGAGTTAAAACCAAGAATCAACAAATGGGACGAATTCAAACTAAAAAGTTTTTTTCTCAGCAAGAGAAATAATATGTGAGGTGAATAGGGAGCCTACATCCTGGGAACAAATTTTTACCCCTCAAAAATCAGATAGAGCTCTAATATCTAGAGTATACAAAGAAGTCAAAAAGTTAAACAACCAAAAAACAAATAACCCAATCAACAAATGGGCCAAGGACCTGAACAGACACTTCTCAAAGAGGATATACAATCAATCAACAAATACATGAAAAAATGCTCACCATCTCTAGCAATCAGAGAAATGCAAATTAAAATTACTCTAAGATACTATCTCACTCCAATAAGAATGGCGGCCATTATGAAGTCAAACAACAATAAGTGCTGGCGAGGATGCAGGGGAAAAGGTACACTTATACATTGCTGGTGGGACTGCAAATTGGTGCAGCCAATTTGGAAAGCAATATGGAGATTCCTTGGGAAAGTTGGGAATGGAACCAGCTATTCCTCTTCTCGGACTATACCCAAAAGACCTAAAAAGAGCATACTACAGGGACACAGCCACATCAATGTCTATAGCAGCACAATTCACAATAGCTAGACTGTGGAACCAACCTAGATGCCCTTCAATAGATGAATGGATTTAAAAAAATGTGACATTTATACACAATGGAACGTTACTCAGCACTAAAAATAACAAGATCATGGCATTTGCAGGGAAATGGGTGGCATTAGAGCAGATTATGCTAAGTGAAGTTAGCCAAGCCCTAAAAAACAAATGCCAAATGTCTTCTCTGATATAAGGGGGGTGACTCAAAATGGGATAGGGAGGAAGAACATGAGAAAAAGATTACCACTAAATAGGGAAGAGAGGTGGGAGGGAAAAAGAGGGAGAAGGGGAGTTGCATGGAAGATGGAAGGAGACCCTCATCGTTATACAGAATACATGTATGATGTTGTGAGGAGGAAAAAGAAAAAAAAAGTGTGTCACATTAGATTGGATAGAGAGAAGTGATGGGAGGGGAGGGGAGGGGAAGGGGAAGGGGGATAGGAAGGGCAGCAGAATAAAATAGACATTATGATTGCTGTATGTATATAGATGACTGCATGACCAGTGTGATTCTGCAATCTATACAATCAGAAAAATGAGAAATTATACCCCAATTGATTCAAATGTATGAATTGCCAAGATCATTGTAATGTCACGTGTAGCTAATTAAAAAAAAAAGAGGTGGGATTTTGGCCTGCCAACAGGTCTGGGACATCAAGGGATAGAAGGTAAAATATAAAAATAAAGGATAGAGGGAATTTCAAAGAATTAGCCCAAAATTCTAGAGTGATTTCCCCTTTAGGCATTGGCAAAATCCTAAGCTGTGCACAAGCAGAGTAAGACCCCCAGAAACCAAGCGGAAATCAGCAGATGATTGCTAAAGAGCTGAGCAAGGATATCAACAGTTTCACACTGGTAGGAAAATAGAGGTACGGATTCAAGCCTTGTCAAGGTGTAGAGGCCTTGCTAAATGCCCTAGGTTATCAGCTGAAGTCTCAGAAGAACTACTAACTTAAAAGTATAGGTATAACTTAGGAGTAAGAGCTAGGCTCTATAAGTCAAAATCACTGTCTGAGCTTCTGCCTCAGATTTGGGGACTCTATCTTAGGAGTAAGCTACAACTAGAAAAATGTCAACTCTAACAAAAACCATCCTCAAAGAGATCAAAGTGATCACCCAATTGATATATAACATGGCTAGGAAAGGCATTAAAACAACTGAGTTGTAGAATATGTGCTCTTAAACCATTCTGTTATCCTGCCTCTGGGCATATAATACCACCCACAGGAAGGATTAGGAGAAAATACCAGATGTTAGGGTTGAATGAGTTTTTCAGAAGCTTTAATATTCATTATTTCATTGTCCTAGAGCCCCTGAAGAGCAATTGTTCCCACTTTACAGATGGAAAACAGAATTAAGTAATTTGTTCAAGGTCAACAGAAACATGTGAGAGAGACCTGGATCTTAGCTTGGCCACTTATTAGCTGTGTGCTTCTTTAACTTCCCTCAGTCAACTGTGAAACAGAAATACTAATAACATCTCTTGCAAGAAGCAAAGAAGAATATGTAAAGCATACAGCATAGAGTTTTGTATTAAAGGTGCTCAATAAATATTTTTTAAAATTTATATAGTACACCATGATCAAGTGGGGTTTATTCCAAAGATACAAGATTGGTTCAACATACAGAAATCAATAAATGTAATTCATCACATCAATAGACTTAAAGATAAGAATCATGATCATCTCAATAGATGCAGAAGAAGCATTCAACAAAACACAGCATGGCTTCATGTTCAAAACACTAGAAACTAAGGATAATAGGAACATATCTCAACATTGTAAAAGTTATCTATGTGAAGCCCCAGGCCAATATCATTTTAAATGGAGAAAAATTGAAAGTATTCCCTCTAAAATCTGGAACAAGACAGGGATGTCTCTTTCACAACTTCTATTTATCATTGTTCTTGAAACTCTAACCAGAGCAATTAGACAGATGAAAGAAATTAAAGGGATATGGATAAGAAAAGAAGAACTCAAACTATCACTATTTGCTGATGACATGATTCTATAACTAGAAGATACAAAAAAATAAAACCCACCAGAAAACTTCTAGAACTAATAAATAAATTCAGCAAAGTAGCAGGATATACAATCAACACCATAAATCAAAGGCATTTCTGTACCTAAGTGACAAATCCTCTGAAAGAGAAACTAGAAAAACTACCCTATTTACAATAGCCTCAAAAAAATAAAAAGTAAAATGAAATACTTCAAAATCAACTTAATGAAAGAGCTCTACAATGAAAACTACAAAATGCTAAAGAAAGAAATTAAAGAAGACCTTAGAGATAAAAAGATCTACCTTGTTCTTGGATGGGCAAAATCAATATTGTCAAAATAATCATACTACAAAAAGAACTATACAGATTTAATGCAATTCCAAGCAAAATCACAATGATATTCCTCATAGAAACAGAAAAAATAGTCATAAAATTCCTCTGGAAAAAATAAGAGACCCAGAATAGCTAAAGCAATTCTTAGCAAGAAGAGTGAAGAAGGTGGCATCACTATACCAGGCCTAAACTATACTACAGAGCAATAGTAACAAAAATGGCATGGCATTGGCACCAAAATAGACTTGAAGACCAAAGTTACAGAATATAGAACACGGAGACAAAGCCACATAAATACAGTTATTTCATATTAGACAAAGGCACAGAAAACATATATTGGAGAAATGATGGCCTCTTCAACAAATGGTGCTGGGAAAACTGGAAATCCATATGCAAGAAAATGAAATTAAGCCCATATCTATCACCATGCACAAAACTCAACTCAAAGTGGATCAAGGACCTAGGAATTAGACCAGAGACCCTCCACCTAACAGAAGAAAAAGTAGGCCCAAATCTTCATCATGTCAATTAGGCCCTGACTTCCTTAATAAGACTCCTATAGCACAAGAAATAAAATCAAGAATCAATAAATGGAATGGATTCAAACTCAAATGCTTCTTCCCAGAAAAAGAAACAATCAGTGAGGTCAATAGAGAGCCTACAGAATGGTAGGAAAGTTTTACCACATACACATCAGACAGAGCTCTAATCTCTAGGATATATAAAGAACTCAAAAATTTTTAACACCAAAAAAATCAAATAACCCAATCAATAAATGGGCCAAGGAATTAAACAGACACTTCTCAGAAGGTGATATACAATCAATGAACAAATACATGAAAAAAAAATGTTCAACATTGCTAGCAACTAGAGAAATGGAAATCAAAACTACTCTAAGACATCATCTCACTCCAGTCAGAATGGCAGCTATTAAGGATACAAACAACAATAAGTGTTGGTGAGGATGTGGAGAAAGACACACTCACACATTGCTGGTGGAACTGCAAATTGGTGCAACCAATCTGGAAAGCAGTATGGAGATTCCTTGGAAAACTTAGAATGCGACCACTATTTGACTCAGCTATCCCACTCCTTGCTTTATACACAAAGGACTTAAAAACAGAATACTACAGTGATGCACTCACATAAATGGTTATAGAAGCACAATTCATAATAGCTAAATGCCCTTCAGTAGATGAATGGATAAATAAAATGTATATATACACAATGGAATATTATTCAGCATTAAAAGAGAATAAAATTATGGCATTTTCAGGTAAATGATGGAGTTGGAGAATTGTAGGGATTCTGACCGTGGAAATATACAGGGAAGTATTCCTCTGGTTAAAAAAAAAAAAAAAGTCCTGGGATTGTGGGGTGGGTAACAGGTACTCTCTTTCCCACCTTTAGAATGCCCTGCAGTTTCTCCTGGGAACTAGTAATCTAATTAATACATGTGCTATGTCTAGCTGCTGTGGCAACGCTGGTAGAGTCTTATCAGCCTGGCCCTTGCTCTCAGGCACACAGCTCCTGGGAATAAAGGAATTCTCTTTTTAGACAACCATAATGTTTCACTGAGCCTAAACCTGTCCACATAACAGTAACTTTATACAATAGACTTTCTTGAGAGGTACACAAAGCTCCTCACAATACACATTGAAACTTAGTATGCAACTGAGGAATAAGTTGCATAACATTGCTAAGTCTGTAACCTGCCTAGTAATACAATGAACAATATGTACTAATGATATCACTGACCGAAATTAACCTATTGATATAAATAAAGCTTGGCAGCTTGGTCTCTCTGCCAATCTGCCATCTTTTTTCCTGCCTCTACATCTTGACTTTGTGACTCCATTTTTTTTCCTTGCAGAGAATATTATGCTCAGTGAAGTAAGCCAATCCCAAAAAAAAACAAATGCCAAACGTATTCTCTGATATGATAATGCTGATACAAAATGGGGATGGTGGGGGAGCATGGGAGGAATGGAGGAACTTTAGATAGGCAAAGGGGAGAGAGGGAAAGGGAGGGGGAAGAGGGTAGGAACATGGTGGAATGAGATGGACATCATTACCCTAAGTACATGTATAAAGACACGAATGGTGTGACTCTACTCTGTATACAACCAGAGACATGAAAAATTGTGCTCTAAATGTATACTATGAATTGAAACACATCCTACTGTCATATATAACAAATTAGAATAAACAAAAAAAATAAACCCACTCTATTTGTGTGTGATTTAATAACTTTTAATCACATGTAATAAGTTAAAACATAAACCACAATTAAACCAAGAAAAGAGGTATTATATGCTTTCTATAATATGGAAAAAGTAATAGGTGTCTAGAAGTTAGAGAATAAAAGACAGTAAAAATAAACAAGACACAGACAACTTCCTTGAAAGAATGGACTGATATTTACAGCCTGTCCTGGTTCCCTTTCATCCTTCATTAGACGCATTTCTATTTAACATTTAACAAAGCCAGGTTATTGCAAGTCAACCAATAACTTGTCTAATTTTTTTCTGGAAAAATTTTTAAGGAAATACTTTTTCTTGATTCATGAGAAAACTTTTGTCACATTGTAGTGTCTTCATTATCATCAATAAAAACAAATAATTATGACTGCTTCGTTCCATAAATTAAACAACCATGCACATCCCTTTTTCCTTTATAGTAAAGAAAGTGCTCACAAAAAATGATAAGTGACATTATCCCTTTGTAATTTAAATTAATATCATAACAGTCAAAAGGGCAGATCCAGAGAGTGGTAATAAAAGCTTTGGATCAGAAAGGAGTGTAAAGGAAGTTATTTCCACTCAGGGTGTGTCTTAAAGAATATTTAATTCCACAGCCAAAATGTGGATGATAACTTGAAATAATAGAATAGAAGCCTTAAAGTGTAAATAAAGAACCGATGACAATATAGTCACTGTTTGACACGTGGTGTTCAATACAGTAGCCATCAATCACATATAACTTATAATTTTAATTTTAATAAAATTAAGTAATATGAAAATTCAGTTCCTCCATTACATTGGGCACATTTTAAGTGCTCAATGCCCCCATAAGCTTAGTGGCTACCTCAGAAGAACATCCATCATTGCAGAAAGTTCCACTACTCAGTGCTGTGCAGAAGGAATGTAACTCACATTTGCAGGAGGTAAAAAGGAAATATAATATCTAGGAAAAAATTTAACCAAATTAATGATATATATATGATGAAATTTACAATACACCTACACTGAAGAAAGTAATTGAAGAAAACACTAAATAAAAGAAAGACATCCATGTCCATACATTGGAAGGATTGATATTTTTATAAATGTTCCATGCAACCTAAAGTGATCTATAAATTCAATACAGTCCCTATCAAAATTCTAATGTATTCTTTACAAAAGTATAAAATAGTCCTTAAATTCATATGGGACCTCAAAAGATTATACTAGTCAAAGTAACATTAAACCAAAAGAAAAAAAGCTACATCTAAATCATAATATCTAAATTCAAAAAAAGCCTAAAACAAAGCTATATCAACCAAACAACATGGAACTGGTGTAAAAATTGACACAAACCAATGTAACAAAATAGAGAGTGCAGATATTAATTCATGTATTTATAGTTAGCTTACTTTCAATAAAGACAATCTCTTTAATAAATGATGCTCAGAAAATTGCTTTAGAATGAAACTAAACTACCATCTCTCAACATAAACAAAAATCAACTCAAACTAGATCAAAGACTTGTAAAACCCCAAACTATAAAACTTCTAGAAGAAAACATAGGAAACTCCCTTTCAAAATTTTCATAGAGCTATCATTAGTCTGGGCAATGATTTTTTTTACATGACCCTACAAGCAAAAATACCAAAAGTAAAAATTGAAAATAATATAACAGCAAACTAAAAAGCTTCTTCACAACAAAGGAAATAATAGGGAGACTGAGGAGACAACCTACAGTATGAGAGAAAATATTTGAAATTTTTTCATTCAACAAGAGATTAACATTTAGCATATATAAAGAACTAAACTCAATAGCAAATAATAATGATAATATGATTTTTAAAAGGGCAAATAATCTGAATAAGCATTTCTCAAGTGAAAATATTCAGCAAAACTACAAAAAATTAATATGATTTAAAAGTGATAAAATGACTTGAATAAACATTCCTGAAAAGAAAATATATAAACAGCCAACAATTATACAAAAAATTGCTCAACATCACTAATCATCAGGGCAAAAATGGCAATAAGATATCATCTCATGCCAGTAGAATGGCTATTATCAAAAAAGACCAGAAAAAAATGCTGACAAGGATATAGAGAAAGAACTCCCACATAATGCTGGTAGGAATGTAAATTAAATATAAATGGAGAACAGTAAGAAGTTTCCTAAAAAAATTAGAAATCGAAGTACCATGATCCAGCATTCTCACTACTGGTTCCATATCCTAAGGAAATTAAATCAGTGTGTCAACAAGACATTTTTCATCCTGTGGATATTGCAGCCAAGATATGGAATCAACCCAGGTGCCATCAACAGACCAATGGATAAATAAAATGTGGCATACATACCCAATGGGATACTTTCCAGCTATTAAAAAAAAAACTAGAATTGTCATTGTCATTTGTGCAATTTGGATAAAAGTGGAGAACTTTATGTTAAGTGAAATAAGCCAAGCACAGAATGAAAAATACCATGTTTTCACATGTTGAAGTGGTGAAGTTGATACCATAAAACTAAGGAGTAAAATAGTAGTTATAGAGTCTGGGGAAGGTGTAGAAGAAGGGGAGGATGGAAATAGGCTGGTAATGGACCAAGGAGTACAGTTAGGAGGAATAACTCTAGTGTTCTATAGCATCATAGGATAACCATGGTCAAAAGTAATTAATGGTACATTTCAAAATAAATAACACAGAGGATTTTGAGCAGCCTCAACATCAAGAAATGATAAACCTTTGATGTATGATGGATATGCCAATTACCCTCATCTGATCATTACATATTGTAGACATGTATTGAAATGTCACACTGTACATTTATAAGTATCTATAATTATTATGTATTAATTAAAATAAGGATTATATAGTCCATCAAATAATAATAAAATAGTATATTTTGAAAAAAATCTATGGTTAGAAAATTTTTCTGTTGAAGTAATTTAAGGAGTAGAATTATATCTGATAAGTAATCAATGGTAAAGTATAAATCTTTGCATAACTAAGAATAATAGTCTTAATATATTTCTTAGGTATTTCATTAACATTTTTCGCAAAATTGAGAAACTACTAAATTTCATCTATTAATTAAAACACAAAATAATATTTGCCTATTATGAATAATCATACTTGGAGGAAAAAAATACAACAATTCTGGGCTGACCCAAAAATATAAGAACCTGTCTTACTTCACTTTTGTTTGATTAGATGTCATTTCAATAGCTCCTTTTGTAGTTTGGACATTTAAAGCTTGCAGGACAATATCAGCTTCTCCAGGGCAAATGATCAATCAGAGACAGAATAAGAGTCATTTTTTATTCCTGTATTATTCCTGACCAAAATGAAGAATGAAAATTTTATAATTATATAAAAGTTATTGTTAATTACTTCCTACATCTTTCATGAAATTTTATATTGTTTTACTTGTGCTTTTTTAATAAAAGACTCTTAAAGTCATTTTTCTCTATACTGAAAAATATCAGACAAGTTCTATTCAAGAGAAAGTTCATTGGTCTTGGAAACAAAGGAGAGAAGGTCTATTCCTGTTTGACATTTTTCATTGTGTGACAAAGTCTCATCACCTTTCTCTGCCTCCATTTTTCCATAGATCAAATACGTGTTTGAACTAAATGATCTACTGCTAAAGATGAGTTAGCATTTGCCAGGCTTTTACTCACTTCTGGCAGACATTACTAACCAAATAGTATCCTTTCCAATGAATCCTCAGCATCATTGGCACATCACCCTCCAAGAACAATCAATTAATTTACATTTGCGTAGTCAGCTTGACCTGTTCTAAAACCCAGTGGAGCCATAATAGCTTTCAAAATAGTATAAAATATATCTTCTTTTTTTATATAAAGGAAAGAATCAAAAAATACAGACTAAACTGTCTTGAATGAATCCCAAAAGTAATGATCTATTTGTGAATGATGATGACATGGACCACTGTGTCATTAAAATATTTAGGTGAGTAATGAAGGATTCAAAGCGATTGATCAAAGGTCATTCTGGGAGCATTCTAGAAGTTGTTTGAGAGCTGAAGGAGAAGACGGAGTGGTCCCAAAGACAGGAATAGCCAAAGTCAAAAGATGACCACTCCATGAACTAGAGCATCAGGCTGAAAAGACGTGTCACAAGAAGAGATTTTTCAAAGGAGGAGACAATTGGTTTTGATCACCAATCAGTGTAAAAAGTGAACAAATGTTGTGAAGAAGTCAAAGATTTACCCTAAAGTATGGTTTATTTCTCCTCTATTCAACACCCTATAGGGAGGTTTCTAGTTTATTTTCCTTTAAACCTTCCAATATAATTAAATTCCTATCACCTTGCACCAATTCATACATAAGATCAATCAATTCTCACTTTATTGATTTTATTAACTCATTAACTATTAATTATTACAAGATTAACTGTCATGTTTTAAAATGAGATTTACAATAACAACTGCATACTTTCTACTGGAAAAAGTATTGTCTTTATTATAAGACAATTATCTTTTAAGTGAGATTCATTATTTAATTATAAGATTAATATACACCATCATCTGTTAGATTATTGCAAAATCAGGTGTTGGCAGGAGTTCCTCAGATTCATGTGATGGATTTATAAGTCAATTTAAAGCTATATATGAGATAAGCTTGGGAAATTTTTTGATCCACATAATTCTATGGTTTGTTATTTAGTATCAGCATCAACAAACTATGAATTGAGCTAAATATCTGTGACTCCCTCCCCTCTAATGCCTAACTGATCAGTATATGTAGAATTCCAATGTCTTTCAGCATGGTCACTGTCCCTTACTGAGAAGGCTCCAGCGAATGGTGTCCTACTTTTACAGATTGTCACCTCCTGCCCTCCAACACCTTCTCCTAGAAAACTAAGGGGCAAAAAATATGGATGGAATGGGATTCTCAGTTCTCAGACCTACTTTAATTAATTGTATGACTTTCTACAGTTGCTTAACACTTTTTTTTTTTTTTTTTGGTACTAGGGATTGAACTCAGGGGCACTCAACCACTGAGTCACACCCCCAGCCCTATTTTGTATTTTATTTAAAGAAAGAGTCTCACTGAGTTGCTCAGTGCCTCACTTTTGATGGGGCTGGCTTTGAACACACACTCCTCCTGCCTCAGCCTCCCAAACTGCTGAGATTATAGGTGTGCACAATCCTGCCCAGTTTAAAGTGCCTTATAACACTTTTTAATATCTTTTTCTTATTTAAAGATATGGAGAGTACTATCTGTATCTTAGTTCTGTTATGAGGTTTAAGTAAAATGAAACACTTAATATCATATATATTGCCAGACACCTTGTAACTTTCCAAAATAAGTTATTAGTATAATCATTATCACTCCCATTCCATTAGGATACTCTGTTCTGACAAATGAGACCCCATAACCTGAAAATTAATTCATAATGGTATGTTAAATGTTGACACTATAATCTTGATCAGTCTTGAGAGTTAGGCATTGGGTAAATATTGCGATGGAATAATTATATTCTGTAGCTGATGCTTATCCAAGACTTTCTCATATTTATGTCTTCAATTTTCATGGATATTAAAACTCCAAAGAAGTAAGATAACATGATCAGACAAATCTGAAAAACTACTGAATAAAACAAAATTGAAAAGGATTTTTTACTGTAGCAATTCTCCAAATTTATTAATATGCTCATATACATTGTATTTGGGAAGGAATCTTCAAAAACCAATTGGAGCTCTTGAGTCATTTCCAGACCCTGGGTCCTCTGAAACAAACTAGAGAAACCCTGATAGAGGAAGGGCATTCATAGAAAAATGTGATGCATGGTCTATTGTTTCTGTTAGTTCCTTCATAGTTCTAGATAATTTCCCAAGTTATCCAGTTTATAGGGTGCAAAACACAAATGACTGCATCAAAATTTCTTAAAATATCTAGTCAAATTCTGTGTCATAAAATTGACATTTCTGGAGAAGCATTGAACCGTCTGCCTTCCTTTGTTTCTCACTGCAAATTACTTGAAATTGAGGACTTGCTTAAAAAGTGCTTATACCTGTTCCCGTCTGTCTTCGTCTCTTCAAAAATACCCCATTCTGTGCTTCAATAAAGATGCTAATTCTCATATTATTTCCCCTGCAATGAGTTTCTAATTATATCTGGATAATCAAGAGCAACACTTGTGCATACTTCCTGAGAACTGCATATAAAGAATCCAAATAACTAAAATGCTTGGATTGGAATTTATGTATTTCTGCCTTAAATACTTTTCCAAAATAAAAGTGGTAGCCAGTAGCAACCTCAGTGCCAATTAATATACATGATGCTCTCCAGCTGAGTACAGAAATGTGATTACTGACAAAGAACAAAAATGGAAGAAGAGGGGGAGGACTTACAATTATGCACATTCGCCGTACTGCATTTTTGTTTTGCAATCTGGGAATTTTAGAGATAATCATGTGACCATAAAAGGTAGTCCCCAGAAAGTCTGGGCTCAGATGGGGAAAACACTTCATATGGAGATTCAGGAATGGAAAACCGAAGTAAACAAAATGACAAAAATGATGAGGGAGATATCATCTAATTGAAGAGTTTTATTGGAAAATTGTATTTATTTTTATTGGTGCATCGTAATTATACATAATAGTGGGATTCATTATGTTATATTCATGCATGCACATAGCGTAATTTAATTAAATAGTCTCAAATTTAAAAATTAAAGCTTGAAATACATATTTCTTAGTAACAATAATAGAATTGTTCTTAACAATAAATACATTCTTTCTCTCCTTTCATTTTTACTGTAACCTGAGGATATGAATATTTTATATTGAAACATAAGTAATTGTCTTAAATAAGTAATCACCTATGTGACAAAGAGTAACATTTTGGGGTACAAGTATTTACATGCATAATCTCAGTTATAGAAAGGAATATGTGTATAATTTTACAGACTAAAGCATCAGTAGAGTAGCACATTCCCAACATCACAAAAAGAGCAAATTTCAGAACGTGATTCCAACCCAGATCGCCATGATTTCAGTTCCAGGCTCTTAGATAGCTAAACTATTAT
The DNA here is from genome assembly GCF_964194105.1 of Spermophilus citellus. Classification (NCBI taxonomy): domain Eukaryota; kingdom Metazoa; phylum Chordata; class Mammalia; order Rodentia; family Sciuridae; genus Spermophilus; species Spermophilus citellus. Next base: position 121,044,178 of record NC_138189.1, read on the forward strand.
GCTGTAGTCCTCTCCTGTGTGAATCGTGAAGAGACTTCAAAATCTGATACACATACCTAAAGTCATTCTAGAACTGGGCTTATCTTTCCCCATGAGAGTTTGTGGACACAGCCCTGGAAAACTAATTTCCATATTTTCTGAAAAGAATAGTGTATATTTAGAAGACTGCTAGAATATCTTTTCTTAGAAGTATCTGCCTTGTCTTTGTCCCATACTACAGCTCTTCCTATCAGCCCATTTCTGGTTGGTACACCATGCACTTGTTGATGCCAACTCTAAGAGATGCTTTTCAGATCCACCACTGTAAAGGCAGCCTGACTTGGCTTGTGGGATTGTCGAAATCTGTATCAGAACTTTGTCTTCACTTAGGATATCTATCAGAGACTACTTTTAAAATACAATGGCAGGGCTAGGATTGTGGCTCAGTGTTAGAGCATTAGCCTAGCAAGTTCCATCCTCAGCACCATATATAAATAAATAACATAAACATACTGTGTCCAACTACAACTGAAAAATAAATATTTAAAAATAAACACAATGGCATGCAATTGAGAAGTATATCAGTCTGATCTACCCATATAATATTAAATACTTCACAATCATCTTCCTCCCAATTCTAGAATCTATACCAAATAACATTGTGGATTGAAAAGTATCTGGCAAGGTTGTCATTTTATCGACAGGATAAAACAAGGTCAAGAGGGGATTGCTCAGCTCAGGCAGCCTTTTACATTGAAAATACAACTTTATTTATGTTTTCATTGAGAACTATTTTTGAGCCACTAAGTACTCCTTAGTTGCATCTGCAGCATTTTATCACGTGGGGAAGTTAAAGAATATTAACAGGCAGATTTTCATTCCCTCTACTTGGTTTGCAATCCTTGAGCACATTCTTGAAGGCAAAGTCAGTTTATCTTATTGTACTCTGTTCTTATTTTATAATTTTTTCTGAGTTTCCATGTAATTTACTTTTGTATTATATCCTGAATTTTTCAAAAATCCATTTGGTGTAGGAAATCATCAGGAGCAACATTCATTCCAGCCATGTATTCAACTACCTAAAAATCTGTCATAAGAATTTTTCCTACTGAAATCTCCAAGATTTCATAATCTACCTTTACTTTTAAAGACTGAGAGATACAGTAGTTTGAAGAAAACAATTAAAAAGATGGGGTAAGAATCAAAAACCTAAGACATTATTCTTACTCGGATGTGATTCTAATCAAATCATTTAATCTTTTTAAGCTTGGCATATTTATCTATAACCTAGAGCTAATTATACCTGTCCTGCTTACCTCACATGGTTGATTTGAGATTAAATGTGATAATGAGTGTGAGACTGCTTTGTTAGCTGTTAGTCACCACCAATTAAGTTATTCATTTATTCATGCATCCATTTATCCAAGTTTTTTTTTAGCTCTTTCCCTAAGTCAGCTCTCTGCTAAGAACTGAGCACATAGAAGTGACTCAAGATGCTATCCCTGTGGATATTAAGTTCTAAAGGGGTAACGGATATTAACAAAAACATAGAGAAATAAATATATGATTGAATTGTGATCAATTCAATGACCAGGGTACTATGAACAAGAATAATAATAGAGACCTATTTTGGATTCGGGGAAAGTCTCTAAAATTAATAGTATTTAAAGAAGGATGAGCAGGAGATGGACAAAGAATGAGGAGAGTAGTGGTAAAAAGAACCCTAACTATAGGACACAGTACCTATTATTGCCTTAAAAGAGAAATAATTTTGAGTTATACAGAAATAAAAAGCAGGCAGAAGAAAATGATGTTAAAATAATATGAGGTAGATAACCAGGGGCTAGATAGCATAAACACACACACACAAAAAAAAATGTTCTTCTTGTGAAGAATATTGGTTTTTATTTTAAGTGCAATGGAAAGTTATTAAAGAGTATTAGGCAATGGGTCAATGTATCATGAACAGTGTTTATAAATAAACATTTCAGTTATGTGTGGATTGTGTTAGAGATCAGCTTTTGTGGTTACAAAAAAAGAATCAATGATGAATTCAAAATTGGCCCTCAAGGTGGGAGAATAAAATATCAATAGGAATAATGTTTCATTTCTTCATCAAGGATCAGCTGGACGAAGATGCTGCAGGGGAATGGGAGGGTCAGGAGACAAGAGCTTATTGGCAACTTGCTAAGATGGAAAATGCTATACTAACATGAAATATGAAGTCTACAGATTAAACTGGGCCAAAAATATCCGAAATAATCCATGCTATGGTTTAAGTGTAGCCCCTCCAAAACCCAGGTGTTGCCAACATGACAGTGTTAAAAGGTAGGGCTGTTAAGGGGTGATGTGGTCTGGAGGACTCCTCCCTCATGAATGGGATTAAGATCTTTATGAAGAAGGCTTCACCCAGGTTTTTCCCCTCTGATGGAGGCAGCACTCAAGGCACCATATTGAAAACAGTTGCAGGTGTCTCCATGGGACACCTAGACTCCAGAGCTGTGAGAAAATAAATATCTAATAAATCATCCAGCCCATGGCATTTTCTTACAGTAGCAAAAAGATAATCTGGTTAGCTATGATGTCACTAAATCTTCCTTACTCATGAGTTGTATTATTCCAATGTTTTCAATACAGCTCAGTTGGGACCATAGGTTCACCATCTTTTAAAGATCTAAAACTTCTAAAATTCAAATGTGTTTTGATAACTCATTTATCAACAATAATTGCCAAAATAGAACCAAATTGGTTAGCAAAACCCACCCTGAAATGATGGAAGCCTTTAGTCTTTATTTCACCCTGTTGAGCTCAATTATTTGCATGTTTCACCATGGATATACAAACATATTTGATTACATGATATTGTCATAGATCCTTCCAACAAAGTAGTAGAATATATGATATGAGTCCTTTTATCACCTTTCAAAAAATCTTTAAAATTCTGAATTCAGATGTATATTTGGCCCCAGGGATTTCAGAGTAGAGAATATGAGTTTATAATAACATTCACCTTCTTAGGAATTATTGTGTGCTTACCAATCAATCTGCTGAATTGCCAAGGACAACAAAAGAGCTTATTCTACACTTCCATAGATTAAGGAGCGAGCTATCATAATAAATGGTTAAATCACCTATTCTCATCTCAAACAGCAAAGTAAGATTTGGGCCAGTTCTAAAGGGGTGCTCATTTTGTTTGCTTATTTCTTTGTCTTTAACTTAAAATGATTCAAAATTCTAGATAAGTAATGTGAAAAGAAAAAGCCTACTGGTCCTTCCCTGAATCTTCATTTCCCTTTGGTTTTGGTTTTCTTAATAAGAAGAAGCATACCCACAGGAACTGCAGCTACGTGTGGCCATGGAACCTCTGCATCCCCACAAATTGAGTCTATTAATTTTTGAATACCTATAAACGCCAGGCCTTCAACCAGATACTTAACATGCATAATCTTCATAATATTTATAACAACCTTGCAATGTAAACATGATTTTCAATTTATACATGCAAAATCATATATGGAGAAAAATCAAATAATCAGCCCAAGGATGCAAAACTTGTAAGAAATGAAAGGAGATTCTAACTCCCACAGCTCAAATGGTCCAGGATTTAATACCAAGTCAACTCCCAAAATAATAACTACTAATATTTTTGCAGTACTTGACAGTGAAAAAATGCAATAACTTTGGGGTTTAAAAACAACATTTGAAATGGAAAAACAATTCTCTTTGAAATGACAAAACAGAAACCAAGGATGAGGAGTGATGTCCCTTTGGTCATCCAACTGGAGATTGGTAGACCCAATTCCAAGAAACAGAGCACTGGCCCTAAGCTGAGCCCTCTTTTGTTATTCTGAGTGACTCCTGAAGTTCAAAGATTTAGAATTGAAAAGTCAGAGTTTCTTTTGTCTTATTTTTATTACAAACCCAAGAGTTCGAGCCTCACAGGAGTTAAGAATCAGAATCATGGCTGTGTGATAAAACAGTTCTTGTTGAATTGTTTATTTCAACCAATCCCAACTTTATTTACAGTGAGTTCACATAGCACTTCTAGCTCTTTGCTTTTTTTTCTTTCATCTATTTGATATAGTCTCTAGAAAAACTCAAGAATTTCAATGATGTAGCAGTTATTGGTTTGCATCTACCTTCTTGTGGCCTACATTATTTCCTTCATGAAAATAAGTAAATTATGTGAAATTTACTACTTAAGTTATGTATTAGTTATTGAATTATTTTACAACATTTAAAACACTCAACTTCCAAATAATTAGAAACAATACATCTCATCAAAAGTAAGATAATATTGGGGACACAGAGGTTTCGTGGCCACACGTAAGCTGCAGTAACTGTGGGTATGTTTCTTCCTTTTAAGAAAACCAAAATCAAAGGGAAGTGAAGATTCAGGGAAAGACCAGTAGGATTTTCCTTTTCACATTACTTGTCTAGAATTTTGGATCATTTTAACCTAAAAACAAAGAAATAAGCAAACACACATAGCTCAGTGGTACAACACGTGCCCAGCATACATGAGGACCTGGGTTTGATCCTCAGCACCAAAACTAATAAGGAAAAGAAAATATCAAGAGAAGAAAGAACAACAGTTCACTTTGGGTCAGAAATGGTCAACAACCATTTCTCCACCCACCTATCCCCCAATTCAAGACCTGAGATTGGAATGGAAGGACAGATAGGCCTTTAATCTGGAGAGATGCAGGGAAATTATCTTGAGCCTCAAATTCTTTACAGATCTCTCTACTCTCTAGTTTGGGATACGAATGTCCACTGTGTGAAGGAAAATTTTATTCCAGAAATACTGAAAGAGGTCAGAGTTTAGGGCAGAAAAAAAGGAAGCAAAGAACAGAGAGCTTCACCCACTGGAGGCTCATCAACATAAACACCCCTTCCAATTCTTTCCCTTGTTTTCTAGCTCAACTCAGTTCCACAGAAGAGGACAGGGCAAAAGTTTTCTCTTGAAAAAAAAATCAATCGTAATATTGCATGTGCTCTTCCTGCTACCCAGACATGTTTCTTAACCCTCCCAGCTCACACCAACTCACCTTTCAAGATTGAAGCTAAATGCATCACCTGGGAGGTTCTCTTATTCCTCTGTCTTGGTTAAATATTACTCCCAAGAGTTCCATTGTACCCTATTTAAGTATCAGTCTCCTTTTAAATATATGGCCTTTGGGCTGGGGGTGAATCTCAGCAGTAGAACTCTTGCTTAGCAAGCAGAAGGCCCTGGGCTCAATCCCCTACACTGCAAAAACAAACAAGTAAATAGCATTAAGGTTTGACTCCTTGAGAGCAAAGACTATGTCATACCTTTTGTTTCTCTGAGATCTAATATGACCATGAAAGATGGAATATTTTCAACATACATTATTTTTTATGTCCAAATCTCCTTTTAAGCATCCTCAGTTAGCGAAGAATTTTCTTCCTTCACCCTGAGAGGATCTATGCCTTTTCTGCTTACTATGAGACTTAGTTCAGTGAGAATCAATTCAATTGATTAATTAAGATATCCTACCCAGTGCAATAATCAAAACATTGAGCTTTACTTGGAGTTAAATCTTCCCTTTTCTATCTGATAGGCCTGAGATTAGCAGCTACTTGTTTTCTGGGGTATAACCAGATTATACTCTATCATGACTTTTATAGTTTGCTGTCCACAGCTTTTGGATCCTCTACATTTTTAGTTAAGGGAGAGAAAAGGAACTATTATATGCAGAAAGTTTAACTTGCCTGGGTATATCCTCTAGCTGTACTGTTACTCAAGGTGGGCTTTTCTTTCGTGGGCATTTTGTGAGTTCGTCTCCTGCTAGCCACCCCTGCCCCCACCCACCACCATGTCTCATCTGGCTGCTTCCTTTCTAGCTCTCTTCTTTAACTTCTGATTTTCTGGTCGTCATTGCAAAGTGCCTCTTTGCTAGTGCACCCTCACCCTCTGGTAGACAGATTGGGGGCAGAATCTCTCTTAAACTAATAGACTGGCATTTCTACCACAGGGTCTCCAGTGGAAGAGGGGAGCTACTTTAAGTGCAGCAGCAACTCCTCCCTCTCTTTGCTCTGCCACCTAGACTGACAGTCACAGCTCCTGCCAACATATGGCTCAGATATGTGTCTCAAGCCTGTCTTTCTGCTGCCTGGAGACACACATCAAACTTCTTGAGATCACAGACATAGAAATTAGTCACTATCACCCCTCCACTCCTACTTTAAAAAAAATCTTCAAAGTTCTTTTGTTCAATGTCTATTTTGATCATTCTATGACCCTAAATTATGTCAGAAATTTCAAGTGTCATGAAACTGTACTTTGGTATTTCCTTTAAGAATTCTCTTTGGACCTGGATATTCACTTTGAAATTTAAATATTATATCCTGGTACTTCAATCACACATCCAATTTATCCCACCCATTAGTAGAATGCATGACATGTTATAGGCAGTATGCATATTTGAGGGAAAATCTGATGATTTTATAACACTCTTTAGAGCATATAAATTGTCACTTCTATATTTTCCAGAGAGGACCTTCTAGATTTAGTACTTTTTTACTGAGTTAATTAACAAGATCCATATCCCATTATAATAAACCTCTTGGCAAAGTCATCCAGCAGTCACTATCTTATTTTAATAACTGCAATCTTTTCTTATAGCTTATCTACCAACAGAGCCAACACTACAAATTTTGCTCCTTCTCTAAGTGCTGACTGTGCAACGTCTTTACATAGACCTTGCTGCTCACTAAATCAGGCAAAAATCAGGGGCAAGAAATGGAATGCATGCAGGATGTGCAGTGAAGAATTCGCGGTTGAGCAGATTGAGCAGATAACAGCTCTTGAATTTAAATGTTGCCAACCAATACAGGCCACACTGAACACTCATAGCTGATTCACATAAAGCTCCCTGAACTTTAGAACTTAAAGTTTGATGCTAGCCTAGCATAAGTCATATGTGGTAAATTATATACACAGTATAATGACAAAAATATACTAAGGCATATTGAAATATCTTTTGCCATCTCTCCCTTTTTTTCTGTATTTTTCTCTCTCCGTCTTATGAATAACTCAATATCTGTTACTCTAAATATTTCTTTCAATGAAAATGACTAGTATAAAGCAAGACCTATTGAGACTATTTCGAATGTCATTCTATCTTTTCTTTCATGATCATCATAGTGAGTATCTGATCTATACCTTATTCAATCAAAGGCAACCATTTGCCTCTAGGATAAGATTAGAAATTTTCAAAGAAAGAATGAAAAGGAGTTGGGGGAGACTCTGGTAACAAATTCATCTCACCTGCAAAATGGAATTTTGCAGGAAGAAAATGCCTTACAAATTGCATTGTTGTTTTGAGAACAAATGTCTTAGATGTCCTTCTCTCTCCTTTAGCAGTTAAAACTAAGCATGGGAAATTCAGGTCATCCAATACTCTCATAAAATAGAAAATATGCCCCATATTATTAGGGAAATGAAACTATAATATTTATTACTTTGCAAAATAGCCTAACTAAAATAAAAGAAGTGCTCTTTCACTCTCAAAGGTGAGTTGGTGTGAGCTGGGAGGGTTAAGAATATGAAGAAAAAAGAGCTGGGAGGGTTAAGAATATGAAGAAAAAAGAGAATAAAGACTAGACTGGAAACAACGGTCAGATATCTAGATCCAAAGGCCATTCCTTAGTGTTTCATTTTCATGAAAGGAAAATGTGTTCAGTGGTTAGGGGTATTCATGTATTACAACTCATCTAAGAATTTGACAGGGACCTCCTTCCAAATTGCTCTAAAGCAACTTCAAGGTTAGCCATTTGATTCTTCTTTGGTGTAGATAAAATCCAGAGGTGGAAGCTTGAGAAAGCAGGTATGGAGTCTATTTAGAAAACAAGATTGCTTCATAAGCAAAGTAGTAACACCCACCCAGGCTTGGACTGAATAAAAATAACAGCAAAAGGTCAGAAGATACATGTTGAGGGGAGATGGAGCTTTGCCCAAACTTCAAGTCACTAGATCACAAATTGCACCATCCTTAGAACTGAACTGCAAATGCCAAAATGGCAGCTGCAGCCAAGTGGACTTGGCCTTGAAGACAGAGGCCAGCAGTCCCCTCCCAGTCTGCCATTAGTACTAAGCCACAAGCTCTCCCCAGAGATTACTCAGTCATCATTTTTAGGGACCAGAAAATGTCATCTATCTTGAGTATTTTTTAAAGTGCATATAAAAAACTCTTTTTTTCATGCTTCTTTTTCTTCTCTAATTTATTTCTGAGTATACATACTCACTGCATTTTAATGATTATAACTTAATGGCCAATTATTTTTTATAATTAGTTAAAAATTGACCCATTGCATTAAAAGGTTGCAGTCAATCCATCCATTTAAAGACTACTAATCCTCCTATCACTATACATTATTTTATAATCATCATCAAAATGTTCTTGCCAGGGAAATAGGTGAGGGGAAAATTAATTTTACCAAAGAATAATAAAAAGTAAATAAGCAAAAAAAAAAAAGTCATCAGAGTTGGAGTTGTTTTAAAAAGATACTTTATAATATCCTTTTAAAATTTTATTTGTTCTTTTTAGTTATACATAACAGTAGACTATATTTTGATATATTTATACAAACCTGGAAAATATCTTATTCTATTTAGGATCCCAGTCTTGTGGATATACACGATGTTGAGATTCACTCTGATGTATTCAAATATGTCTGTAGGAAAGTTTTCACTGACTCAAGTTATTACATAGCACATTTATTGAGTGCTTAATATAAATAGGATACTATATATTTTATTTTCCATGCATCTCTCATTAGGTATACTTATTCAACATATATATTTTCCCTGCTGGTTGTTACAGTTTATATCTGGTGTGGCCCCCAAAGGCTCATATGTTGACGATTGGTTCCCAATGCAGCAAAATTCAACTGTAGGGCTCTGGGGAAGTGATTGGATCATGAGGGCTTTGACCACATCTGTGGATTAATCACTAACACTCCAACTATATATAAAAACTGTTCTAGTTACCAGATAGAGAGTTAACATATCAGGCTAGACAGTGACCTGGACAGATACTATCCCTACTCTCATTTGACTTAACTTCTCATGGAGAATACAGACAAAAAGAAAAAAAAACAAATACATAATGAAATAATTTCAATTTTTAGTGAGTATTAACATTGAAACACACAAGAAAAGAAATCACCAAAAAAAAAAAAAAATCTTCTCTGGTTGGGGCAGTCAGGGAAGACTGCTGAGGAAAATATCTTGAAACTTAGATCTAAAGTAAACAAAAACAAAATAATGAATCCATTGTGGTGTGGTGTTGGGGGGAGGGTAAGGAGAGCATGCTTTGCAAGGTCCATCCCTTATGCCAATGGTAAAGACTGGAAACTGCTTGGAATGCTCACAAAACTGAAGGAAAAGATAGTTTGGCTTGAGTGTGGCAAAATAGGAGTGCAGTACAAGATAAATACACAACAAGTGATCTTGAAGAACCTTGCAGGCCATTGTAATAAATAAGAATTTTATTTTAAATTCAGTGGGAAAACCCTGAAGAAGGTAAAGGTAAAGAATGACTTGATCAGTTGAGGTAGTAAGGAGATTACAGTGTTGACAATGTGGAAATCAGATAGCAGACACACAAAATGGGAAAAGGCAGATAGATTATAGATTCTGGTAGCAATCCAAGCACAAGATAAATATGGTAGACTAAGGAGTTGGTATTATGGGTGAAAAAGAAAAAATGCAAGTCCGATTTTTGTTTTTGTTTGTTTTGAACCCAATTGTGTTTAACCATTGAGCCACACCCTCAGCCCTCTTTATTCTTTGAGACATGGTCTCACTAAATTGCTGAGGCTGGTTTTGAACTCACGATCCTCCTGCCTCAGCCTCCTGAACCACTGTGATTACAGGTATGTGCCACAGTTCCAGCTGCAAGTCAGATTTTGGAAATCTGATCATCAGGCCTATAAATTATCTCAATGCTTGGGTTTAAAGGAAGGGAGGGGACAATTTCTTTTCAGGGTACACATACTTTCAGGGAACACAATGAGTAATTTGAAGTAGGGTAAACTTTAGATATGTGTGGGAAAATCAAGTGAAGATAAAAACTTAAAATTCAGGTATACAAATCTAAAGCACACAAGCAAGACCAGGGCCTGGGCCCCATTATCGTGAAAATGGGATTAAAATCCATGAGAATTTATTAAGGCAGTCCAAGGAGAGTGAACAGTAAAAGAAAGAATTTTTAAAATGTTGTCCCAAATACCACAAAACTCTTTAAGGTGTTATACTATCCCCATGTTATAAAGTGCAGAAATTAAAAGGATCCATAATTTGCTCAAAGATTATTCAACTATTAAGAAACCCAAAGTTCTTTCCTGTAAAGAGCCAAGCTCTGACTTAAAGTAATTCAAACCCAAATTCCAATTCAAAATCAAACAAACCAAACCAATTAAACCCTGTTCATTGGCCTCTTAATTGGATTTTGCTCATATGACTTGATTATAATTTTCACCTAAAATTTCCTGAGTGTGACAGGTTATTCATTTAGTGTTTTTCATAAGTTCATACCAATACATTACGGAAGATGGAACCATTTGGTTTCTCACATTCATCTATGGAGAAGCTGTTTATTAATTTTTTACAAAGTGAAGAAGTTAGCTTCCCAGAGGGCCCTCATCTGTGACCTTCTAGCATCGCTGTATACAGCTGCCTGTGTATTAACCATGAAATCACAAGACTTCAATTGTCATTGCTTGTTTTTTTATTATAATTTAACATATAGAGACTGATGATTGATTTGAGTTTTGCAGAAAGTTGAACAAGCAACCCTTAAAAGTTTAAATCAATCTATGCTTAATACAGGCCATAGGATGCACACATTCTGTATATTTTTTTCAAAAATAAAATATTAGCAAATATGAAAAAAATCTGTTTTATTTTTAATTCACCAAGGTTAATAAGGTTCAGAATAATTGTATGAAAGGCTAATCATAATTTTAGTTTAAACATTTCCTTCTCATCCCATTCTGCAACCCTATTTAGTATAAATGTAGTGCTGCAGGATAAGAATTTGAAGAAAGTTCTGCACAATTATTCTTCACTTTTCTAAGGAGAATTGCCATAATCACATTCTTCACAACTTTTCAACAATGTAAAAACAGGCTCCCTGGGGGTATAAGAGATAAAGACACAGTATCTTTCTGAGATTTGGGGGATTAAATAGAATCACATTCACAAGACTTCAAGAATATACAAGGCTGCCTAGAATAGGTTATAAAAATCCATTTCACATATTATCAAAATTTTATAAATTTGAAATATTCATGTTCAGAGTTGTATTATAAAAGCTCCAGAAACTGAAAATCTGGATTTTGATCCAATTATTTTCATATGGTGCAATGAATGGTAACTACTACAGTAAAATATGAGCACTTTGGCCCCCAAAAGGAAAACTAGAATAAATTACTAAGACTGAATAGATGGTATGGGTATATCCAGTAACCTATTTTATAAAGTTGACATATTTTCAAGTGCAATCCAATAGACTCAATATGAACTCTATAAAATGCATATTCACAGGAACAAATGTGTCATACTTGAAGCACAATACATTATTCACAAACATACCCCAAGCTTTTCTTAGAGATTTATAGAGTAATTTATATGGAAAAATATATACATCTCAACATTCCATTCCATTCCAACTACTTTAAACTCATACTATTCTAAGCAGTATATTCTAAAAAGTAAACTTGAAAAATAAAATCTATATGGCTCATAGTTCAAAACAAAAAAAAAGTTTTTAAAAGGATGAACTCAAATTTATTTGCATAGACAAATATTTTTAAGTTTAAAAAATAACTAAAACCAATAGTTCTTCTTAAAAAATGATAATTACCTGTAAATACTGAATTCCATACTCAGAATTTCCACTAACTCCCAAATGAGCAAAAAAGTGCATTACACTAGAAAACCTAAATGGTAACAGGACGAATTTCCTAGTTAATTAAGTTTCATTTTGTTTTTGTAGCAGCAATGAGAACTTCTCAGGAAATTTCAACATGTGTAAGGAATGGCATATTCCACAAAAAAACACATTTGTATCTTCTCACCCCAAATTCATATACATGTCATTTGGTCCTCTGATTTAGTTTGTCTTCTATAATTGTAAAATCATCATACAAAGAAATTGAATCTTTTTAAGATATAATTTTCTTGTCTTCAGAGAAAATATGAAGAAAAAAAAGATTAAATGAGTTAAAGATGTGTTAAGAGTGCCCACATCTCTGCAGAAAGTCGTACATGTTGATTTTTATAATTCAGATTGAATGTAAATAAAGAGCTTCTTGTACTGATTCCTTTGATATTAAAAATATTCATAAGGAAGGTACTGGATTTTTTGCTCTGAAACCTTCTAAATATAGTATTTTTCTTTGTTTGTGACTGTGCACAAATGGCTTTGTCAATAGACAAGGAAATTACTGGATCTAGCTCCAAAGTAATGAAAAAATACCATAGCCAATTGCCACAAACTATGTTATTATTTTATAGTCACAAGTGATTCTAGATGATCTTTCATGGTTCCATTAGAGTCACCATCCCATAGTAAGACAGAAAATGATAATTCAATTATTATGGATGTTTCTGCTTAAAAAGCTATTATCTACTAATACACACTGAAATCACCACAAGGAATTGTCACCCGGCTCAGGTTTTCTTCTCACAATTAAACTTACAGCATGAGATGAACCTTGAATACTTCTATTCCCCTGCTAAATAAAATTGATAAGGAGTATATCTATTTATTTGGTGGAAAGGAAACAATTTTTATGGTTGGCCATATGAATGATGTTATAAAGTGTAAAAATGAAGTGTGTATATAGAAAGGTCAGTATTAGTCCAATTTAAAAATATAAATTCCTAAATCTACATGTCCGGTAAAGTCGCCATTCTGAGCTCACCCTACTTGGTCAGAGTTCATTGTTTTAAGAAGGGAAAGAATGTAGTAATGAGATTCCTGTATTTATCACAACCTTTTTATCTACAGATTTAAACAAATTGGAAATCTGAGACAAGTAGGGAATAATACAAGTCCCTTAGCATCCTAGGAACAAGAGGTGGTAAATCAATGAATGGAAGATGAATCTACAGTAAGGCTATGAGACACCACGAATGAGACAATGCTTTATTATCTACAAAATACTAATTGTTTCCAAAATTTCCTGATGTAACATAAAAAAAATTGTTTTAAAAGTGGGACATTTTACTTGATGGGAAGAGCAGAGCTTTCTACCTGAATGAGTTGATTCTGCTCCATTGTATGAAGGATGAATAGAAAGAAATGGCTACTTTATAACTGAATTGTGCAGGAAAAAAAGATTTTCAGAGATTTTGATTGGATGCTCCCACTCTGGGTGTCAAGAATGCCACCAAATCTAGAGAGAAACCTATGCACTGTAATAAAGGTGGCCTTGGAAAGACCTCATCCCAAGAAGCCAAATTCTAATACCTCAAGTGCAATAATGAAAGTCCATCCTCTGCTCTAAACTTATTGTGTGACTTTGGACAAGTGATTTAATTCTTTAATCTGGATGGTGTTATAATATAATGAAATAGTGCATTGAATCACTCCAGAGTGTTGGCACACATTTAATATTTTAATAAGTATATTAATGAAAGGTGTAGTTAAGATTTTCCTTCTGCAGGATGATTCTCTGAAGCAATGAATTTTGAGGACAGGGTAGAGTGAGAGGAAGAATGACAACCAAGGTAAGCATGCCCGCCCTAAGGAGCAGAGAAGAGAGACTCAGAATGAACAGAAGTAGAAGCAGAAACATAAAGACTATGAAGGGCACAAGACAGGAGGACAAAACATGCCAGAAAAGCCACCCACATAAAAAGACTGAAAACAGAAGGAAACACTATTAGATCCCATAGGAATTAAAGGCTTCTCAATGAAAAAGTTATATCATGAACACAGTTAAAAGACAAACACAAGGGCTCGGGCTCAATGGTAGAGAATTTGCCTCAGACACATGAGGCACTGGGTTCGATCCTCAGCAAGACATAAAAATAAATAAATCAAATAAAGTTATTCTGTCTATCTAGAACTAAAAAAATATTTTAAAAAAAGACAAAATGATTTTTAAAAATTCAAAAACATGCCTTCTTCCTAACTTTATAAAAAATACTTATTTTGAATATCTAAGAAACTTCTCTGCGTATAAAAAATAAATTTTACCTCTTTTGTTAGGTTGATTCCCAAATATTTTTTTTTTGAGGATATTGTGAATGGAGTGGTTGTCCTCATTTCCATTTCAGAGGATTTGTTGCTGATATACAGGAATGCCTTTGATTTATGCGTGTTGATTTTATATCCTGCCACTTTGCTGAATTCATTTATTAGCTCTAATAGTTTCTTTGTAGACCCTTTTGTGTCTACTAGGTATAGAATCATGTCATCTGCAAATAGTGATAATTTAAGTTCTTCTTTTCCTATTTTTATGCCTTTAATTTTTTTCATCTGTCTAATTGCTCTGGCCAGTGTTTCGAGAACTATGTTGAACAGAAGTGGTGAGAGAGGGCATCCCTGTCTTGTTCCAGATTTTAGAGGGAATGCCTTCAATTTTTCTCCATTCAGTATGATGCTAGCCTGAGGTTTAGCATAGATAGCTTTTACAATGTCAAGGTAAGTTCCTGTTATCCCTAGTTTTTCTAGTGTTTTGAACATAAAGGGATGCTGTACTTTGTCGAATGCTTTCTCTGTGTCTATCGAGATGATCACATGGTTCTTATTTTTAAGTCTATTGATGTGGTGAATAACATTTATTGATTTCTGTATATTGAACCAGCCTTGCATCCCGGGGATGAATCCTACTTGATCATGGTGCACAATTTTTTTGATATGTTTTTGAATCTGATTCACCAGAATTTTATTGAGGATCTTTGCATCTAGGTTCATTAGAGATATTGGTCTGTAGTTTTCTTTCTTTGAAGTGTCTTTGTCTGGTTTAGGAATCAGGGTGATGTTGGCCTCGTAGAATGAATTTGGAAGTTCTCCCTCTTTTTCTATTTCCTGAAATAGCTTGAAAAGTATTGGTATTGTGAAAACTACAGAACCCTAAAGAGAGAAATAGAAGAAGATCTTAGAAGATGGAAAAATATACCCTGTTCATGGATAGGCAAAACTAACATCATCAAAATGGCGATATTACCAAAAGTTCTCTATAGGTTTAATGCCATGCCAATCAAAATCCCAATGGCATTTCTTGTAGAAATAGAGAAAGCAATCATGAAATTCATATGGAAAAATAAAAGACCCAGAATAGCAAAAACAATGCTAAGCAGGAAGTGTGAATCAGGTGGTATAGCGATACCAGACTTCAAACTATACTACAGAGCAATAGTAACAAAAACAGCATGGTACTGGTACCAAAACAGGCGGGTGGACCAATGGTACAGAATAGAGGACACAGAAACCAGTCCACAAAACTACAACTATCTTATATTTGATAAAGGGGCTAAAAGCATGCAATGGAGGAAGGATAGCATCTTCAACAAATGGTGCTGGGAAAACTGGAAATCCATATGCAACAAAATGAAACTGAATCCCTTTCTCTCGCCATGCACAAAAGTTAACTCAAAATGGATCAAGGAGCTTGATATCAAATCAGAGACACGGCGTCTGATAGAAGAAAAAGTTGGCTACGATCTACATACTGTGGGGTTGGGCTCTAAATTCCTCAATAGGACACCCATAGCACAAGAGTTAATAACTAGAATCAACAAATGGGACTTACTCAAACTAAAAAGTTTTTTCTCAGCAAGAGAAACAACAAGAGAGGTAAATAGGGAGCCTACATCCTGGGAACAAATCTTTACTCCTCACACTTCAGATAGAGCCCTAATATCCAGAGTATACAAAGAACTCAAAAAATTAGACAATAAGATAACAAATAACCCAATCAACAAATGGGCCAAGGACCTGAACAGACACTTCTCAGAGGAGGACATACAATCAATCAACAAGTACATGAAAAAATGCTCACCATCTCTAGCAGTCAGAGAAATGCAAATCAAAACCACCCTAAGATACCATCTCACTCCAGTAAGATTGGCAGCCATTATGAAGTCAAACAACAACAAGTGCTGGCGAGGATGTGGGGAAAAGGGTACACTTGTACATTGTTGGTAGGACTGCAAATTGGTGCAGCCAATTTGGAAAGCAGTATGGAGATTTCTTGGAAAGCTGGGAATGGAACCACCATTTGATCCAGCTATTCCCCTTCTGGATCTATTCCCTAAAGACCTAAAAAGAGCATGCTACAGGGACACTGCTACATCGATGTTCATAGCAGCACAATTCACAATAGCAAGACTGTGGAAGCAACCTAGATGCCCTTCAATAGACGAATGGATAAAAAAAATGTGGCATTTATACACAATGGAGTATTACTCTGCATTAAAAAATGACAAAATCATAGAATTTGGAGGGAAATGGATGGCATTAGAGCAGATTATGCTAAGTGAAGCTAGCCAATCCCTAAAAAACAAATGCCAAATGTCTTCTTTGATATAAGGAGAGTAACTAAGAACAGAGTAGGGACGAAGAGCATGAGAAGAAGATTAACATTAAACAGGGATGAGAGGTGGGAGGGAAAGGGAGAGAGAAGGGAAATTGCATGGAAATGGAAGGAGACCCTCAGGGTTATACAAAATTACATACAAGAGAAAGTGAGGGGAAAGGGAAAAATAATACAAGGGGGAGAAATGAATTACAGTAGAGCGGGTAGAGAGAGAAGAGGGGAGGGGAGGGGGGGAGGGGATAGTAGAGGATAGGAAAGGAAGCAGAATACAACAGACACGAGTATGGCAATATGTAAATCAATGGAAGTGTAACTGATGTGATTCTGCAATCTGTATATGGGGTAAAAATGGGAGTTCATAACCCACTTGAATCAAAGTGTGAAATATGATATATTAAGAACTATGTAATGTTTTGAACAACCAACAATAAAAAAAATAAAATCAACACCCATAAAAAAAAGAAAAAATAAATTTATAAATCCATACTTCAGAAAAAAATGAAATAATGGTCCATGCACCCATGAAAATGTTAAAGTTTACTGGTAATGAAAGAATTGCTTTTTAAAATAATAATGAGAATCTCTCTTCATGTTTTACCTTAAGATCAGAAAACTAAAAATATGACCGTGACTTTGAGGTAAAAAAAAGCATTTTATTTTCCCACAGTTGCATCGGTGTGAATTGAATAATTCTTAGAATAATTAGCAAGAAATTTAAATGTGGTTAGAACTGTGATGTTGAGAGAAGATAAGATAGCTGGGTACACAGATAAATTCCTTTCCAACCTCCCTGACAATGTGGTGTGTGTGATTCAGCTGTGGAGTATGAGAACTGAGGACTTCTCTTGGCCCATATAAATCTTTCATGTAGTACCACAATCTGCTTCTCTTCTCCTACCTGTTGGTAGGATGTCTCCCCAGGTTACCAGAGAAGCCATGTGTTGACAAGAGCAGAACCTGCAGCCATTCTTCTAAGATTCTGAAGAGTGACCTTCCTTCTCGAGCCCAACCCCCAGACCCCACTTCGCCCTGGTTGATCTTTATGTGAGCAAAACATATGCACAGTGAAACACTATCAGCTTGGAGTTAGCACTAAAATGGACCATTAATTCTTCTTGTAGAAATGTATCCTATTTGTATTTAAGGCTATATATCAGCACATTAAATAAAATTAACTACAGAATACTTCTTTCATAAACTACTTTGTAACATTTAAAAATCATGTAAATTTTAAAGGGAAACAGATACAGAATGTTAGGTTAAAACCACCATTTGACCCAACTATCCCACTTCTTGTTTTATACCTGAAGGACTTAAAATCGGCATATTATAGTGATGCAGCCACATCAATATTTATAGCACCTCAATTCACAATAGCTAAACTATGGAACCAATTTAGGTTCCCTTCAATATATGATGGAATAATACTCTGTCTTAAAGAATCATCAAATTATGGCATTTAATGGGGAAATGGATGGAGCTGGAGAATATCATGCTAAGCAAAATAAGCCAATCCCCAAAAGCCAAAAGCTGAATGTTTTTTCTTATATTCAGATGCTAATTCACAATGGGTAGGGTGGGAGGAACTAGGGAAGAATAGAGTTACTTTAGATTTGGTAGAGGAGAGTGAAGGGAGGGGTGGTGTAAAAGGGTAGGAAGGATAGTAAAATGAATCAGACTTTATTACCCTATGTACATATAAAACTGTACAACCAGTGTGGTTCTATATCATGTACAAGCAGACGAAACTATACTCCATTATATATGATGTATCAATGTGCATCTACTGTCATGTATAACAAATTAAAATAAATTTTAAAAAAAATTATACACAAAGTCACATGATATATTGTCACTTACACACATGCAGTATATCCACAGTTTTTTGGTGGTTTGGTATTATGAGTAATTTTATGTTACATTTACATTTATTATCAAAAATTTCAGAGTAAATGCTTTATTCAGAAAAAAAAATGTTTTCATGCATATTTATAAGGACAGGAATAAGTGAAAAAGAGGAAGAAAAAGAAACAAAGAGAACACTTAGGTTGAAATCTGTGCCTATTGTGATATAGTTCACAATTTTGCCAACGCTGTTGGAACGAGTATGGTACTTCTGAGCAGTGTGCTGTAAATGGGGCACAGATGTGCTGAGATATGGAAGCTCTCAGGCAGCTGGACAACACACAGTAGATGGGAGCCCTGATGGTCTCCTTAAGGTTGCCAGCAGCCTTCTTGTTGACCCTAGTATTCCATATGAATACCGCCAGTTTTTTACATGCTCTATGATATGCATAATGCCAACAATCATCAACACACCCCCAAGTTAAATAAAAGAAATGCATTTCATATATACCCATTCCCTTTTATTCATACAGGATATGTTGAATAACCAGTGTTTACATTAGAAAAAAAATGTATCGAAAAAGTGTAGAATCCATAAACTAGATTAAATGCTATTAATAAAAACCTACCAATAATACAAATAGTACATCTAGTTTTACTATTTTTAATAGAAATTGAAATGATGAATCTATTTTCTTCTCTGACAAACTTACCAAAACATGGGGAAATTTTATTTAATGTTTCATGTTAAACATTTTCACTTCCTTTAAATCAGTTTTATACACAGATTCAAACAGAATTAATAAAACATTTTTAAATAGCTAGACTATATTGATAAAATGCAGCTATATGTTATCAGTCAGAAATGCATAGAAAGTGAGCCATACTTTTCTTGTTTAAATATATTCTTAATTATTGATGTAAGCTTATTTTATCTATTTTTATGTGGTGCTGAAAATTGAACCCAGTGCCTCACGCGTGGTAGGCAAGTGCTCTACCATTGAGCGACAACCCTAGTCTCATATTTTTCCCATTTGTATTTTGATGAGCATGAATGAAGTATCTGAAGATTAAAAACTTTCTAAAGCTCTAGGACACACATTTAAAACAGCACAATATTAGCATATGAATGATACAAAGGGGGAGACATGTACATTTAAAACAGGTTCTTATCCTAGTCTTCCACCCTGTGATATTAAATGAGTTTCAAAGAGTACATTGGTCCCATTGAAATTTACTTCATGAAATAAAATTGTATACTAAATGCTTCTCAAGAGATAAAAGAAACCCCACCAGCACCATCATGCACACCTGCCAGTGAGGATTAAACAAGAAAAAAATTAAAATGCCTGCCTTAGAAGAATTGTAAGGCATTCCCCCTTGAAGTTTCCATTTAAATAAAAAAAGTAAATGAGTCAAGTTTTCATCATATTTTTCAGATATGATGGTTAGTAAGTTACATTTTTAAGATTTTTTTGAAGATATGCTTAGATTCTCCTCTGAAATTCTCTTGTGGTACATTAGAAACAGAAATGCATTAAAGAATCAATTTTCTGCTTCAGAAATATGAATCTTTTAAACGACCTCAAACCCAGAAATGGCCTAGAATTTGTGGAGATGCTTAATTCTAGAGATAATTATGTTAGCAAGAGCATTTCTGGATCCAACAAAGTAATGAATTCCTCTGCCCCTCCCCAACAAAGTGCATACCAGCACAGCCAGCTGTCCATAGATCAAAGTTACCTGGATGGATCTCGAATAAAGCACCTGGGTGCCCCCCTTTGCTGTGTCCAGCACCCTGCACTCTTTTCTCAGGCCCTTGGGGCCCTGGGACCCATCACAATTGCATGCTCATTGCTCTTTGCTCTTTAGTGAGCTGTAACTGCCCTCCATGTGAGCAAGACCAATGTCCCATGACCTTCATTGCATCCTCATCTACTGGCACTGTACTGGTTGGTGCATGTTAAGATACTAAACAAATATGTATGAATAAGGAATGCATCCATTTATTCACACAATCTACAAATAGCTACTGAACAACTATTATGTACCAGTACTATCTCAAGCACTAGGGAAAGGTGATGAATAAAATAGAACATTGTACAGCAAAATCCAACACAGCAGACAGAAAGTAAAGTACACAGTAGTAAAGAAATATTGTTTTCAAAGAGGCAGCCATGGGAACCTCAAGCTTCATCCCAGGTGGGACTTTGAGGTCTAAGGATAAGAAGACTGGGAACACATGTGTGAGATCCCAGAAAGTCCAAACACAGGGATGGGAGATTCTGATTTAAAAACCAAGATGTTGTAGTTATTTGATGGGGTCTATAAGCAAGTTAAATATGAATATAAATGGTAATATGACCTAATTAGTGATCACAGAATTTTGAGGCCCAGGGAGGCTGATGCTATAAATAGACACTGATTGCAAACTCAAGCCACATACACATAAATTAATAGAACCTTTTGAGAGCAATATCTCTGAAATGAGATAGGCCAGATTTTATTATTCATAAACCCAGATATGTTATTCATATCTAGCCAAAACAAAATCTGGAGCAATTTTTTCAGTTAGTATTTTAATGAATTCATGCTTTAAAGTGATACATGCAAACTTAAATTAGGAGTAATTTAACAATATCAGTTTGCAAAAAGAAAGTGAATCCTGCACAGAAGCAGTATTGTCCCTTTCACACACATATGTAACCGTGTATCCTGTAATTTTTTGTTTTTCATTATAAAAAAATATGGCGTATAAATATATGGGTAGCTAATTCAGAAGAAAGGAAATGAATAGAGATTGGTAGAACAAAAGGATCAGAGAAAGGACTGAGAGGAGAAAAAAGAAGGCACTGAGGAAATGATCAAATTATGTCATGTTCAAATATGGCAGAATGACTCCCACTATTGTGTATACCTGTAATGCACCAATAAAAAACTAAAGAGAAAACTAAATATTAATCAAAATGCATACTAATACAATTTGCTTAAAAGCAAATGAGCATTCAAACAAACTGTTCAATTAGAAAGGTGGAAAATGCCAAGCTTTGAAACACAAATGGGGAAATGGAAAGTCTTGATTCAAACATTCTCATTCACAGCATAAATACATGTACTCTTTCTGGAATGCAGTCTGGCAGAACATATTGAAATAAAGGATGCCTAGAACCCTTCCATAAAGCTCTCTCACTTACATAAGAAGTCCAGATAAATACTCAGAAGGGTTCAAGGATTTTTAGTGCTTCTTTATTTACGATAGCAAGGGGTTCCAGGCAGTTTAAGTACCAATCAGTAAGGAAATGAACATTAAAAGGTAGTGTGTATGTACAATAGAATCTCGTTGGGTAATCTGCAGTCATAAATTATATCAGAACCTGACAAATCTCAAATGCAAAAATGATTTTAAATAGAATAAGACCTCTAGTCCAGAAAATTTGTATAAATTAAAATCTATATGCCCACAAACTGACACTTTTCAATTTTTTTACCTTTTTATTTTATTTATTTATTTATTTTACATAAGCTCTATTATTATTATTATTATTATTATTATTATTATTTGCATTACAATTCTTAATACACCTTTATACCACAATTTATCATATCTCTGTATATAAGATATGTCAACACCAAATTTACATCTTCATACATGTATTTTGTATAATGATGAGGGTCTCCTTCAAACAATCCATGTTATTCTCTTTCTCCCTCCCTTTCCCTCCCACGCCTCTTCCCTATCTAGAGGTAATCTTCCTCCCATGCTCTCCCTCCCTATCCCATTTTGAGTCACCCCCCTTATATCAAAGAAGACATTCAGCATTTGTTTTTGTTTTTTTGGACTTTTCAATTTTATAAGAATTCAAATATTTGAGAATACATATGAAACATATTATTAGAGTGGAATAATACATGAAGGAGAAAAGATGAAATGAATATAATGAGAGAATCCTGGAATAGAACAGTCATGACAATTTTTATGAAATGACTACTATAATTAATAACACTCTGAACCTTAAAATATTATACAAATACTAAAATACTGTCTATATATGCAAAAATATAAGCACTTTTATTTTGGTACTGGGGATTGCACCAGGGCACTTAACCACTCAGCCATATCCCCATCTTTTTTTGTGTTTTATTTAAAGACAAGGTCTCACTGAGTTGCTTAGGGCCTCACTAAATTGCTGAGGTTGTCTTTGAACTCTAAATACTCCTGCATCAGCTTCCCAAGCTGCAGGGATTACAGGTGTGTGCCACCACCCCGAAAAAAGACCCCTTTTTACTTTCTTCCTGCCTGAATTACTGTGTATATTCATATCACATATCTAGTTTCACATATGTAACTATAAATACAGCTTCATGTACATATAAAGAAAAGACAAATTAGATACAGCCTCCAGCCAAACCCACTGAAATTTTCCATATGAACTACATAGACTGAGAGGGTTCCCAGGGTTCTAAAAACAGCAAAATATCAGGCAAAATAGAATGAATTGGTCATTTTACTTCTTTATCAAATGAATAAATTAGAAAGCACACCCCTGCAATATGATATGCCTTCCACAGATCTCTATTATTGGCTTCCATGCCAGACCTTATAGCAAGCTATTTGATTTAAAAGGCCTTAGGGCATTAGAAGTTTAATTCTTGAAAATCCCATTCACTGAAATGACAAATTCAAATATCTTAGACATAAAGCTAATAACTGGATGCATACATACAAAATTTAATACAACTGAACACAAGGTTGAAAAGAAATTGTATATTTAATTACCTAAATTATCCAGGCCTTAAATTACATACAAAATTATGATAAAAACCAAAAAAAAAAAATAAGGTGTGGTACCATGTCAAGGTTTTTAACAGGAGAGAGTTGGGGGAACAAGCAAATATAAAAGTGTGAGTAGAAAACACCAATTTCATAAGTTAGATAATAATAAAATCCTTATTGTATTACAGTCATAATCTTATGCACTCTCTATTGAAACCAATATACAGAATTGTTTTGTTCACTTCATATAAAAATAGCATTAATATTATATAAAATAAGTTCATTTTTATTCCCCAAATCTAATCTGAAAGGTATAGAATTATTTTTTCATTCAATTATTTATTTTCTTTTCATTCTCAAACAAAAATCTCCACTGGGTTCTTGGAGACTATTACTTTTTTATACCTTATAAAATTTTATGGCTTATTTTGAAGACCAGAATAAATTACGCTTAACAATAAATAAACTACAGTATTTTATTTTCTTCAAGAGAAAGTGAGAGTGTCTGCATGAATGAATATGGGTTTTTGCTCCTTGGATAACATTTGAATCTACAGCAAAAATAATGTACTTTCATTCAGTTTTATAAACATTCACAAGGTAAAAAGTCACTCCAGGAACAATCTGACTCATCATAAAACTTTACACATTTGATACATGAATTTTTACTTTCAGAACTATCCAGGAGAGAGTGACACAACTTACGATGTAAAATAAGAATTGTTGATTTTCAAAATTGTAAAAATTCAGAATATTGGAAACATTACTGCATTTTTAAGAAATAATTTGATAGTCAATGGACCTTTATTTTATTTATTTATATCCAGTGCTGAGAATCGAACCCAGTGCCTCACACGTGCTAGGCAAGTGCTCTACCACTGAGCCACTACTCCAGCCCCACATTAGTGCATTTTTAATGGGAGTCCTCATTCTAATATTGTTTCTTACAGATTTTGCCTTTGGTAATACTATTAAAAAAATTAGCTTGGAGGGACAAAATCTATACCTTACCTATTTCCATGAAGGGTAGGAAGAAAGTATAGCATTTCATTTTATCCATAAGCATACCCAAAAATATGGTTGCCAGCAAGGATAACATCATGGCTTCCTGGCCTTCCAACAATGCGAGTGGTAAATTTATCCAAAGAAAGTAACAACAGCAAAAATCTTAAAATCACTCCAGAAAAGTAACCAACGAGAAATAGATAATATGACAGTGAAGATTTTAAAAGTGTGAAAAAATAACTAGCTATACTCATGCTTTGGCTGCACCGTGTCCTTCTCATGATACTTTAGGTCAGCCAAAGAATCCTGCACCCAGGTAGAAGCCAGATGTACATTTTGAAGTGATTCTGTTTAAAATATTCATCCCCAGGAGTCCTTAGCAAGCCAGAGCAAGAAACATGGTGAATTGGGCTTGTGGAGAGATGGAAGGAAGAAGAGGCTTTTGGTCTGGGGTGGCAATATTTGCTCTAACGGGTTATGAAAATTTACAAGTTGAGAGTCCAAGAGCTAAAGAGACACTTCTTCCCCCAACCAGGACGTCACACTAAAAATAAAATTTTTAAAAAAGGACCTGAAAGACATTGCGATGTCTCTAGACACAATGTCTTTCCATTATGTCTCCAGAGCTTCCTTTATTCATAAATTTCTCTATTCCACATCAAGTATAAGTAAAATAATTTTGACCTGCATTTCACTCTGGAGATTTGTGTTTATTTTAGCTTGTCTGAAGAACTGTATTGTATATTTTCTGCTAAACACATATACTTCAATGTTTTATTTTTTCCTTTTATTATAGCCTTCATATAATAAATATGTTTAGTGTTCTAAAGTTTTCTTTGTGATATAAACCAATGGAAATGCTTTCTTTTGTCAAATGAGTTAGAATTTCTTTTTTATATTCACTTTATTAATGTGTTAATTGTACCTATCAATGAATTTATTGTGATAATTCTGTACAAGCATACAATGTACAGTATGTTGATCAAATTCAAACATCCTATTTTACTCCTCTCACCCTAATATCTAGTGATCATTATTATATTTTAATTAGAGTTAGCTATTTTCTTTCTTTCTTCCTTCCTTCCTTCCTTCTTTCCTTTCTTTCTTTTATTCTTTCTTTCTTTTGTTCTTTCTTTCTTTCTTTCTTTTTAATATGGTTGGGGATCAACCCAAAACTTGGCACATGCTAAGCAAGCACTCTACCATTGAGCTACACCACCCCGCAGAGTTACCCTTTAATTCCATGTGTCTTTACATTTTAATCATTTGAGAAAGAACTAACTTTACATGATAAATTTTAAAATATATATTATTGCTAACATATTCTTATTTTAATATAATTGATAAGCAATTATTTAACAAATAATTATTAAACCCTTAGAATGAGTCCATTCTAGGATTATATTGATAATCAAAACATAGTTTCAGTCTTAATGGAACTAACAGTCTGGCAATTTGAAAAATAAAAACAATTTGGGCAGTGGGTGGGAAGCTTTACCAGAAATTGAACCTAGGGCCTTTTAACCACTGAGCCATATCCCCAGTCCTTTTTCTGTATTTCACTTAGAGACAGGGTCTCGCTAAATTGCTTAAGGCCTCACTAAATTGTTGAGTCTGGTTTTGAACTCGCAATCCTCCTGCCTCAGCCTCCCAAGCCATTGGGATTACAAGGGAGTGCCACGGAACACAACATGTTTTAAATAAAATACAGCAATATTATAAAAATTAATTTCCAGTAATATAACACTTTTAGTCTCTGAAAAACATTAATTGAGATATTTCTAGCAAATTAAGATATATTATAGCCACAGAATTATTAAAGGTTGGATTTAGTTTATTGTTAGGAAAACTGAGCTACATCATTCTGTGATTATCATTTTCAGGAACTTAGCTTGAGCTAATTTTTGAAGACCCTGAAATGTAGGTTTGTACTGCACTTTCCAAACTGGATTCTTAGAGTCATAGAAAATATATTGAACTATCAAATTTCTTGTGCAGAAAGTAGTGTATAAGCATGTATAGCAACATTTTTGTGGGGGAAAAATACTTTTGCTTCAGAAGATTTTAAATTAGAGCATTTAAAAAGTCACTTCTCTCTAGCCAGGTGCAGTGGCACATGCCTATAATCACAGGGGCTTGGGTGGTTGAGGCAGGAGGATTGCCAGTTGAAAGCCAGTCTCATCAAAAGCAAGGCACTAAGCAACTCAGTGAGACCCCATTTCTAAATAAAATACAAAATAGGGCTGAGGATGTGGCTTAGTGGCTGAGTGCTCCTGAGTTCAATCCCCAGTACCACCCCCCAAAAAAGTCACTTACTCTTATTTTAATTTAGTATCTTCCTGAACACTTTACTTTGGTGGAATAATACTCTGGGCATCTTGTTTTCTCTCTGACATACTTATAGCATATGCTCCAGTAGGGAAAAGAGTAGAGATACCAACTATTTCTGACCTTTAACCTTTGCTCTACACAGTTGTTCACACTTCCCCAGGGTCAAATGTTATTCCATTGCTGCTGTCCAACTACATAAAATGACACAACTACTTCAAACTCACTATTCTTAAAGCTACAAAAATCCACTAAATGACTGCCCTGTTTAAAAAATTTTTAGATACTGCTCTAACACAATAAGACAACGAAAAAGAAAGTTAAGACATTAAGCTAATGGCAGAGAAAAGAGAGAAACTCAATGATGTGCTTTATTATCTGGAATGTGAAAGAGGACTTGGGATGTATTATGTTTTCAATGTATATCTGTTAAATTAATGAACAAACAAATATGTCAGAAATTAACTCCGAGAAGCAAGAAAGAGTTTACAAGGAAGGCTCTGTGAAATACCACAAACAGAAAAATGAAGAGAAAGAAAACCCATATAATCTCTAAGGGTTGGTAAAATAAATTGGAAAATGAAAAATACACCCTATAGACACTAAGAATGTTATGACCAAGCTCACTCATGTAAAATTACTTACTGAACATATATAGATATAGATATAGATATAGATATAGATATAGATATAGATATAGATATAGATATAGATATAGATATAGATATAGATATAGATATAGATATAGATATTGATAGATAGATATAGATATATAGATAGATAGATTTGTATAAATAAAGCACTCCAGGTACCAGAGTTCCTGTGATAATCAAAGCAGGCCAGTTCTCCGCCAGCATACACCAATGATACATGGTGACTACAATGTCACCATACATTCTAGTATGGTGACAAATAAAAAACAGAAGACATGGCAGGACTTTTCTGTTTCAGCCTATGAAGTTGTAACTGCTCTGATAATTATCCTTCAGCCAAAACCAAACAAACCATCAATGAAAATAAAACAGAAAACAAAACAACAACACAAAGACATGTATATTTTCACATATGGGACCTCAGAGAGCCCAGGACTGTGAAATCTCCGAGAAAGAGTAAGTCTAAGAGCTGCCCAGCTTACTGCCCAGATGGTTTCCTGGGATGCAACAAACAGAACTTGGTAGTTCTCTGAATCGAAGATACAGATTAAAGAACTCAGGAGATGGCTAGAATTTGCAGGGCAGAGTCCTACCACAGAGGGACTATACAAAGAAAGAGTATAAGATCTCAGAAGGACCCTCTCATATCTTCCACAGAGTACAGTTCTGTGTCTTTGTGGGATGAAATTTAATGAAGTTGAGCAGGTGAAAGCACTAGAACACACAATTCCTAATACTCTACAGGCTGGGAATGGTTTGTGTTCCCACCAGGGAAATTGAAGAAACTCACATACACAGTGTATTTCCATAGAGATCTCAATAGGGTCACATCTTAATAGAGGGTATGTGTAAAGATTGCTCCTGACTCATCATAAAATAGCTTAACAGCAAGCCTCAAAAGGCAACAAAAGTAACTTAACTGTGGGTGCATTCATTTTCCATTGCTGTATAAAATCACCAGAAATTAATCTGCTTTACTCAAGATGTCAACCAAGTTGAAGTATCATCTCAACATTCATCTGGGGAAGAATCTGCTTCCAAACTCACTCAGGTTATTTGCAGACTTAATTCTTGTGCTTTTAATACTGAGGGCCCTGGCTTTTGCTTGATGTCCACTGGATACCACTCTGAGGTCTGGGATACCATCTTTAGGTCCATGTGCCATTGACTGGCCAACATGGCTACTGTCCTTGTCATGCCTATAAGAAAAGCCTCCAGAGCTAGTATTTAGCTCAATAGTAAAGCAATTGCCTTGCATTTGCAAAACCCTGGGTTCAACCCCCAATTCCAAAAAAAAAAAAAAAAAAAAAAAGACAAGAAAGAAGAAAAGCCTCCCATTCTAGTCTGAGAGGATGAAGTGATCGATCACCATTGCCATATAACGAAACTTAATCAGGACAATGACATCACACTCTTCACCACATTCTACTCATTAGGAACACTCAAGGGGGCAAGGACAATGGAACATGGGAGTCAAAGAGGCCACCCTGAAATCTGTCACCCACAGTGTGCCAAAACAAAGCCCAAACTCTAAATATTCAATAACATGAAATTTGCAAGATCAGTCAAAATTGCCAAGTGTGAAAAAAACTGGAAACATGAATTATAACCTAAAGATAAATTAATAGATAAATAAATCAGTAAAGAGATTTTTAAATGACAAAGGTGATAGAATCATCAGACAAGGACTCTAAATTGCGATTACAAATCTTAATTATTTGAAGGAAATTAGAAGATGACCACAAGAAGAAAATGTATGAAAAATTTAAAACACCATAATTAAACTCAGGGAAAAGAAACTACAATATACGAAACAAATAATATGTTGCGTGAAATTCATAACAGACTAAACACTAAATATTAAAACCATACTGTAATAAAAATTATAATAATTAAGAAGAAAAATATACATCCTCAGAAAGTTATGGTACAATATCTAACAGTCTGACATACATGTAATTGGTGATCCAGGAAGAGGGGAAAGTGATGGAAGGGAGGCAGGAAAAAAATATTTGAAGATATAATTATTAAACATTTTACAAACTAATGAGAATTATGAATCTGGATATCCACATATTTACAAATACCAAGCCAAAAAAAATCATGGAAAGCCACTCCAAAGGACACTGTAGTATATTGTTAAAAAGACAAGTCAGGGAATAGGAAAAAATATTTGCAAGTGGTGTATTGATAAATGGCTTGTATCTAGAACAATAATAATAATAAAAGAACTCTCAAAATACAATAACAAGAAAGTAAACTAATAAAAATCATGGACAAAAGATTTAACATACATTTCACCAAAGAACATAAATCGATTACATATAAAAATGCTTGGGCTGGAATTGCCCGCCTACCAAGTGTGAGGCACTGGGTTTGATCCTCAGCACCACATATAAATAAATAAAATAAAGGTATTGTGTCCACTTACAACTTAAAAAATGTTAAAAAAGTTAAAATGCTTAATTTCCTTAGTCATTAGGAAAACACAAATGCAATCCACAGTAAGATGCTATTACACACTCACACATGAATGACTAAAATTAAAATGCCAGTAGGAGGGCTGGGAATAACACCAGTAGTAAGGATAAAAGGAGAGGGAAAAACTGGAAAACAATTAAATTAGGCAAATTTTAAGGAAATGCATTTTGGTAGTTTCTGATAAAGTTAGCTTATCACTTGCCATATCACTCAGCAATCCCATGTCTATGTATTTACCCAAAATAAATGAGACTTCAAAACTTGAACACAAATTTGCAACCATCTTTATTCACCATGGCCTAATCTGGAAATGACCTAAATATTCATCAAGAGAAGACTAGACAAGGGGAGGGATCCAAAATGACTATGTGGATATGCCCTCCATTTGCCTCCTCCACAGAGAAGAACCAGGGCAAAAACCAACTGACTGATTTTGAAAAGAGTAACAGAGGAAGAACATTGGAACTCATCAAAGGAGTAACGAAAACCATAAATGGCATAGAGACACCTGATAGCATTATAAATAGAGAAACAAAGCACACTATACCAAGAACCCAGCTCCCTTGATAGGGAGGACTCTATATTGCCAGGAAATGGTAAACAGAAAAGGCTCAATGGCCCCATCACAGCTGTAGACTGGCAATTCTAGGGACAGGAGAGTTCTATGTCTATGGTTTTGAACCCACATGGGGAGCTGTTGCCTGGAGTCAATGCAAATGTTTTGCTCCATAGAAGGAACTCACACTGGGTGTCACCAATCCCCAGAGAATAAACTGATACACCATGGTACCATCCTGAAAACAGAACAGCTGCTGGAGTCCATCCTGCCCTAGGGGCTGGTAGTTGACCCTGGTATCATGGCAGCTACTGTCAGAGGCCCCAGTGCCACCAACATGCACCTCTCCAGACCCGAGAATATGCCCCTCCATGCTTTATGACTGCCAGCAGAGACTCCACCAAGTCTTTTGCCTCTACAGGGCCTGAAATCATGGATGATATTGCCAGAGGCCAAAGTCCCACTGGTTCTGACCTCCATGGGGCTGAGAACACACTTATCCACAGCTTGTGGCCCTACAATTATAACTGGTTCTGTCAGAGACTCGAAATGGAACTACCATATGATCCAGCAATCCAACTCCTAGGTATGTGTGTACACACACACACACAATGGAAATGAAATTAGTATGTAGAAGAGATATATGGATGCCTGTGTTTATTATAGCACCATTCAAAACAGTAAAGATATGCAATTAACAAATTTCTCCATCAAAGGATGAGTGAATAAAGAAAATATAGTATAGGTGCATGATGGGATATTAGGGGGCAATGGGGATACAGAGAGATTAACTGACAGATACTAAAATACAGTCAGATAGGAAGAATTCATCCTGGTGTTCTAAAGCATAATACAGTAATTGTACAAAATGTATGTTGTATTTCAAAATAACAGAAGTTCCCAACCTATATAAATGATAAATATTTGAAATAATAGACATGTTAATGACCCTGACTTTTAATTACACATTGTGTACATGTGTCAAGTTATCATTCTATATCTCATAATATGAATAAATATGTGTCAATTAAAACTTTTTTAAAAGAGGAACACAAATTGTGGATAACCCTAGGACTGAATGCTCCTTAGCATTGAAAAGAATTATTAATACACTCAAAAACATGGTAAATCTCAAAAACATTATGCTATGAAAGAAGCCAAATTCACACACAAATGTGTGTGTGTGTATTTATTCCATTAATATCAAATTCTAGGAAAGGAAAAACTATAGTGTCTGAAACCAAGTCAGTGGTTTCCAAGTGTAAGAGTGAAGAGAGAAGATTGCAAAGGGAATGTGTTCAGTAAAGGAGATTGTCTATCTTATTGTGATGGTGGCCACTTATGTACATTTTTTTTTAAATCCATTGATTGCATATCTAAAAATGAGTGAATTGCATTGGATGTAAATTATTCCTCAATTAAAATAAATGAATGAATGAATGAATACATAAAACTAACATTTTTTTAAAAAAGTCAATCAGTATGATACTATAAAAGTTAAATGAGCTGCAAATGTGAAGCGCCCTGGAGAAAATAAAGTAAGCAAGGGACAGCATATGCCAGAGGGAAAAGCAATGGGATATTAAATACTGTTGTCAAGAAAAGCCTCACCCAGGTGTTGACACCTGATTAGAGGTCAAAAAGAAGTGAGGGAGAAACCCAGGAGGACAAGTGAGGGGAAGCAGGAGAAAATACCAGGAGCCTGGAGCAGGTCCATCAAGCAGAAAGTCAGTGTACCTGCAGCCCAGTGACCTGGGGTAGAAAAATCAGAAAGTTTGGAGGAGTGGCTGGATTCCCCCTGGAAAGGCTTCAGCTTTTATACTGAGCAAACACAAAACTAATAAGTGATTTTGAACAGAGGAGTGACTTTTTTCACATCTTATATGTATCATTTTAGCATTTTTAAAAAATATTTTTTAGTTGTTGATAGACCTTTATTTTTTTTATTTATTTATATGTGGTGGTGAGGGTTGAACCCAGTGCCTCACACATGTTAGGCAAGTGCTCTACCATTGAGCCACAACCACAGCCTCCATTTTTATACTTTCTGATTTATTTACTGGCAATGAGAAGTTATGTGATTTGGTTACTCTTGTTATTTCACTTGGGGTATTTCCAAGAGTCTTTCTTGTGAACTGTTTCCTCCTTCTCAAGTTAATCCCTAATGCATTGTTTATAAATTTAACTAACATACATTGAAAAACCTACTAAATCCCAGGTGTTCTTTTAAGGTTCTAAGTAAGATGTGATTTAGTCTTTCCCTTTTCGCTGTCATTAACCTAATCCACCTCTCAATTTTCTTTTTCCTTGCTTTTCTTTTTCTTAAGTATTAGAGCAGTATCTGAAAATTCATAAGGCATAGTGGTCATTAAGAGAACTTTCTTGACTTTAAGAATGAGTTTGAAGCACTTGTGTCCTTTGATGTAGTTGGAACACAGTGATGGAGCTACAGTTGACGTTGCAGGGTGTGAACATCTTCTGAAGAGAAAAGGCTTAAGGGCATACTGTTGGCACCTCTACTCCTTTCCAGGCTCACAGGGCACACCATCATGGTGCCAAAGGAAAATAAAATGCCCAGATGTTATTTTTCCAAAAATCGTGTATAGAACCATACTGACTTTTTTTAACTTAAAAAATTAAGTTATAAGCTTTAAAGGTAACACCATTATTTTCAAGTAAAAATAACCACATGAGGACTGGGGCTGTAGCTCAGTGGCAAAGCGCTTGCCTAGCATATGTGAGGCACTCGATTTGATCCTCAGCACCACATAAAAATAAAAATTTAAAAAAGGCATTCTGTCCATCTACAACTACAAAAAAATAATAATAATAACCACATAATAGTAGAAGAATTTTAGATAGGGCAAAGGGGTGAGAGGGGAAGGGACGGGGCAGGGGGGTAGAAATGATGGTGGAATGTGATGATCATTATTATCCAAAGTAAAGACATGATTGGTGTGAATATACTTTGTATACAACCAGAGATATGAAAAATTATGCTTTATATATAATATGAATTGTTATGCATTCTGCTGTCATATATAACAAATTAGAATAAAATCTTTAAAAAATAGAATTTTGAAAGTGGATGAATGAGAGTTAATGGTTAAGATGTTAATGATGCTCTCATCATTCTCTGATTCCCTGTTCCCTTTTCTCTCATCCTCTCTTCCCTTTCTCTCCTTCTTCCTGTACTTATTTTCTTCTCTCCCTCACTTTCTCATGCTTAGGCCATTGACTGTCTAGAGTACTGATTTCTGTAATCAGTGTTGGGACAGCTACTGCCACCCAATCCTGAAGAGGAAGATGTGTGATGCTCGCTTCAGAGGAGCCCACAATTAATCCAGAGACTTTAGCAAGATCAAGGCACAGAGATCGCCTGAAGTTAAGTGCAGATTTTTTTTTTAAAGCCTGAAAGGGAGTCAAGCCCCTAGAAGCTCCCCAAATAAGAAGTCAGATTCCTGATACAAAAATTTGACCTTATACAGACTTTAACAGTGTGGTAATCCAACCTCCACAAAGCTTCCAAATTAATCTTCTTAAAGTACATATTATAGATCATCACTCCAGGCTCTCACCAAAAGTTATGTGCTCTCTCCTGGACATTTGAGCATTAAGAAGAATCTGGTGACTGGATTAAAAACAAACTGGAGTGAATTCCAGAGACAGAGCTCTTGAAGGCCATAGAAAAATCTTATCAGCCTAAGGAGAAGGGACGAAATCCATAACCCAGGAGGTACAGGTAACTTAAAGAATTTCTTTGCCACTTAAGCTTAAAGATGTCACACACTACTTTTAAATTCATATTCTATCAGGGCAATTTTCCAGTAAAGAATAGCAAACTATTTGGGTAGAAATGTGATTTTAATTTTATCATGTAACATATGCTTTCAGTTTAAATTTGTTTTTTAGAGAACCACAAGCATGGTATTTGTATATTCCCAAGTGGCATGAAATTTTAATGTGGTAGTGCAATCCTAAGAAAGCTACTTATCTGTCCCCTAATGGAGTTTGTCTTCTAAGATTCTAAACCAAACACAGCAGTCTTTAGTGATTTCCTTTTTAAAAGCCATCATTATTTCACAGTGCTTTAACTTGGCTCCCACCAAAAAAAAAAAAAAAAAAACACATCTCCACTGTCTTCTCCCATGATGTGTGCCTTCAAGGCTTCTGTTGTTTATTATCCATCTTGAGGTAAGTTAAAAGTGAACCCATCTGGGTCTGGGGGTGTAGCTCAGTGGTAGAGCATATTTTTCACATGCATGAGGACCCTGATTCATTCCCAGCATCAAAACCAAACAGAATGGACCAAACTTCATGAGGAGAAAAGGCCATTAAGTGTCTAAATCTCATGGGAAAACCACATTAATAATACACAGAACCTCACTTAACACATGAAAGACAAGTTAGAAAAATACTTATAGTACTTATCTGTTGTCTACCTGCCCTTTATCCTTTATCTTTTCTATTTTTTTCTCTTTGTTAAAAAGCACAGCTCATATTTTTTTCTTGCTTTCCTGTCTTTCTTTGACCATTTCTTCATCTCCTATGCCATCCTGTAATCTATTGCCCTCTTACTCTCAGTCATTCATTCACATCTGGACACTTTGTCCTTCAGATGTGATTTCGATACATTTTTCTCCTTCCATTCCATCCCTTATTGTAATTATCACTCAATCTTCTCTCTCTGCCTCTGTTGCAATGTCCTTAGAGTTTGCTCCCATTCATTTTCTCTAAACTTTTAGGTTTCCAGCTTTCACAAGAAGAATAACGGAAGGAGGGTGTTTTTTTTTTTTTAATAGAAAATCAGTTTTTGTGAGGCATTTGGAGTTCCCCTTTGATGTACAGTTATATAGAGTGCTCTATTAAAACTGGGTATTTCTCTATATAAGAATACACATAAAACCACCCTTTCTTGGGAAGAGAATCAGAATCTACTGAATCACAGAATTTTGAAAGCTAAAAAAAGATCTTGAAAACCATCTAACACTACCTCCCATTACTTTATGGATGGGGAGAAATAAGAATCGAAGGTTATTGATCCTTCTTTCCTTGCATCAAGTTATGTATTTTGTAATTCTGCTGCTGTTGTTATTGCTGTATGTTTCTTAAGTATAAACTCATGTCCATCCCAAGAGTTATATATTCAGTTTAATATCAGAACTATTTACGAAGCACTTCCTTCATGCCAGTCCTAGGCACAAAAAAAATAATGAACATGACAGAGCATCATGTATATTCCAAGTGCTTTGTACTCCACCTCATTTAATAGCTAAGCTTTGACATCGACAAATAAATGAAATCAAACCTCAAAGACAAGCTGTTACTGGCCAAGGATCACAAAGCTGTGAAAAGGCAGCGCTAGAATTTAAAACCAGGTCTGTTTCAATTCAAAGTCTGTTTGAGCTTTTCATGCTTTTGCTTAATGGTTTGCTTGCTTTCCATTCAGGGCTCTCTTCAATATAAACACAAGTCAGCTTTTAAAGAGGTATGGTGGAATGGTCACCCCAGAGTTCCCAAGAAGGTGGCAACCTGCTCTCCTAAATTCTGAGCTCACTTGTTTTGGTCCACATTGGCCCTTATTCTACAGACCATTGTGCCTGGCAGCCTCTTTGTGTGGAGGGTGGTATGAGTTTTAAGCCAGAATTAGGCAGTCAGTATAGATAGGTAAATCCAGTCAGGTGGATCAAGGGAATTTGGAGACTGCCCCCTGAGGGACTGCAATGGCTTCTCACAGTCCTTCTTCCACCGTTATCAGGGTAACCTGCCCTGCTTCAACCTGTAGCAAAGGTAACCTGTCCCAGGAATTGTCCTTCCCTACATGTAATGTTAATTACACCCCCTTCCTGCCCAGATCACTCCACCTTGGCCCCTCCAGCCCATCTGCTTCTCACCTTTTGGCCATCCTAGCAAAGTGTCTCCTGGGCCTACTCACATACACAGGAAGGAGAGAGATAAGGGGAAGAGAGCAGGAGAACAAAGGAAAAACAACCCTCACTTCCTGGGATTCTAAGATACCAGGTATGGCCCCCTTCCCCCTTCCCAGGAGAAACCTCTTACTCCTTTTTAAATAAACCCTACTTTATATGCTTACCTCAGCGCACTCCTCTAATGTCATACTTCAACATGTGAGGAAGCAGAACTTGTCACCAGTAACCAGCAGTATCATGTTTACTGAATCTATCAAGGAGAAAGAGTGGGAGAAAGAAGCAATGATTTAAGGAATTTATCTCAAAGTCTCTGTTTTATAATTAATAACCATCAGTGTTATAATTTTTAAAGATAAAAATACTTAGTCTTAATACTTAGTCTACTGAAAAAAAAAAAAGGTTGTCCCACCCTTTCATAACTTTAGTTTTAGCTCCTCACTCATTAAGGTGTGATTCATCTTTTCTGATACAAGAATGTCGGCTGCTTTTCCTCTAACATACCAGGAATCTACATCCATATTGATGGCCTATAATTCTGCTTCTTTATCTGATTTTTGTGTGTGTGTGGATAAAGAATAACAAAAAATAAAAATAAATTACTTCAAACATAAGAAGCATAGACGAACTCTAGATAGGGCAGAGGGGTTAGAGGGGAAAGGAGGGGGCATAGGGTTATTAATGATGGTGGAATGTGATGATCATTATTATCCAAAGTATACGTATGAAGACATGAATTGGTATGAATATACTTTGTATACAACCAGAGATATGAAAAATTGTACTCTATATGTGTAATAAGAATTGTAATGCATTCTGCTGTCATACATAAATTTAAAAAATAAAATAAAATAGGATCTAGTCATTGCAAATTATATGACTTATCCAAAAAAACATTTTTGTAATTCAATATTATTGACTAAATTTGTTTATCTCTTCTATGCCTTTGATATTAGATCAAGATTTTCTTCTGTTCACTCCCAGTCTCGGACTGTTACATTTGCCTTGGAATTATGGCTTAATCCTGCACCTGCACACAACAGTGGACATAACCAGCCAGTCAAAGACCCAGCTTGAACACAGCACCTCTGCTTTATTTCACCCTACTCATGTGGGAGTTATTTATTGGAAGGGATTTTGTTCTGATCATTCACATGGTTCCTAGACGTGTATGGAATTACATTGAAATGAAATTTTGTTATAGTTCTGTAGTCTAGCTCTGATACACAATTCTCAAAGAAAAAAGATGTTGGGTTTAAAAAAATAGTAAAGGGAAGAGAACAAGTCAAAGTATGGCTGCTACTATTGCCATATTTTATTTTCCACAACTTTCAGGAACTAAAGAAGTTAGAAGTAAACATACCTTCTCAGAAGTTCAGAGGAAATCAAATTTTATTCACGGAACAATTATTTTGTAGGATATATTGTGTGTCAGAAACTATGCTATGAATTTGACTTACTTTATATTGTTTATCTGTAGCACAACTTTGAGTTAGGTTTTATTATACTCATTTTTAGAATAGGAAACTAAGTCTTAATATGATTCTGTAACTATTTCCAGACCATACATTTAGCAAACGGTGAAACTGAAATCTGATCCTTAGTCTGACAATCTCAAAAGCCCACTCTCTCTCCACATCAATAATCTCTTTTCTATATACAGATAAAACCCACAAACGTAAATTACTTATTCTATATTGATAAACAATATAGGTCCTCATACAAACCAATTATCTAAAAGTGAATCACTGAACTTTTGCTACATAACTAGCAACTTTAGTCTGAGGCACTCAATAAAATGATAAATTTATTAAAGGCTTCAGTCCTGCTGAGTCTTGTCTTTGTCACCTTACATAAATAACATTCAGCAGTGAAATCTGTAATAGCTTAAAAGTAAGGACTGTATTTCTAGATGCTAGGGACACTGCAGGAGCTAAACCCAGGCACTTGTTTCCATGGGACAGACAGGTCCCTACCTTTTGCCCGCCAAGACAAGCACTAGCTAGGTACCCTCATTACGTTCTGGAGATGGATGTGATACAAGAAAACTTACTTGGACAATATTCTTTTCCTCATGGATAGCACCCAGTTAAAGAGGGCACGTGATAGCATGTACAGGATCAGGATTCTCACTTGTTTACCTCAGGAATGAACCTAGGTATATCGAGTTTAGTTGTTTGCTTTATTAAGTAAGTCCTTCTACAAATACTGTATTGGTGGTACAAAACATTGGGTCATGTTCTGGTCATACTCTGATTCAGCCAGTCAAAGACCCAAGCATTAAAGTATTTAAAAAGTATTAAGATTCCTGAGTATTAAAATAGTACAGGTTCCACTGACAGATTTCTATAGAAGTATGAAATGTTATATTTGAAAGGGATATAGTGAGCATCTTCTTCAATTCTTTGATATTTCATATTTGGAAACTGAGGCTCAAAGAAGTAAATTGGGGCTGAGGATATAGTTCACTGGTACAGCACATGTTTAGCCTGCCCTGGTTTATATCCATTAGAGAAAGAAAGAAAGAAAGAAAGAAAGAAAGAAAGAAAGAAAGAAAGAAAGAAAGAAAGAAAGAAAGAAAGGAAGGAAGGAAGGAAGGAAGGAAGGAAGTAAGTAAGTTAATTGACTTGCCCAAGATTGTTGATATTTATGAGGCACATTTAGTCAGGAGGACTCCTTCTACATCAAGTTACTTGAGACTGCTGAAGAGAACAGAACCCACACCCCAGAAACTCAAAAGGTAGGAATTGGTCAGGACAAATTAAATGCATGTAGCCAATCTGATTCCACAGAAAGCTAAATGACTTCCTTTAATGCTCCAAAGCAGTTGAATAGCTAACATAACATTTTTGGGGTTTTAATTGACTTTCATTTATACATCGCTCACTCTGTGTTTTTAACTCTCTGTTTCTTTGTTTTAATAAACTGGATAGTTTTTCTGACCTCAGACTGACACACTCACATTTCTCAAGAATGAGCATTCCCTGTTTAGCTTTCCATCTTAAACAGAAATGTAGTAAAGGTCATACAGAAGAAATCAGTTTCCAAAGAACAAAAACTGCATGCCCTATCTCAATGGAAACCCTATTTGTTGCTTTTTTAAAAAAAATTCCATATAATATAATGTGAAGGATATAATGTTGACTGAATCTAATAAGTACATAAATTTATATCAAATAACATATTATATTTTCCAAATATTCCTGAGTATTAAAATACACTGAATAAACCATATGTTTGTCTATCAGGTATTCTCCAGCCTCACCTTCCATTTTTCTCCTAAATAAACATGATGCATAATTGTAAATTATGTCACTTTAAATTGATATCCTCATCTCTCTCAAAAGCAATTTAAAGAAATTGCCACAATTATGCTTATCTTGAATGCCCCATTCCAACTGTTGTAAGCTTTTCCAAACTCTATTTCACTTAATCCCATTTCTATCTATACACATTTATGTTTATTCCCATGTTGGGTTTGAGCTGAAAAACCAATCTTACATAGCCAAACCCTATCTATCCAAATGCTACTGAGCAAATGAAAAATTGTTTATTTTCTCTGACCTTTTCCAAACCCTCAAACCATAGAAATATCTCTCTCCTTTCAACATAAGTAACCATTTCTGCCACTTAATTGACATTTAGGAAATTTTATCTGAACTCAACAGATGTATATTCCCTCAGGACCCATTTTGACCTGTGACCTCATTGGTAATATCTTGTTGAACATCATTAGTATAGTTAGTGCCTCAAAGTTAAACAGTGACATGAGACATTAACCCAAAAAGACAGAATCAGAGAAGAAAAAAGGCAGTGAATGTGCCTTTCAGTAAATAATGGGTATGTCTGTTTAGAGGAACAAAGAGTTCCTTAAGCTAGAAGTGTGGCTGTTATGCTTCACTCCTCTAACACTACCATTCCCATACAATTATCCAACAGAACTGTTAATTCTGCTTACCTAAGATCTCTCAGATCTAAATCCAGAATCTTACCTTGCTATTAACTACAGTACTTATTTCTTCTTTATAAATATCTATTGGTGACCTGAGGATACAGCTCAGTGGCAGAGGGCTACCTAGCATACACAAGGCCCTTAGTTCAATTCCTGGTGTTACAAAAAATTAAAATAAATAAATGATATTTATTGAACACCTACTGTATGCCAAGGACTATTCTACATTCTAAGAAGAAATTTTTTTTAAAGTATCTCTGTCATTTTGGAACTTATATTCTAATGGATGAAAACAAATAAAAAATGATAACAATAAATGAGCTGAAGAATATATTCAAGTTAATAATTGCTAAGAAAAAAATAAACCAGAGTATAGGTAGGGGCTAAACAGTAAAATTTAAAATAGAATAATTAGTAAAAAGTTCACTGAGAAAGCAACATAGGAGTACATATTTGAGGAGTGGGGGTTGAGGGAGGAGGCCAAATTGTTAAATGAGAAAAATACCTGGTCCTAGGTGTCAGCAAAAATAACCAAAAACAGGACCAGACCTCAGATTAAGCAGGTGGAATGGCACATTTTCAGGGAAGGAAATATCAACTGGTTACAAGAGGGGTCTACTTTTTATAGGTCTTAATGAGAGTTAATCACAGCTGAATGTTTAGTGTGACTTAATCATCAGAGACTTGGGACGTGCTGGCTGGGAAGTCAGGAAACTAGTTGTGCAGGTTAAAAAGCTGTAAAATCTCAAAACTCATCCTTACTGGGATAAAAATCCAAAGCCCAGAGCCCGTTTGTTGGCCTTCCCCTCCAGGACTCATTGTTACTGGGAAGGGATGAAATTCCAGGGCCCAGGGCCTAATGTCTACCTCTTTCTCCCTGGACCCATTGTCCTCCCTCCTCCCTGGGGGCTGTCATTCCCCGTTTCTTAGGGGATGTTATTTTCCATATCCTTCACTAGGTAAAGGGAATAGCAAATGCAAGGATCTGAACTGGGGACAAGTCTGTCCAGCCTGAGAAAAGGAAAGGGAGCCAGTGTGGGACCCCGGAAGAGGAGCTCAGGGGAGCTGAGTGAGGGACACTCCAGGGGAACTTCAGCCTTTCCTCTGAATGAGATGAGGATTCATTGGAAGATTTTTAGCTGTGGGATAGGATCTGATTTGTAATATTCTCTAAGGAGAACAGACTGCATAAAGGTTCCATATTCTGCTGTGGTAGATGAAGCAATTCAGAACAATCCTCCTGATGAGAAATAGAAACGCAGAATTAAAAAAAAAAGTCTCAAAAGCATTGGAGAGTCAAAAAGGCAGTGGAAAATTATAGGGGTATATTTGAAAGTAGAAGAGGGTTTAAAAGTTAGCTTGACATTTGGAAGCACTTTTCTCTTAGGGGCTAATGTCTTCTGTAGGAAGAGATTTCTGAGGCTGAGCAACTAACTGGGCACAGCTTTCAGAAAGCACAGAGGATGTGGGATGAAAACTGAAATTCAGAGCCAGAGATGCAGTGAAGGCTGCTTCATGCGAAACTTATTGTTGGGAAGAGGGGAAAGTCTGATTGATATTAGCTTCTACATGTAAAACATTCATGATAGAATAGCAACAAAAAGAACCATAAGAGAATGTGAAACTATGTGATTGAAGGAGAGAAATGCAAAAATAAAAATAATAGTTAATTCCAAAAAAAGGGACAGTAAAAACATTTCCTCTTATCCTGTTTTAGGATAAATGAAAAGAAAATAGCAAGATGGTAGATCTAAATCCAAAAGTGTCAATAATTAATGTAATAGTAATTATATGCAATGTAATATAAATTCTCTAATTTAAAAACAAAAATTGCTAGAGTCAACTTTTTAAAAAACAATTATAGAGCTAGTTTTGGTGGTTCACACTTGCAATCCCCAGCAACTTCAGAGGCCAACATAGGAGGATCGCAAGTTCAAAGTCAGCTTCAACAAATAAGCGATCCCCTAAACAACTTAGTGAGACCCTCTTTCAAAATAAAAAATTAAAAAGGGTTGGAGATGTGGCTTGGTGGTAAAACATACCTGGGTTCAACCGTCAGTACCAAAAAAGTCAATTCTACAGTACTTAAAAGATATACTTTTAAAGTTTAAGAATATAGATAGTTTGAAAATACAAGGAGAAAAATACATATCAGATATACTGGTTATTTATTATGCTTCAATTCTAAGACGGATCTGTCATCCTGGGACTAGACCTTGCAAATCACATTTTCAGACTGCCAGCTGAAATTCTGTTGTTTTACCAATTAGGGTCACTAGAGAAAATTTGTAGAACAGAGGAAAGAAGAAGGAGCTTATTTCTTTTTTCCTGTGACAATAATCAGTGTTAGACAGCCCAGCACTGGAAGGCCAAAACCATCAGCTTCCGTTATTCCCCCAGGGCCAGCCTCATCATGGCTCCTCAGTAGTACAAACAGGAGCTCAGTAGAGCTGACTTCTCAACAGTCTGGGCAAATACC
This sequence comes from Spermophilus citellus, assembly GCF_964194105.1. Lineage (NCBI taxonomy): Eukaryota > Metazoa > Chordata > Mammalia > Rodentia > Sciuridae > Spermophilus > Spermophilus citellus. The sequence goes on from NC_138189.1 coordinate 121,086,738, forward strand.
CTTTTCTTTGAGTGGCACCCCTTTTTGCAGGGTCAGAGCATCAATTCCACAATACTCTCCTTGTACCTCAACTTTTAGGGGAAGTGGAGAGGGATTTCTCAGGCAAAGATGTAACTGCTTCCTGTAGTTATCATCTCTGGGTTACCTTTCTGTACTTTCACCTCTCCAAACCTGTGCAATTCTCCTTATTAAATACTTTGCTTGAAATAACTAATGTGATTTTAGTCTTACTGACTGGAAAATTGAAAAAGTATATTGTGCAAATACTAACCAAAGCCAAGCTAGTATGCCTATATTAACAACAAAATGGGTACCCTATGTGTAAAAGCTCCACTAGAAATAGATTTTATATTGGTAATGCAATAGGAAAATAGTACAGTTCTAAATTCAAATGCACCTCATAGAATGTTCTCAAAATTTATAAGACAAAGAGAACAAAGAAAGAACGAGGCAGATCCATTATAGTGGTAGTTTCTAACAAGACTCTCACAGGAACTGATAGAATAATCAAACAGAAAAGAAGTCAAGACTGAGATGAGTTGAACATACCAATTCAGAGTGGTAGTGGTCAGCAGAAGATGATGGTGGAGAAAAGCAGTTGGAATCCTTCTCAATATCTATGCAAGAGGTGATGGAGCCAAGGATTCAGGTTAAAGCTAGTGGAGGTTCAGAAAAGTAGTAGGATTCTGATTCTGTTTTGGAGGTTACAAGCCTTCCTGATATCCAAAGTAGGCTGTGAGAGAAAGGGTCAAAGATGACAGTTGGGCTAATGACAGAATCACCTTTAACTGAGCTGTAGAAGACAGTGTGATAGCAGGCTTGGGGGATGGCTTGGGGAGTCCAATTTGCACATTTGACTATGAAATGCCCTTGATTTCTATATCTACACCTTTTCCATTTCCACTTAAAAGTAGATCCCCAAAGCTCTTGGGAGCTTATTATCTAGGACTTGTCTGGGATTATCCTTGCCTATCTCTCCATGGTCGCCCCTGCCTTCTCCTCCCTTCCTTCCAACGTTACTGCTATTCCTGATTGCAGCTCTCCAGCATCTTTCTTACTTCTAGGAGTTTTATACGCTTTCTTCTAAATCCTCCCTCTCTTTGCCTGAATACTTAGGTTCACCGTTAGGCCAAATAATCTCATTCTCTTGGAATCCTTTACTGAAGTCCAATCCTCTGTGTCTTTTATACACTACACTCATCCCCATGGTTACAACTGTTATGCCACTTATCATAATTGCTCATTAACTTCTTTGTTTCTCCCACTAAACCAAAAGCCCCCTCAGAGCAACTAGAAAAATGTAAGCACAATCTATTATAATAGTGTCATAAACAATGGTGTCCAATACATTGTTCAATGATAATAATAAAAAAAACCTTTGAAATAAATATATTATCTATGTAAGGAAAAATAATAATAACTATGATGACTTATGGCTCCCTGATGATTAGAAAATATGGCTTTAAGTATCTCTTTGTGTGCATCCTGGAAATTTAAATTTTAAGATACAAAGCTATCTCAAAACAATCGAAAAACAGAATAGAGGAAAGCAATCCTCAAGTTTCAGTATGATCCCACCAAAAGTCTAGGATACACATTAGCTTTTGAATTGAATACACTTTGCACTAATACTGCTATGCCCTGTGTAGGTTGCTAGTGATTGCTATTAAAAATATGTAACAAAACATTTTTCACTTCCTTTTAGTTTCAGTGATGTGCAGTTTTTTCTTTACTCTCAAGCATATGAAAATAAGCAAGCTAATTATGAATAACATTGTCAGAAGCTTTTCTCCTGCCGAGAAATAAAAGATCTGTTTGTCAAATGGAGTTTGAAAAATAGTGCTTACTTTCCTGACAATGTTGGTTTTTAAAGTTCCTGGAGAAAGCATTTCAAGGATGCATGCTGCTTTGACATTTTAAGACACTGTGATCTTATCTTTCTGGCCACAGCCTCAAAATCTTCCCATCTGGCCATTAAACCCACTTCATCTTACAGAGGATAAGATTGCCAGCTTGATTCCATCTAGCCAGCCAATTGTTCTCAGATTCAGAGAAGCAGTAGCTACCTATTTCCTTAGATGTGATAAAAGATAAATCTAAAACCAGATGAACAAGCAAACCTGAGTAGACACTCAAGGAAGGGGCCTGCACATCAACAGTCCTAGATTTGGAAGAAACCTTTAAAATAAGCTCTTTATATTTCCCCAAAAACAAACTGATCTTCCAATTTGATATGTTAATTTGTTCACCTAATTCCTAACTGTAGTGATTTATGTGCAGGGTGAAAAGCAATGACTTTCACCCCAAAATTAGACATAAACTTCTTTCCCTGAAAGCACATGCAGTTATGCTTCATATTTGTATTTCTTCATGCATGTAATTTTAAGAACAAATAAATGGACTGGATCCCTCTAATCTGTGTACTTTTTTGTTACTCTATTCCAGGCAAGAATTACATGTTTAGCAATTACTGTGTTTCAAATATCTCCAAAATCCACCATTCCTTGAGTATTGGTATTTAGCTTTGTGTTAGAAAGTTCAAGGCAGGGAGGCTTGTAATGGAAGAAGTTCATCTCACAAGAACCCACTGCCAGAAAAAAATAGGTGTGCTGCTAAGCAAAGTATTTTTTCTACTGTTGCATTCATGCCCTTTTCAAACATCTCATTTATGAGTCCAAAGCAGCTATTCCAGCACTGTTTTGCAAGTCAGAGCTCAGCTATTTACTCTCTCTCCCTACTCTTTAGAGATCTATTTGTTGTTGATTTTTTTCCTCCGTAGAACATGAGAAGCATAATGCTGATATGTAACACTCATTAATTGGAAGATAAAGATCTTTAATTTTAAGTATGGGTTATTTTAGCAATACACACTATTTCTTATTCAAGGAATGGATGTTCAGTAAAATACATAGATCCACTGAAAGAGTGGGAGGATACAGGCTTTAAACATAAAAACTGTGCACATGGCAAGGAGGATGGGAGTAGGAATTTATTAATGAGTGCCCTAATGAACCTTTAGAGAATAACTGAAGGAGGAGAGACTGATCGAGAGAGAGAAACTAGCACTGAGCATCCCTCTATGTGGACCAAGAATTCTCTGTGCTCACATAAGCATAGATCGTATTTCTCTTTAATTTGTTTTCTAATTTTACCCTTCAAGATATTTTTAACAGATTGCCTACAATAAATTACTTGGCCACTCTCAATTTTCTGCACCAACGTGATTGCCCATATTATAAAATAAATGGTAGAGATAAAATTTTAAATTATGTCTATATGGTTTGGGATATGCTGGGTTTTTTTTTAATCAACATTCATATTCCATTAGGCAATGCTTGCTAAAATTACTGAATTTAATTCAAAAATAATTGTAATTCCATCAAAAAGAAAACAAAAGTCTTCTTAGTTACTGAACCCAAAATTGACCTATCTGTGTCCTGAATTAAACATCTCAGTCAAGTTGTACGTACCAAGGCCCGTTAAAGCAATACATGATCAGAGCTGTCATTTTATTGTGCCATATACAGCAAAGATCTATAGGTCAGTCATGGGACTGTTTGCCTTATATTTTCTGGAGAGGTGAAATCTCTTAACTGAATCCTTCACTTAATCATCCCCAAATCCCAAGCTATCTCTCCTGATCCCTATTTCGATTTAAACTAAAATTCATTTTCTAGTGTTCTGTGTAAGTTTGCTTCAGGCTTGACTTAGAGATTTATGAATAGCATTTACTGTTTGCTTGCTGACCACTTCAGCGGTTCCAATCCCCATGGGTGATTTCCACAGGCTGCGTGTTGGGAGGTGGGAGGAGGTGGACTGGAGAATGATTTCATGCAGTAAAACACAGCACCCTCACACCTGAAGCCAAAGCAAATATTTTGAGAATGAAGAAACCTCTTGGATTCGAATAGCACATTTGGTATGAGAAGAGGATGCCCGAAACTTATAGCATCTTCCAATATCCCTGCCACATTTCACTTCTGGAGAAAGTGCCCCAGTATTTCTGAGATGCAATGTGATAGTGATAATGCAAACGGTGAGTCCTCCTTTTTTGTTGCTTTTCGGGGAAGGTTTCTGGATAAAATCCAATCTGATTTGTGTTAAAAATAGTTTTCTCAATTTCTCACTGGACATTTGTGTCCAGAAGTGGAGAGTGATGGCAGAGTCCTTAGTTAAGGAAATCCCTTGAGTACGTGTCACGTTGAAAGAATGAGAGAAGCAGGCAGCAGTGGAAGGAAATTGAGTTGTTCCAGTTAAGAAGTCTGAAACACAGCCTGCAGCACCCAGTTGGAACTTGCTATCCAAAAGGAAGAATGGAGGGACTCCAGTTGCTGAGGTTTAATACTCTGAAACTGTCAACATTGGTGATAAGGCTTTATTGGGTTTTTGTTTTGTTTTACTTTTGTGTTTTGTTGTTAGTTTGTTTTTTAAGGCATGGTCTCCTTTGGCTTCTGAGACTGACACCCTTGTTATTCTTCTTCCTACTTTAGTAGCCCTCCTCTCAGACTCCTACTGTTCATCCCATATAAGAGTATTGCTCAAAGTATTATCCACTAGCATGAGAATCCACTGGTTGCTAACCAGAATCCCTGGAAATAGAGTATGGAAAACTGTATTTTCTTGTACTACCTTAGTGGGATTCCAATACACAGGAAAGTTGCTGTAGAAGTTTTGTCCCCATCTAGCACAGTGGCACACACTTGTAATCCCAGCAACTCAGGAGACTGAGGCAGGAGGATTCCAAGTTTGAGGCCAGATTCAGGAATCCAGTGAGGCTCTAAGCAACTATGCAAGACCTTGTCTAAAAATTAAAAAATAGAAAGGTATAGGGATGTGGCTCAGTGGTTAAGCACCCCTGAACTCAATCCCCAGTACCAAAAAATAAATCTCTGACCCCATGTTTTATTTCTTTCCGCTCCTTGAGCAATCACACACACAATGCTTTCTTCCAACTACCACTTATATACTTATGAATCACAAATCTCTCCATCACAAAACTTTCTCCTGGTCTACTTTATCAACATTCTACTATATATCCCACTTATGTGTTCTATGTGAATTGCAACTCTCTATTATATACACTAACCTACCCACACAAAATAAAAGTACTTGTTCATAATTCACAATTCTTATTTCAGCTAGCAGTGATATCTACTGATTTCCCACATTCACAAAACTAAGAGTGATTCTAGACCATTCTCCACGACAATTAAATACCAAGTCCAGTTAATTCTATCTTGAAACTATCTCTTTAGTTCTATGTCTTAGTTCAGGGCTTCATGCATTTTCACTTGGCTTGCTGGAGTATCTTTCCAAATGGTCGCCCAGTCTTTGGTAAGAGACATCATAATACAGTAGGAAAAACTAAGGTATGACTTCCTGTTTCTTTGATACAGGCATAGTGATTCAGTTCTCCTCCATCTAGGGAGTAACCACTAATGCAGTCAAGCAGATAAAGCACTTAGCACAAGACCTAGAAAGAAGATGAAATACTTGCTACTTGGACTTCCTCAAATACAAGCCTTCATACTATTTTCAAAATGACTCTTCTAAAATGCAAATCTTACCATGCACGATTCACAGATGGTCATGTCAGTCACCTGCTTGTGAACATCCAGCGACTGTTCAGACGACGCCTAAAACTGTTAGTGTGGCATTCAAAGCCCTTCATGTTCTGTCCCCCCTGCCATTTTTCCTCAGGCACCCTGACCCATCTTTGCACCCATTACGAATTGAATGCCATCATGAATTTAAGAATGAATTTGATCAAGCAAAGTAAATTTATCTGTGCATGCATGGTAAGCGTTATCTTTGTCATCTGCTGCCCCCTGCCAGTCGCAAAAGAGAAGAGCCAGTGATGGCTCAAACTCAGAGGGACAGTCCACACCTCTTAGTAATTAATCCCTAATAATAATCTGCCTTGTATAAAAATGTGTTTGAACATCCGCAGCTAGTTTTAGATATAATTTTCACTCTTTCGAAGTGACAAAAAGCTGAAGAGCAGTGTGAATTTACAACTAGGCTTCCTAAACCATTGTCACTTCTCTGTTTAAGAAATCCTGTCATCAGCACGTCAACCTTCATCAGAGTTCTGTTTATTCATTTCATTCATGTCTACAGTCCACACTTAGCAATAAACCTCACTTTTCTTTTTTTTTTTTTTTTTTTGTGGGCACCAGGGACTGAACTCAAGGACCCACTATCACTGAGCCACATCCCCAGCCCTGTTTTGTATTTTATTTAGAGACAGGGTCTCACTAAGTTTCTTATCATCTGGCTTTTGCTGAGGCTGGCTTTGAATTTGCTATCCTCCTGCCTCAGCCTCCTGAGCCTCTGGGATCACAGGCATGTGCCACCTCACCCAGCTACCCAACTTTTCTTTACAGTGCACCCCCAGTTCCTAGTCACATAAAGTCTAGCTTAGGGTAGAAAAAAAACCTTTATCGTTTTTTTTAATGGTTTTGTCTTGGAGGTTTGTTTTGAGAAGAGCTTCTGAAAGTTTTTTGTGGCTAAAGAAACTGCTATTCAAAGAGAAAGACCAAAATCCCAGTGAATCTGCAGACTTCTTTTTTCCCACATCTATTGGATATTGAGAACCTCTGTGTAGCAAGTTTGGCGACTCCTGTACACCATGTTGCATGTCACTGTCTTTATCATACTGTGGTTGAAAAAGATAGGCTAACATCACATACCAGTTGGTCTTTAAAATACCTTTGCTCATGCATTTGAAATCAAATGAGATAAATACATACTTCTCATGCATAATTTTGATGCTTATATTTAAAAGAATTCCAGATTTCCCTTACAAGAAGGGATCACATCAAAGTCTGATCACATCAAAGGATGTTTCCTTATTCTGGTGTTGTGATGATAAAGACTCACGATCCCTTTGTCTACTGATAATACATGTATTCAGTAATCCATCTTTCACAGCCAAATAGAAGTTCAGATGTTTTCTCTCCATAACGTCAGTCTACCAAATGCTTACTTTTACTAAGCATTATTATATTTCATGCAACACTATTTCTGAAATATTAATCTTTGCAATTTACATTTCTTATACTCCCATCTTCTACCACCCTCCGATTAGAGCTGCCAGCCGAGTTTGTGCTCATTTCCTCAAGGAATTGATATGAGAAAACAGCAGGCTGGAGAAAAGGGAGTGTTATAATATATATCTTGAGTTTTGTGTTTGAAATAACAAATTCCTTAGAGGAATAAAAAGCAAAGACAAAAAAATTTTGCAGGTAGCATATATTTTTAAAAGATTTTACACATTTCACACATGGGAGGAAACAAGAAGGGAAAGAGACATAGAGGAGAAGTTTATAAAGACATGGATGAATATGGGCCCCGGATAGAGACTCTGAAAGCTGCCTCCCCAAGGAGACAACGGTACTGGAGATAAGTATGTGAAACCAAGAGCCATGAAGACCCATGGATCTTCCCTGGGAAGGTTCCCTGCAAGGTGGCATAGTTAGATAATGGGCCTAGATATTCTGGGCACTGGCCAATAACAAGGAATTAAAATGGTGGAATGATTCTTGTGTCCCCAAGTAAGGTCCAGAGCAAAGATGTCACCACAACCTAAAAGGACCAGGCAGATCAGCACAACAGACAACTCACCATGAACTTCAAAAATGAAAGACCAAGGTTCACCTGAGAGAACTAACATCCCACCACATAGTTTTTCACAACATCCGTTTTTCACTTTCTCAATCACATGGGATTCTGTGAAACCTTTCTCATTTTTCCTCCCAGGATTTAGAGTGGAGGGTTCTAGAATTGAACTAAATTAAGTTTTTCCCACTCCATTGAAGTGGGCATTGGAAATAAACATTGAGCTGGGTTAGAAAACAAAAATCGAAGCTATTTTTGTAAATATGAATTTGCAGTCCTTAAAGTTCATTATAAATTGCCCATTCATTTGAATATGTTAAACATGCTAGTTTTTTGTTAAGACTAATTACCATTAGTGTTCCCATATAATTTGTGTATTATGATGGCCAAAATATTTATTGATCATATGCTTTATATATAGGACATTAAAGTTATGTTCAGCGAGATTACCTACATTGTAAATTCCATGGAATATAATGTATTTCTAATTTTTTATGAGTTTTTTAGAGCAAGAACACACTAAAAAAAAGAGAAATGAACAGATTCATGAAGTCTATCAGTCTATTAACATACATTTCTCACTGAATATAAAAGGAAATATAACCAGCCTGAATGGCTTTTGATGATGAATATTTGAAATAAACATATAAGCAGCATTGCCACTGCTCAGAAAGTCATAAAACGAACTACTGGAGTCCAACCAAGTGATGCAATTTTCACATCCATATCTACTTTGACTTTTTTAAATGCTGGAAGTATTTCAAAGTCTGAGTCACTTATTAAGCTACCAAAAAAATATGTTCTTCTCAAGTTCCACTTCAAAACTGATAATTAGAATAATACTCCACCTTCAATCACACCGTTAACTCTCGATCTCAATCTTCTCAGATGCCTCAAGATGTTCGATGTGTTAGGAATGAACAAAAAGCTCAGGCAGGCTAGCACAGTTTGCAAGTAAGACTCACAAAGGCTGCCTTCTCTTTTCTAGTTTCTGACTCTTTTCTTGCGCAAGGGGGAAAAGATCTATGTGACACATTTCTCAAGGATTCTTTTATTCTGTCACTTCTCAAGCAGAGAGTAAAAAACACCTTTCTTCTTCCACTACTAATATATTTTGTGATTTTTTTTTCCATCAGCTCAGTATCTCTGAAAATCTTGTGAAAGTCACTTTAGTGCACCCATATAGGAAACTTCATTTTCTCCTAAAAATGGAGAGAAAAGTTCATTTCACTAGAAAAATATGTATTTTATCCATAGACATATCACATATATATTCATCTTTGATATAAACCCTCTAGGAACAGATATTTTAAATTTAAAATGAGAACAATTCAAGAGAGGCTAAGGTGTGAGAACATAAAAAGAAAAACTGTCTCCCAATTCGTATTTTGATGGACATCTGTACAACAACCAATAGCATGAAAATTCAAATGTTAAAATGAAAGCTCGATATTCACCACTGATATATCCAAACCATGGAAATAGTTAAGACTTACAATTAGGAATAGTTTAGTTAGCGCCACAGCAAAAAAACACTTTAAAATAATACTAGCATAAAGAGCAAAATGTGATGCTCTGGTAAGATATTAAGAGGAAGATATTAATAGTCTTGTAACATATGGATCTGGTCCTGTTATGAAGCAAGCGGCAAGGAGTAAAGACAGGAACAGGAAAATGTGAAAGCAATAAAAATTCAGAAGCTTACAATAAAGAAGAAAATATCTTTAAACTCATTGCTAAAAGCATACTGTAAGATTTAAAAAATCTACAGGGAAGATCAACATACTTAGATCTTTAAAAGCCCATGGCTTCAAGGAGCACTGAATTCCCCTATTTCGAAAGTCCTGGACTTTCATAGCTGGTTTTTTTTGTTTGTTTGTTTTTTGTTTTTTGTTTGTTTGTTTTGTTTTTAAGAGAGAGCGATAGAGGGAGAGAGAGAGAGAGAGAATTTTTTAATATTTATTTTTTAGTTATCGGCGGACACAACATGGTTGTTTGTATGTGGTGCTGAGGATCGAACCCGGGCCGCACGCATGCCAGGCGAGCACGCTACCGCTTGAGCCACATCCCCAGCCCTCATAGCTGTTTTTAAAACCAATACAATCAAAAAATATTTTGTGCCAAGATTCAAATCTTAATTAGCCCTGTCCCTTTTAATTAGATGATACTTAACATCCCATTCATTTTTAATACTTTTTTAATACTTACTGAAATATGGAGGAATACCTCCAAGATAAATTTTATAAAAATTTTATGTATTTTATAAAACAAATAATTTCTAATGGTTTGGTTTTGCTAACCTTTGTCTCTTTCCAATACATCAACCTATTATTCTCTTTGTAATATACTACTCTGAATATATAATTTGTAACTCACACAACCTAATGATATTAGGGGAAAACCCTTAACTCACTTTAATTTTTAAAGTAAGTTAAAAAGGTTTGATGTATTCAAATATTATCCTTACAAATTGCTTTTCAATTGCATGAATAATTTAAAACCGAACAACAAAGAAAACAGCAGAGTCGAGATGCTAAGTAACACTGGTACAAAAATTCTCCGTTCCATTAAAATAAGGAATGTATTGATCCTCCTTTCTCAAAATCTGTACAAAGTGAATGCTTTAAAAGTAATCTATATCTTTTACTTCCAAGTAAATTCTCTACCTATCAACTTATTAAGGTCTTACTGTTAATATCTATTATAAGAAAAATTCAACCCCTTCAATGCTTCCCAAATTTAATAGCACTTTTGAAGGACTATGAAACACTAAAATTTTCTCATTAACCATACCGCAAGAAAATAAAAACTCAAAACAAAGAGAAGTCTGCTTATATCATTGATAAAAGTGAATATGAAATTGAAAATTCTAAATGTTTCCCCACTTACACTTTCACTTAGTAGCTAAATATACAGAGATTAGTCATCTCCTCATTTATATAAATCTTTCTCTAGGTAGTAGAAATAATACTTATGTATATTTAGAAGCAAAGAATATAAGAGAATTAAATATATACTTTCAGCAAAATAACACATTAAATTCTAATTTTTCAGAGTGATTTCCCTAATTTTTATCAATATGTATCTTCAAATAACTAATGGTATATTAAAATGATGATCTAAAGTCTTTTACAGGTTGGTTTTTTGAGATTTTTTTTTCCTAATAGTTTATTGTTCAAAGCACCTCGGTCATTTATACACAGTGTAGTATGTGTTATTCTTTTTCATTGACTATTTTGCACGGCATTCTGTATAAGAATTGAGTTTACTCGTAACTCTAAAGTGTTAATTTTTCTCATCTTGACAAGCAAACATAAAAGTCTTTTCTTATTGACTATTGAGTATTTTGATAGGAAAGAAAACATAAAAGCGATTACATGTTGCTTCAAGCGATTCTGAATCAGATCAGTTGTTCATCCAGACCTGAAAATCCCACAACTGAAGATGAGTAGTATATATCTAGATGACAGACTTAAACACAAATGTTTGAAAAGAGTCAGTCGATTGAGATAGGACAACAAGCTATTGATATTGATCTATGCCTTAAATCAAAACAATTGCAAACCAATGGTAGGACTTTATTGTTACTCACAGTATTCTGAAAAACCTTTATCCAAGTGGAAATTCTGAAATGTAATCTTTCAGAATATATTACTATATATATATATATATATATATATATATATATATATATATATATATATATATAGAGAGAGAGAGAGAGAGAGAGAGAGAGAGAGAGGAGACCGATACTCAACTTACAATTCACTTGCTAAGTAATGGGACTTACATCGATCGCATAAAAGCAAATCTACCCGGGTGAATAAGCAGTAATATTACATTACTAGAGCTACAACTGCTACAATTCACCCAATTTCCCAAGCCAGATACCTAGAAATTTTCTCAGACTTATAGTGGTCCATGGGCCCCTCCTTCCCTAACTCCCACAGATACACTGTCCCAAATCCTACTGATTTTACCACCTTAATGAATCTCCAATCCACCCCTGTTTCTCAGTTTCCACTGCCCTTGCTTTGTTTGCATCCTCCTCTGCTTCTTGCTTGCATTACTGCACCTGTCTGATCTCCACGCCTTCAATTTCTATACTTGCTGGTTTATGTTTCATCCTCAGCCTATATAATTCTTCCTTCTCTATGTCTTCTTGGTCATAGCCATCTATCTGGGAAATTTGACGGTTCAAGCAACGCTGTGTGGAAATGATCACATATTCCTAAGAATGTCCATGGTGCCCTGTACATGAACCTGACAACTCTTCATTGCATGGTCAGATATTTTATCTCCTTGATAAAAATGAATATAAAACAGAAAATTCTAAGTGTTTCTAGGAGGGTGGAGGTTGCTAGATTTTTATCTTTGCATCCTAAGCAACTTGTACAGTGCCTGGGTCGTACCACTTAATCTATATTTATTGAAGGAAACACTGAATTGATTACACTGTTTTTCCAACATGAGATTTATGTCAAAATCAAGTTTAAAAGTCTCTCAAAACTACAGACTACTTTAATAAAGAATGACATAAACAGTATTTCAGTAGCCATCCATTTTTTGTCTAATTTTTTTTAAGTACTAAAAGTCACAAAGCAAAAAAGCAGTTAACAATGTTTTTGGCTTTCATTTTCAGGAGCCTGTTCACAAAGAAAAGCACTTTATTTCTCAAATGTCGCTGATGGCCTCGATTCTGTATTAATTGAACCATAATGTCCTCTGTCTCCTCTCTACCTACTTTGCAGTATTTCAATATAACTATTCCTTCCTGAAGGCTTAAAATGTGTTAAAGAGCATTATGTTCTAGAAAGGGAACTGGTACAGGGCTAAGAAATCTCTGTTCCACTGCTGGATTTTTCTCATATAAACTTTATGATGCTAGCCAGCATGCTTCAACTCATAAGGTACAAGAATAAACCTAACAGGACGACTACAAGAGTTAAGGTTTTTTTAATTAGCATTGTTAAAGCTCACAAAACAGCAGTTAATTAATGGATAAATACATCAATGCATGTGAAATTTCATAAAATGCCTATTATCCCTAATTGATCTATAAATTTCATTCATTTTCAACTGAAATCTCCATATAACTTTCTGTAGGCCTAAGAAACTGATCCAAAAATTCATATCAAATAGACATGATGACAAACAGCTAAAAGAGTTTAATTGAAAAGTTTTAGAAAATTGACCCACCAGGTATCAAGACTAATTATAAAGCCATATAATTATGACAATTGGTGGTGCTTTGGGAATCAAAAAAAAAAGAGTAACAAATCAGAACAGAGAACTCAAAAACAGTTTTGCTTATATATGAACATAAATGTTTGTGTATTTTCATCTAGGAGTTTTACAATTGAACACATGGAAATGTTAGATGTGTATTTCTATCATAAATTAAAACATAAGGACTGGAGATGAAGTTCAACGGGGCATCTATGAGACCCAACATACAACAAAAGAAAATAATAGTAACAATAAATTCTTTAAAATACTAAAAGCATAAATTACAAAACTCCTAGTTAAAAATACACACAAATGTACTTATAGATTCTGATCAGGGGAGATTTTCTAAAATATGACTTTGAAGCACAAACCATAAAGAAAAAGACTATGAATTTTAATTGTTTTTTTAAAAAATGTTCTGGGTAAGGTCAATAAGATGGCCAATTAAAAGTACCCGGTATATTTCCATCCACAAAAATTAAAAAAAAATTAAGATTAAAAAAAGAATAAAATAACAACTATTTCTCTGGATGTTAAGCAGAGTGCAACAGTGATGTGACAGAGATGCTGGGGAGCACAGAGACTGAGGAGCAAACATTTACCATTCTGTCTTCCTAATTGAGACCAATCCTAAATGACAAAGGGTAAAACAGATAACCCCTATAGTCCCCACTAATGCCATAGACCCTGAAATATTTGCTAGTGGAGGAAATTGCAGCCCTCATAGGTTCTGAGCCGAGTTTAGAGAACATCCAAGGAATCTACTCCTCTGCATCTACCCCAAAGGAAGAAGCTAGTCATGAAGAGACCTTCCCCACCCACGCTCCTGCTGCACAGTGCTATGTTGAGACCCCACTCACCAGGGTTCCTCCAAGCAGCCAGTTTATCTGCTTCCGGTAGCCTAGATACCTCTGCATGGGAACCAGCAGGGTATCTCCACCCATCACGTGCAGGTCCATGAAGCCATTGAGCTGCTAGGTGGCCCTGCTCAGCTTCTTGCAGACCATCAAATTAGCCAGGCAATGTCTCCGAGTACTTTATCCTGCCAAGTCTCTGGAAAGCAGCTAGTCAGCGCTACCCACCAACTCATGGCTCCACAAAGCAGTCAGTCAGCAATTCCCACCCTCCTGGGGCCCTAGGAGCACATTAGGTAACCATGCCTACCCACCTGAAATCCTGGGAAACAGCCAAGCAGTCAATGGTGAGTGGCTGCCAAACCACTGGAGAGCACTCAGGTGGATGAGCTTGGTATAATGGCCAATTTGAATTGTTAACTTGATTGGATTAAGAGATGTGGAAAATTAAGAGGCTTCTGGGTGTATCAAGGAGGTTGTGTCTTGGAATGATTGGCATGTGGAATAATGAACTAAAGTGGAGAACCTCCCTAAGCATGGGCAGCACTGTCCAATAGGTTGGAGGCTTGAATGGAACAAAAGTTGGAAGGACAAGGAAGCAGGAGCACATGTAAGCTTAATTCTTCTTAAACAGATTCTTGATTACTGCTGTGATTACCTGAGGATATCAGACTTTCTCTCTGTCACTCTTCCAAAGCAGACTCTGCCAGTCATTCTCCAGGGAGTTTCCAGAAGCCTGTGGGTCTCTGACTGGAGTAGAAGTATCCCTGATTCAGTTTTTTTTAACCAAGAGATTTATTGGGGGGCTGCCCTAAGGGGAAGAAAAGGAGAGGCAGAGACCAGAGAGAAGAGAGGAGGAGGGCAGAGAGAAAGAGAGCAGAGGGAGAGAGCAGAGAGAAAGAGAGTAGAGAGAGGAGAAAAAGAAGAAGCAGAGGGTCCTTAATCAGTCTTATTCTGAGGCTTCTGCATCTTGGATAGCGCATCTACTGGTTCCTCTAGTTCTCCAGCCTGCAGATGGCCATTGTGGACTATCCAGCTTCTGGTTGTGTAAGCCTATCTAATGAATCACCTTTTTATAATTATCCCTCCTGTTGGTTCTGTTCCTCTAGAGAACCCTGGCTAATATAGTGGCCAAGCCCACACTCCACAGGCCAGCCCCACCTTGGGCAACTCAGTTGACTGAATCTCCTGAAGGCATCTGCACCACCCCAAAAACCTGACAGAACCCCTGCTCAAGTTTACCAGTGTGGCCCAGTCCCCCATGCGGCCCTCAGATGCTGACGAATGTCCTATTCCCACTACCATGCCAGTAATGCCTCACCTTTGAGTCTCACCAAAGTAGAGCCACTCCCATGTTACTCCCAGATTTTCTGTATGCACAGCCATGCATATCCTACCCAGAACTATCAACAAAACTAACCACCTCAGAAAGCTGCAGTCTAGCTGGTGGACTAATCCCCAAAAACACTACAGCTTAGGCCATTGGAACATCCTTAGGCACTGATGACATTGATTACAGCTGAATAAGCACTATAGACACTACACTACTGTCCCTGTATGGACCAAAGGCAACATAACCTACCCTATTGACACCCTAGGACACATCTCTAAGAGAAAGTCTTCTAAAAGGAAAGACACCATCTAGGTCCATGAAACTCAAATGACTTAAAATAAAATCAGTCAAAAGCAGTCTTCTCTGTACCACATTATCCTCAAATTATCAAAAACAGTGTGTTGAAAAATATTAAAAACAAGGGAGAAGCATCAAGTTACATATCAGGGAATCTCTATTAGACTTCCAGTAGTACCAAAGACACACATAGACTGAAAGGGAAGCGGGGAAATATTTTATGCAAATGAAGACTGAAGGTGAGCAAAACTAGCTATATTTGTATGTGATAAAATATACTGCATCAAAAACTATAAAAATAGACAATAAATATTATTGTATAATGATAAATTGATTAATCCAACAATAGGATATAACCATTATAAAATATAGGTACAAAGCCTGAACTTCCCTTCCAGTAATAATGCAATTCAAGGTACCTGAATAATAAGAGAAAACCAAACCTAAATTGATACAAGAAAAGAAATAATGAAGATCAGAGCAGAATCAATGAAATAGAAACTAAAAATATCTCCAGAAAAAGACAGCTCAGTAAGGCTCTGTTGATTTGCTACATGAATGTACAATTGGCTTGTTTTCTAATAAATTATGGGTTTGTCAGGAACTCTGTCAGGCACTTTGTATTTATAGCCTTTGGGGTGATCAATTCTAATACAATGTTTTATATTAAACTTTGAATTAAGATTACCCATGACATATATTTAAACATAGCACTGCCCAGTATGGAGCTATTTCCCATGACTTTTGTATAAAAGGAATATGACTGACAGCTTTCAATTTTATTAATATTACAAAACATCAACACTTCAAATAAGGAATCACTGCATATCCATGGGGCCATTTTTTTTCTATCAGTTTTGGACCATGTTTTAGTCAGCTTTCTTGCCTCTATGAGTAAAAGACCTGATCACCACAATTATAGAGGAGGAAAGGTTAATTTGAGGGCTCATGGTCTCAGAGGTCTCAATCCATAGACTGTTGGCTCCATTCCCCAGACCTCCAGGTGAGGCAGATCATCATGGTGGAAAAGTATGGCAGAAGGAAGCAGCTCACATGATGATCAGGGAGCAAAGAGAGAGATCTCCACTTCCCAAATACAAATATATACCCCAAAGCTACAGCCCCAATGGCCCACCTCCTCCAACTACATCTCACCTGCCTTCAATTACCACTCAATTAGTTCCATCAGGTGATTAATTCATG
This sequence comes from Spermophilus citellus, assembly GCF_964194105.1. Taxonomy (NCBI): domain Eukaryota; kingdom Metazoa; phylum Chordata; class Mammalia; order Rodentia; family Sciuridae; genus Spermophilus; species Spermophilus citellus. Next base: position 121,103,274 of record NC_138189.1, read on the forward strand.
ATTGGATTAAGACTCTCAGAACCTCAATCATTTTTCCTCTAAACTTTCTTGCATTGTCTCGCACTTAAGCTTTTGAGAGATGACTCACATCCAAACTATAAAAGACCAAAATCTAAATAAAACAAGTATAAAATGAATTGTTACTGTTTTTTTTAAGTGCATGAAGAGTCAATGATAATCCCATCAAACATGGTGGTGCACACCTGTAATCTTGGCTACTCAGAAAACTGATGCATGGGGATTACAAGTGTGAGGACAGTCTCAGCAATTCAGCAAGACTCTGACTCAAAATAAAATAAGACTAAGGTATAGCTCAGTAGTAGAGAGATTGCCTAGCATATGCAAAGCTCTGGGTTTAAAACCCCAGTACAAAAAGAAAAAAAAATGAGTAAAGAATAATCCCACAAATTCAGGCTGCAAAAGCAAAAATGTAAAAGTGAAATTACAACAAACTAAGAAGTTTCTGTACAGCAAAGAAAACCATCAACCTACAGAAGAGGAGAAAGTATTTGCAAACCATTCCATCTCTAAGTACTTAATATCCAGAACAGACAAGGAACAACAAGGAGAAATACTGAAATTGTATGAATACATGAAAATTAAACAACATGCTTTGGAATGATCATTGGGTCAGCAAAAAATTTAAGAAAGAAATTTCTAGACATATGAAAATGGAAACACAATATACCAAAATCTATGGAATTCAATAAAAACAGTACCAAGAGGGAAGCTGAGAGCAATAAGAAGCTACATCAACAACTCAGCTCTCAAATGTGGAATATAGGAAAAAAAACTGATCTGAAAGTAGAAGGGAGACAGAGAAGAGCAAGGGCATGGGGAAGGAAAAAGGAGGATCAAAGAGAAATTATCAAAATATATTATATATGCATGTCCAAATATGCCACAATGAAACCCATTATGCTCCATAATTAATATGCACCAATAAAACTCTACTCAAACAGAAAAAAAATAATAATAATCCAAATTTAAAATAGGCAAATGACCTAAACAGATATTTCTCAAAAGAAGATATCCAAATGGACTAGTATATGAAAAAGTGGACAACATCACCAGTCATCAGAGAAATGCAAATCAAAGCCACAATGAGATATCATCACACTCAAAAAGCATATCAAAAGAGAAAAAAAATAACCAATGCTAGCAAGAATGCAGCAAAAGAGGAACTCTCATGCCCTGTGGATGTGAATGTAATAAAACCATTATGGAAAACAATATAGCGGTTCCTTCAATTCCTAAAAATAAAACTACAGTGTGATCCAACAACCATACTGGGTATACATACAAAAGAAATGAAATCAGTGGATCAAAGAGGGTTCTACACTGCCTCATTTATTAAAGCACTATTCACAATAGCCAATATGTGTAAGCAAACAAGTTACCCATAGATGGATGAATAGACAAGGAGTTTGTAGTCTATATATCCCGTGTAATATTATTCAGCTGCAAAACGAATAAAAGTCTAGCATTTGCAACAAAATGGATGGAATTGGGGGATATTATGCTAGTTGAAATATTCTAGGCACAAGATAACAAATACCGCGTGTTCTCACTTCTGTGTGGAAATTTGAAAAGTTGTTTTCATAGATGTAAAGAGTAAAACAGTGGTTCACTAGAGGCTAGGAAGGTGAGAGGTAAATTAAATAAAAGGCAGCAAAACACACTCAGGAGAAATATGTTCTAGTCTTCTTCAACATGGTGGGGTAACCATAGCTTATTTGTTGTACATTTTACAAAAAAAAAAAAAAAAAAAAAACAAAACCTAGAAAGTTTAAAGCTTCCCAACAAAAAGAAATGATAAATTTTTGAGGAGATGAAAGTGCTAATTACCCTGATTTGATCATTACACGTTTCATACTTGTATCAAATCATCATACCACTCTCATAAATATGTACAATTACTATGTCAATTAAAAATGTAAGAAGCAATATAAACATATAATGCTTCACTTATCAAAAAACTACCAGACTTCTAGAAATGACTTCTAGAAATCTTGTCTCATAAATAAATAAATAATGTGAATCAGCAAAATAATTTTAATACATGTGTATTCATTAAAGTATTGTTTATAATAGTGAAAGAGTTTCCTGAGAAGCCCCCCCAAAGCCAGGAACAATCTGATAACAATCAAAACCCTGGACCACCCAGGACTCTATTATCCTATTATCATTAACCATTTTCCACCCTTCCCATTGGCACATGGAAGAAGAGATGAAAGATGCCTCTAAAGGAATTTCTTTGTAGAGAGTTTTCAGTTACTTAGTAAACAATACCCCTTCATGCTCTTTATAAAAAGAAAAATCACTGGCAAAACTCAACATATGTCCTTTGAAGCACATAGAGACTGGTGTCTGACTTGCTCAAAAAGTTCAAGTAGAAGGGACTGACTGGTGTCCAAACTGCAAGAGAGAAGGCTTTGTTGGTAATTGCAGTTTTGAACATTGTGTATTTCTAGTTGCTATAGTCTGCAATGTATCTCCTCAAGATTTATACTTTAAGTCCCCAACCCCAAATACCTTGGAAATGGGGACTTTATTTTAAGAGTTAAAAACGAGGTTGCTAGAGTGTGTCCTAAACCAGCGTGACTGATGTCCTCATAAGAAGAAATTCAGACACAGATACCCTCAGAGGGAAGACCAGATGAAGACATGAGGAGATGACAGCCAGCTGCAAGCTAAGAGACCTCAGCAAAAACAAACCTGCAAATACATTGATCTTGGATTTCTAGAGTCCAGCACTGTGAGAAAGTAAATTTGTGTTGTTAAATCTCCCAGTCTGTGGTACTTTGTTACAGCAACCTTAACAGACTCACTCTGGTGGTCCAGAGGCAGACCACATGGAAGTAGGCTATTTAGGGCTTATGTTAACAGATACTCTACCTAAGAGGATTAGTATTCTCCAAGGATAAAAGGATCACAGCAGCAAGAGTGGGGGGGGGGGGGCAGGAAGCAAGGAAGTTGACTTTGAATACTCTGGTAATGACTTTTTCTAGTAATCCATGAAAGAATCCCCAAGAGAAAAGGCCTGTCCTCTGCTGCATCAAGGGAGCACAAAATGCCAGGTTATATCTGTGCAAACTGAATCCAAACTTTTCTGTCCTCTTCTGTCTCCTGACCCGCTAAATTCCTAAGCCTAGGTAGGGGCACAAATGAAATTACCATAGAGCAAAATAAGAGAGAACCTAAAGAAGTCAATGCAACACCCTTTCTCATTATGAGCTGCCCCGACTGCAGTAAGCAGATCCCAGGAATGCAGGAGCCTGGAATTTAGCAAAAACTGGAGATGAGCAAACAGAGTAGGCAGGACTTTTTATAGCTATCAATGGAATGTAATGGAAAAATGTAGGAGGATAACCAGGGAATAAATTCACAAGTGAGAAAGACTGAGGGGATTTTCCACTGGAACTGAGTAAGTCCATAGCTTTAATGCATCTAATACAACAAATTGAGAGAAACAATGCAGATGACTAATACAAGGGATTTATTATATAACTAATGATTCAAACCAACATCTACTCCAGCTTAAATTACTACAAAAGGTAGATCCTGACCAATCTGCCTCCAAAGTCTCCTCTTCATTTATACATTTATTTATTCTTTATTCACTTAATATATGGTTTTTCAACATATAGGCCAGGCAGGCACTATGTGAGTCTCTAATAACATAATAGTGAACAGAATCATTGACTTCAATACATTACAGGTGGGAATGATTGGTATTACTTTATAAGAGATGAAAAAAAGTATAAAATAAGGCATTTGCTCAGTCCTCTGGGATAGCAAGAAAGTCTGCTTTCAAATCCATACATACTTTCCATTATTATAATTTGATTAGTATTCCCTATGAAAAGTTATCATAATTCACTATTAGCAGAACCTTTCTATATTCTAGTATTGAAAGGCTGATGAAATCCTTTCTGTGTTCTAAGCCATTAGCTGCATTATGTACCTTGGGTATATAAATGCTCCCCAGGATCACAGTCTCATCATTTTTATAGTAAGAAAATTGCTAAGGCCTCCTCAAACTCTACTTGATAAGTCCTAACAACTAAGTGGTAAAAATCTGACAAATTGATGCAAATATTAATGTCAAACATTTAATTTGTAAGGTACGGCTGCTGGGCCCAGAATTCACTAGAACAGGCAGACTTAACGGAAGTTCCTATTCTCAACACAGTAATATAAAATGAGAGTTGAAGTTACATTAGGTTAAAATTTTAGAACCAATATTAAGTAAGATATATTATTATTTCCTTGTGGCCCATTAAAAACATGAAATTACATTGAGTACATTATTCTAAGACTATTAATATGAAAATTATATTTTGTCTTTAGCCCAGAATAATTTTGGTGATTATTGTGCCTCTGCAAACATTCTTTTCAAACTCTAAATGTATTTTATTACTATGGCTCCAGCTATGTTATGATTATCAGTTCTCTACAAAGAGTAATTGAAGATCTTGATTACTGAAGAGGTAACTTTTCAACTATTTTTATATATACCCATTGTTATTCTCTGGGGCCTATATAAGTGACACATTAAGTACTTATTGAAGGTCTTTTGCTTAGAATGGATAGTTATGCTTTTGTTCTGTTGATGATCTAAGCATGTTATTAAAAAAACAAAAACCCAAACTATTTATGGAACAAATTTCTTCTTTCAAATCTCTGGTCCCCTCCCTGTCTTATGGAATAAAGCCAATAGTGCATTCTAATAGCTATTCAATAAATAATATTAACTAAATTAATAAATAGGTAGCCCAGAAAGAGATATTACTCTAGGGAACACAGGTTTATCCTCCAATTTAGTACTGCTGGTTTAAGGAACCGAATTCAACCTTTATATTCTGCATTCTTTCACCAATCCATTAGTTCATCCAATAGTGTTTATTCAGTATCAAAACTGTCTGCTTAGCTCTGGAAATATAGAACAGAATGAAATAAAGTTTTTCCTGGTCTAAGCAGGTTACTCTTAAAACATAGAAATATAAAAGTTCACTGCTGGCATTGCTATAATACAAGTATGTATGTACCAAAAGGATGGCTTTCTAATATTGCTTCTGTGAATATGAGGAAATTTATAAAACACAAGGGAAGAAGTAACTGAGCATGCTCTTGGAAGATGGGGAGAATTTCTTCCATGAGGAAAGTGGAAAGAAGAATTCTAGACAGAAGGAAGAAAGAGTGTAAACACAGGGTATTGTCAATCAACCACCAGTGGTCAGCAATGAAAATCTGAACTCACCTAAACTTTACCTGCTGCCTGGTATATTAGTCTCTTTGTGCTTCCATAACAAAATACTATAGCCCAGGTGATTTAAACAATAAAAACTCCTTTTCACACAGTCCCAGAAGGTAGAAATCCCAAATCAAGGTCTCTCTTCCTGACTTGTAAATAGTCACCTTCTTATCATATCCTCACATGTGAGAAAGAAAACCTTCTCACTCTCCCCTCAGCTCTGTCCTCTTCTCCTCCTTATCCTTTATGCTCTTATCCTCTTTATTCTTCTTTTTGTTCTCCTTCTCCATCTTCTTCTTCCTAGGCCACCAATCCTATCAGATTAAAGCCTTGTTTAACCTTAGTTAACTTCTAAGGGTCCCATCTTCAAATTTTCTCACATTGGGGATTAGGAAGTCAACATATGAATTTGGGCACCTAATTCATTCCATAGTATGTAGGATGGGAGTAAAGATGTGGATATTATAGCAACAAGTGAAAACTGGGGTCAGATTGTGAAAGATTCAGATACAATTTTAGCTAGGTAGATTTACTGGTTAGATAGGTTTTGAATGACTGAAAAGATTTAGAGGAGAATAAATCCCATTCAAAAGGCATAAAAAGAGTAGGGAGTGGAAATTAAGGAGATACGAAGGAGGGAAAGGCAGTGGAACTATATTTCAAGTACATATAGTTTATAAGAAAGAAAGTAGCATTGAGAATCATATTCGGGTTTCTCAGATTGAGATGGGAAAAAATCAATGATGATGCTTTGAAAGGAAATAACAAATGCCAGTCAGGAGCAGATTTGAAAGACAGAGAAAGAGATGTTGAACAAGTCAGAATAGCTGTGAGCTATCTTTGACATAGAACAGTTCAGAATATCTCATAATCAACTAAAAATGCTACTCGGGAGATCCTAAGAAGAGAAACAAAGATGGAATCCTAGGAAACATTTGTAGTATACTCAGAGATGCAAGGAAACTAACCTAGAAGTACTAGAAGGTAGAAAAAGACCCAAAGAGAGAGCTGTCATGAAAGCCACATGATAGCCCCACATTCATTCATTAAGTTCTCTAGTTAGGAGAGCATTGGCAAATTTTCTGCAGGGAAGTTCCATCAGAATGATGGTGGCAGAATTTCTATGCGGGTGGAATCTACATCTATCTTATTCACCACTATATCCCCATTACCAAGCAAAGTGTCCAGCATAAGTATTTGTGATAATAGAGTTAAATAGCAACTGAGGAGTGATTTAGAAAAGACAGAGAGGAGATGAAGAACATCCAAGTCCTGAAGTTAAAATAAGAAAGAAAAATCAAGAGACAAGAAAGAATTAAAGAAAACTTTTTCACTTTTTTAATTTAGAAAAGGATAAGAGAAACTTAATTACTTTTACAGAGGATGAGAAGCCACTGGAAATGGAAAAAAGGCAGACCTAATAGGTCAACACAGTTAAAATAACCCTCATCTGTGTCTGTTCCATGTGAAGACCAAGAAAATCATAGACAAGGAAAGGTACTTATCTAGTAATCTATTGCAATCAATAAGCAACAACTATAACAAAATAGCTAGCATGTATTAAGTGCTTAATAAGTGGGTTTGGTTTTTGTGATTAGATGTCACCTTAAATGCAGTACTGTTTCCATTGTGCATATAAAGAAACTGAAAAAGAGAGAAATTAGGTAACCTATCCCAGGATACATGACAAATATGGAGCAAGCTGGTCTGAAACCCAACTTGAGGCTTCACTGTCTGTGCTTGGCTGCCTTAAAGTGAAAAGTCAAGCAAAGTCCAACAGGCAGGTGCTTTAGTGAAAGGCACCCTTGCAGAATAGTTCATTTAATAGGAAACACAGGAAGAACTTATTTCAACACTAATCACAATTATCACTCCCCTATACATCTTTGAGCAATATAATAATATAAAACATATATCATCTCTTAACATCTCATAATCTAGAATAAATTTCTGTTTATTCATCAGCAGGGTAGATGAATCTGAGTTGACTTCAGAATACAAATTTTTCAGCCAAAATTTTATTCTAACAACAAAAGAATGACAATATTTGACAAAGGTCAGCATCCCTAGATTTATGACAAATCATTCCTAGTATAATATTGATCAGTGAGTCAAATTGAAGAAGAGCTTGGTCAAAATGCTCTAACAACAGATTAATCTAGTGTATTTGATGGTATCTTTTTATCACATAACTGCTTTGTAGAAATTCTTACAATCTTTCTATGAACCAAAAAGAGTAGGAAGAAGATTTTTTTGGAAACTATAGGGTTTGTTTTGTTTACTAGAAGTTTTCACAGAGTTGTTAAATGTATTATAATGTTTTTAATGTAAAACACTATAGTATAGATCTCTGAAATCAAGGTGGATGCTTTTTTCCCACTTCTCTCATTTTCAGGAGGAAAAGATTCTATGAGATTTTACGTCTTTTGGTGACAGTGACTTAGGGTTGACAGACTTGGGAGAAGAAGCTGAGCAAGTTTAGCCTGTGTTGTTCCTCTATCCTAAGGTCTAGCTGCCTGCAGAATGCACGTTCTGTTTGCCTTCCTCATGTTTGATATCTGTGATTCAACTGCTTCCAGAAAAAGAGGCCTGCCCTTGTCCAGAAACATCTGTACTGGATGGGTGCACTTGTCTAATTTAGAAAAGAAGTATTATTAAGCTCCATTTGCTTCTCACAATAATCTATGACCTTCAATATCAGCCTCACCAGTATTAAAGTTGACATATTGACCCCTGTTTACCTAATTCCTATATGTAATTCTCAAATGGTTATAAACTTGGATGAAAGAGAAGGGTGCTATTTATTAGGTCTCTAAAAACTCCATTTTAAAATTGAGAGAAACAGAATTTGTGGTTCAAGTGATGCTTCAAATGCAAACTTTAGCAAACCCAAGGGGACAGTGGGCACGTTTACAAGAAGTTAATTAATAGGCATACATATGGCATCGAAAGCACTTGGCAGAAGCTTTGTGTTTGAATATACTGCAGAGCAAATCCACTGTAAACAATGTTGGTTTAGCTTTTAAAAAAAATCTTTTAATGAAATTTATTCTTGGTAAGCTTTCACATCAATAGCTCTGAAACAAATAAGCTCCATTAAGAAGGTACTTGCCCCAAATTATTTAGATGAAAGCAGGCAAGATTTTGAGGACTATTATAAAAGAAATAACAGTCACGCAATCTTTATTGTCATTCATTCTCTCTCAGTTATCTTGAAAGTGTCCTCAGTTAGAATTGTAGACCATACTGTATGAACCAATTACCTGGGTTACCAGGTTCTCTAAATAATAACCATGAACCCAATCGTTCACTTAGGACACAGGTGTGATGCTCAGAGAATTTTTTTTCTCTTTTTCTGGCAAGATAGTTTGAGTACTGATTTTCAAATACAAAGATGACAGTTTTAGTACATTTCTTTCTTTTTTTTTTTTTTTCCCAAGGAATTTAACACACATATTTCTCAGGAAAAAAAAATAAACAGGTTAGCCCGAAAGGCAAAAAAAAAGAAAGAAAGAAAAAAGAAAATCCCCCTATCTAAGCTGTCTGTTTTTTTCCTGTACTTTGAGAAGCTGCTTTAAGGTAATTTACTTCTTATCTTTCTGGAATCCCTAATGTGTCCATCTCTGTGGTACTTTCTTGCCCTTCACTCTCCTCTGTCTTCAATTATGTGTGAGACTTCCCTTAACAATCATTCTTGACGTTTCTGTCCCTCTGCCTACATTATATTCTCTCACTTACCTTTCACGGTTCCAAGTTTATCCCAAATCAGTTGCCTATATTCATAGCCAATTATAATTCTCCAGTTATAATTCTTCTAGTTTCTTCCCAGGCCTTCATTGTGTTATGTTCTGTCCAAGGAGGATGTTTAAGAACTATTCATTAATTATTATAATTTTATTCTAATCTATCCATGGTGTGACCTAAAATAATGTAGGCTAATTATATCTCAACATGAATAAGCCTCCTATTTTCACATTTGTCATTCAATTCAATTTTCCTGACTTTCCCTTAAACTTCCTGTGAGTAGCTTTTTCCCCTTTCTCCAGTGCTCCATTTGTTTGTTTGGTAATTTAATTGCATTATATCTTATCTTGCCTTACTAAATTATTTCAAATGCAGGAGTCAGCATAGAGACACAAAGGTTAAAAAAAAAAGCAACATCAGTCTCTTGAACAAATAAAATTTATATACAAACACCATGAAGAAATGGTAAATGTTTGAAGATATATGTTTGGAACACTAATTGAAACATTATACAAAGTATTCACATAGAAAAACATTATAGGGTATCCCATTAACATGTCCAATTTTATGCTTTTATGTATCAGTTAAAATAAATGTAGCTTCAATAAATAAATACATAGGTAACATTAAAATCATATTAATAAACACTATTAATTTAAAATTTTTTATAAAAATTGCTGCATCTAAAATGGTATATGGCACCAAGTAGGCACCTCATGGGTGTTTGAATACATATTGCTCAGCAAAAAATACTCAAGGAATTGTTCATGTTCATTTTTCTGTGTGTATTCTATTTTGTATCCCCAGCGATAAAAACTACTCATAACTAAATCAAAGTTCAAAGGAAAGATAAAAGCAAGTTTTTTTGTGTGTGTCTGCATAACACCAAATATGAAAGTATTGTGTTAAAGAGAAAACAATACCTAACATGCCTGAGATAATTTCATCATTACCTTCCCTACTATCCTGCATCAGAAAAGACCAGGCTTCTCGGCACTTAGCAAACATGGCAACCAGACTCACCAAGGCAAATTGGTATGTGGATGCTCTCTATTTCCAACAGGGTCATTATTGGTTCAAGAAGCAGGAACAGGGTTATTTGCAGGCCACAGAACAATCTGATTACTGACTAAAATGGGATTTTCGGGTGAGAGAATTTGTCATCTGCCAAAAGAGGAAGATCAGAATACTGAGTAAGATCAGTAATTGAAAGAAACCATATAAAGGAAAAGGAAAATAATTATCTAAATAATCCAGGCCAACAAATATTTTTGATAATAAAAGGAAGTTTAGAATCTGAAGCCAGGATTGGCTCTCTATAATCAACAAAGTAAGTATTCAACTTCTAGGATCATCTAGAAAAATAAAACTCAAGTTTCTGTTTCCAAGTGAAGATCCTGGTAAAATTTAGAATCTTTACAAATTTATAATAATTATTGAAATAATTTGTTTTCATTCTTAAAACTCCTTTAACATCCATGTTTGTAAATACCTACTGGATGTAAATACACCATAAAAGCAATATCCATTTATTCAGTATATATTCACAGAGAATCTCATCTGTGCAAGGTACTGTGCTGGGGAGACATAATACAGGTGGATAAAACATATGCTCCACCTTTCAGTCAAATAGAAGGAAGTGGCCATGCTCAGAAATAAATTTCATAAGAGAAAGATAGATTAAATTTTCTAGATCAAATAAGGGAAGGTTTTCTGGTTTACCTTGCCACATCAGTTGGAGAGGTGGAGGAGGCACCATGACAAATGAAAAGAACATTAGATTTGTACAGGATCTTTAAAAATGAAAAGGTGTTGAACCTGGAAGACATGGAAATGGACACTCTCAGAAAAAAACACAAAATGATCAAAGGAAAGGTGGTAAAAGAGAACATGTGTTTATTTGTTCTTCAAGAGCCAACTTCATGTGCAGGTGTGTGATGGAAAGGAGTGAGGATGAGCCTGGAGAGGTTAACTGGATCTATTGTGCAGTACCTACAATCCAGTGACTTCTATTTGGACATTGTTTAATAGCAAGCTGAAACAAACTAAAAAATCTATTTAGGTAAAAACAAATAACTAAGTCAAAACTATGCTTAAGTAAGTAGTTAATGTATCTCTTCCAAGTACTGTTACTAAGGCTTGTGATTCAAGGAATCGATATGAAAATAATAATACATTTCTCTCTCTCGTTTTTTTTTCCCCTTTCCTCCCTATTCTGTTCTTAGTTGCTCTAAGTAGATGAGGTAGAGAGAGAAGATGGGAAGGGAGGGGAGAGGAAGGGAGGGGGGATAGTAGAGGATAGGAAGGGCAGCAGAATACAACAGTCACTAGTATGGCAATATGTAAAAAAATGGATGTGTAACCGATGTGAATCTGCAATATGTATACGGGGTAAAAATGGGAGTTCATAATCTGCTTGAATCAAATGTATGAAATATGATATGTCAAGAGCTTTGTAGTGGTTTGAACAACTAATAATAAAAAAAAAGAAAATAATAATAACTATGATTTGAGAGCTGCAATGGGCAGGGCACTGTGTTCAATGCACTGCATGCATTAACCCACTGAATCTTCATAAGGCTGGTGTTATGGTTTAGATATAGGTGACTCTCAAAAGCTCATGTGTGAAACAATGCAAGAATATTTAGAGGTGAAATGATTAGATTATGAGAACTTTAACCAAATCGGTAGATTAATCCACTGATATACACTAACTGGGTAGTAACTGTAGGCAGGTGAAGTATGGCTGGAGGTAGTAGGTCACTGGGGGCATGCCTTTGGGATTTATTTTTTGTCCCTGATTGCCATGTCCTCAGCTATTTTCCTCTGTCACACCCTTTTGTCATAATGTTCTGCCTCACCTCTGGTCCAGAGCTATGGAGTCAGCTGACCATGGACTGAACCTCTGAAATCATAAGCCAAAAGAAACTTTTCCTAATTTAATTTGTTCTCATCTGGTATTTTGGTCACAGTGATGCTAAAGTTGACTAAATTACGGAATTAACTGGTCCCATGCAGTTAAGTTAACATGCACAAAGTCATTGAGTTGTTCACTAGCTGAGCAGTAACTTGAGCCAAGGTCCACCACATTCCCAGATTTATGTTGTTGTCCAGTATGCTATAGTACTTTTCAGTGTTTTTACTGAGTAACATAAGTAAAAAACAGAAAATTGATAGTTTCCTACTACATTTAATGGAAAGAAGTGTCTGCGTTAGTTTTGGCTGACCATTAATTTTCCATGTAACAACTTATGTGACAACATTGATATATATCTTTGGGACTGCCTTACAAATACAGCCTAAAAATAATTTACCTAAACATATATCTCCAAGACATTTATAATGTATTTGAAAATTAAAATATTGATTTAATTCAGGTACTTTTATGATCATCTTGCCTCATGGAATTGCAGTTTTAGAATGCATAGATTATTTTCCCTCCAGAAGGGAAAACCCAATCAGGAAAAGACCTCCAGCCACACACAAATTCTGTTCAGTTCCCTTTTGTAATTCTAATAATACAAAGAAGGAATATATTCTGATATGTTTACAGTCCTAAAAAAAAAAAAAAAGAACAGCTAACATTTTAAGGTATTTTCTAGTGGTTTCCTTTAATTTTCAAGTATTCATTACTACCAATTAATTTAAAAAACACAATATTATTCTGTTGTGTTTAATTTGATTAAACCAATCCTTCACTGTTTTATAGTCTGTGGTCAATTTACATATGTAACCACACTGAAGATTCTCACATATAAGAACTATAAGTAAAACACTTAGGATGCTAATCAATAACTGTAACCTAGTTATTTTTGTATCATGCATTAAAAAAATAAGAATTATTTTCTAAAAGAAAAGAAAAAGTCATTTTCCACTTCTAATTTTGGCAAACAAGGCAAAGAGATTACCACGGTCAATGTGATAAGTGACAAGAGTTCTTAAGTGGCATGCCATCTACTAATTCCTGGTCCCTATGGTTTTCTCACTGATTTTTCCTCTTTCCTTGTGAAACACCCCAACTGCACCTTTACATTATCTCCCACACAAACACTACTTTTTGTGTTTTTATTGTTACCTAAGAGAGGTTGCTGAAGGTTGCACCAATCAATCTTATCTCTACTCCCCAGAAAAAGACAGCACAACAAAGCTGGGCAGCTGATTTGATCTGCAATTGGCTTGTTTTCTGATAAATTTCTTGTTTGTCAGGGCCTGTGTCAGGCACTTTGTATTTATAGCCTTTGGGGTGATCAATTCTAATACAGTGTTTTATGCTAAGTTTTGAATCAAGATCACTTTTGACATTTACCTAAGCACAGCACTGTCCAATAGAAGCTTACTCCTGTGCCTCTGTCAAAGGAACAAGACTAGAACCTTCTTATTTTATTAGTGCCACAAAAGGCCACTATCTAAAATACGAAACCACTTTTTTCTATTCCTATTGAACAAAAATCTAAATTTGTAGCGTGTCTTCTTTGGGTAATCTGAAGAGAATAATATGAACTCTGTTTTTTTTTTTATTTTTAAATATGTATTAAGAATCTACCTCACATTGTAAAAGCACTTTAAAAAATTACCTCTATAACGTTTACTATGAATTTTCATTTATTTAACCAGTTTCTACACACTTTACGCCACATATTTTAAGTGCTAAAGTTACTGAAAATAAATATTGCTTTCCTTAAGAAAATTGAATACAAAGGAAAAATATTTTTAATTATACATGCATATAAAGTTGGCAACACTTCCTGTAGTAAAATTCCCTCCACTGAGCACTTTTTAGGACAGTATTTAATAAGAAAAATCTCTTCTTATCCCCTAGAAACTAGAAAGCTAGTAATTATTCAAATACAATTAAAAGCATGGGAAAACATTTAACAATAGAAATAATTGAGTAAGGAGCAAAATTTGATAAGAAAATTCTCTCTATCCTCACATGCCATAAAGTTTAAAGTACTTCACTTTTAAATTATTTTCTAAGAGCAAAAAAAGGAAAAATAGAGGAGATACTAAAATAATCTTGGAAGGAAAGGGATTTGGTTTTTTTTTTTTTATGTTTCAATGAGAAAAAGAAATTCTGCATCTGTATTAATGACTACTAGTCTTCCTGGTGTGCCTTGTAGGCTGGCTAAGCAAACCACGCATCAGTTAAAGTGAAAACCAAAGAGGAGGTTGACCTAACACAAAGCATGCATGATTGCATTTGAGAACATTCTAGGGAAATTTTTAAAGCTCCTAGAGCCTGGATTCTGTCTCAGACCAAATGAAAGTTGAAAGTTAGGTAGTGAGTGCTACTATATTTCAAAAGCTTTTCAGGTGATCCTTATTCAATTGATCATATCCTTGCTTATTTGGATGTCCTCCCCTCCACCACCACCAAATTCCATTGTGTTAAAAGTTTGGATTCCAGTTTGGCACTATTGAGAGATGTTATGCTACACATATGATGTGTCCCCCAAAAGCTCATGTGTGACACAATATAAAACTTTCAGAGGTAAAATAGTTGGGTTATGATAGTGTTAACCTAATCAATGTGTTAATCCACTTGAATGGACTAACTCAGTGGTAACTGTAGACAGGTTTGTTATGGTTGGAGGAGATGGGTATTTGGATGTGTGCCTTTGGAGTCTATGTTTGACTCGAGTTAGCCAACCCTATCGACTTTCTGTTTCCTGGTGGCCATGTTCTGAGCTGCTTTCCTTCTCTACCATGATGTTCTGCCTCATCTCGGGCCCAGAGCAACGGAGTTGGCCGTCTGTGTACTGAGGTGGGAACTTGTGAAACCATGATGCCAAATAAACTTTTCCCTCTCTAAAATTGTTCTTGTCAGGTCGTTTGGTCACTGTGGTTTAAAAAAAAAACTGACTAAAACAGGAGCTGATAGAAACTTTCAGAGGTAGGGCCTATGGAAAGTCTTAGGTTACTGAGGACATACCCTCAAATGGGATGGTGGAATCCTCATCTCCTCCTCTTCGTCTCTGTTTTTTGCATTTCAGTCATGAGGCAAACATTTGCTGCACCACAAGCTTCCCAGCACAATGTGCTGCCTCTATAGGCCCAAGGCAGGAAAGCCATTGTTCATGGACTAGAACATTTAAACTTGTGTCTCTCATAAGTTGATTTCCTCAGATATCTGTTAAGTAATGGAGAATTGACTAACATTGTCCTCTCTTAAAAACTAGCAGAACATCTAAGACAGCTTAGACCTCTTCCACCATGCCCAGAATATTAGCAAGACAGTCCAAATTTGCATGAATTTAGCAACTTTGCAGAAATAGCAGAGGAAAGATAGAGAATTATGATCTTTTTTTTTAATTTTTTTTATTGATTATTTAAAGCATTACATAGCTCATGATATATCATCTTTCATACATTTGACTCAAATTGTGTTTTGAACTCCCATTTTCACCCCAAATACAGATTGCAGAATCACATCTGTTACATATTCACATTTTTACATCAATGATTATAGCGGCACAATTCACAATAGCTAGACTGTGGAACCAGCCTAGATGCCCCTCAATGTATGATTATCTTAAAAGGTCTAAACTTCATTTATTTCCAACAAATAACTAAACAAAAGAGAGAACTCTACTACTTGGGTGAAACCCTTGAATACCTCAGAAATACCCAGCACAATCTCCTTCCAAAAACAGAAATCTGTGCTAATTTGGGGAAAAACTCTGTTGGGAATAGAATCACAATTGAACAGATCATGAACACTGGAAATTGAGTCATTAAATGTAAAATGTGCTAAGAAGGTAGATCTCAGATCTGAGGATATATCTACACAGAGAGGTCATATTTTTAATGCATTTTGGTAACAGCAGAGCAGGCAATAAAACCGAAAAAGCTACTTTGAACCACCTCATTCCCTACACAGTAATCTGCTCCTATACAGGAAAACCCATCTCATTGAACACAAAAGAAAGAAAATATCTGCTACACAACCCCATGACAGTACCTCCAAAGAACAAAAGGAAAAAAATCTTGATTAATGTGCTAATAGATAATGAAATAACAGTATATGTAAAGTAGAAAAGAAAAAAAACTATGGCATAATATTAAATGAGATAAGTAAGTGAAGAAAGGGGTAGAAGTTATGAAATTAAGGCATTAAACTACAAATAGAAAAGATAAGGCAAAAAGAACTTGAACAGTAGACAGGTTGTCAAGAGAGGTGATGAAACTCAGAAGGTATTTAAAGGGGAAAAAAAAAGAATAAGGTCATTTCTCAAGTAATCTTTTGAAGTTAAGAAAGACCTAAATGGGATTTAAACATGTGACAAGTTGTTCCTCTTCTATCAAAAATAAACTAGAAGATGGTCAGTAAATAGCTTGAGTTAGCTTTGGGGCTAGGAATAGAACTCTTCAGTTTCTATTTTAAATAAGACATTCTTTTCTACAGTTGGAATTCATAAAATGCACTGGAAACACCTCAAGGCAATAATAATAAAATTAAATAATAACTGTGATTAAAATATTCTACATTTTCCCCATGTAATATAGAATGAACTCCTATCACACAACTGAGCTACATGGGTTTTGTTTTGTTGTTGTTGTTGTTGTTGTTGTTGTTGTTTGTTGGTTTTTATTTTTTTATTGATCTTTTTAAATAAATGACAGTAGAATACATTATAATTCTTGTTACACATATAGAGCACAATTTTTCATATCTCTAGTTGTATATAAAGTATGTTCACACCAATTTGTGTCTTCATACATGTACTTTGGATAATGATGTCCATCACATTCCACCATCTTTGCTAACCCTGTGCCCTCTCCCTTCCCTTCCCATCCCTCTGCCCTATCTAGAGTTTGTCTATTCCTCCCATGCTCCCTCTCCCTATACCACTATGAATCAGTCTCCTTTTATCAGAGAAAACATTCAGCATTTATTTTGGGGGGATTGGATAACTTCACTTAGCATTATCTCCTCCACCTGCATCCATTTACCTGCAAATCCCATGGTTTTATTCTCATTTATGGCTGAGTAATATTCCATTGTGTATATATGCCACATTTTTTAATCAATTCATCTATTAAAGAGTGTCTAAGTTGGTTCCACAGTTTAGCTATTGTGAATTGTGCTGCTATAAACATTGATGTGGCTGTGTCCCTGTCCCTGTGTCCCTGTGTCCCTGTTTTTAAGTCCTTTGCATATAGACCAAGGAGAGGGATAACTGGGTCAAATGGTGGTTCCATTCCCAGTTTTTCACGGAATCTCCATACTGTTTTCCATATTGGCTGCACCAATTTGCAGTCCCACCAGCAATGTATGAGTGTGCCTTTTTCCCAACATCCTCTTCAACACTTATTGTTGCTTGTCTTCATAATAGCTGCCATTCTGACTGGAGTGAGGTGACATCTTAGAGTAATTTTGATTTGCATTTCTCTAGTTGCTAGAGATGATGAACATTTTTTCATACATTGTATGATTGATTGTATATGCTCTTCTGATAAATGTCTCTTCAGATCCTTGGTCAATTTGTTGATTGGGTTATTTGGGGTTTTTTTGGTGATAAGCTTTTTGAGTTCTTTATATATTCTAAAGATTAGTGCTCTATCTGATGTGTGAGGGGTAAAAATTTGCTCCCAGGATGTAGTCTTTCTGTTCACCTCACAGATTGATTCTGTTGCTGAGAAGAAACTTTTTAGTTTGAGTCCATCCATTTATTGATTTTTTGGTTTTAATTTTTGTGCTATAGGAGTCTTATTAAGCAAGTTGGGGCCTAATCCTACATGATGAAGATTAGGGCCTATTTTTTTCTTCTATTAGACATGGAGTCTCTGGTTTAATTCCTAGGTCCTTGATCCACTTTGAGTTGAGTTTTGTGCATGGTGAAAGATAGGGATTTAATTTCATTTTGTTGCATATGGATTTCAACTTTTCCCAGCATCATTTGTTGAAGAGGCTATCTTTCTCCAGTGCATGTTTTTGGCTCCTTTGTCTAATATAAGATAATTGTAATTTTGTGGGTTAGTCTCTGTGTCCTCTGTTCTGTAGAGCTATATGTTTTATATGCATCATTACTTACTCCTCACAGTAACCCCATGAAACTGATTATTTATACTCAGTAGGAGCAAAAAGAGTCTTCATAAATATAATGAAGTTTGCATTTATTGATCCTATTTGTTGGTTTTTACAAGACTCTAAAATATTTGGACATATTTTTGTGACATTTAGTAGGATATTGTAAGAATCTTCTGACCTAAAACATGGCCTATGTCATATACACACAAATTTTATTTTAGAGAGTCCTTCAAAGTAGCTGACAATAAGGTAAAAAGCCAGACTTGAGTATCTGCTGACAGGAGAGATGCACTATTTGTATTAAAAGAGTGACACAAAGAAAATTAATGGGGATTTTATATATGAACCCTAAATCAAAAGTCACAAGGACAGAGCCTCTAAACTGAAGGCAATGACTTGCAATTGAGTTGTTTCTTGGGGGCACCCAGGCAGTGTGCTGCAGGCTTTGTAGACAAAGAAATTTATCTATCTAAATGTGGTTAATGAATTACTAATGGAAGTCCAGTTAGGCCCAGCAGGCAAAAAATAAATAAAATTGGAGGACAAGTGGTAACATGAACACAACAGTTGATGGTTAAGGTGCCTGAGGACCAGCAGCAAGGCACTGTCCAGGAACACGTTAGGAATGCAGAGTTTCAGGTCCTACTATAAGGGAACAAATAGATGAGGATGGTTGTATTATGGAACAGACAGTGAGAATGGTGGGAACATGAGGTTAAGAAAATAATTCTATAAAATGGACCCATGTGCTGACCCCCACAAGCTTTTTTTACAAGAAGCAATTTACCTGCAGTCCCACCTGGTCTAGATGGAAAGGATATGTCACATTCCTTAGAAAACTACCTGTTATCTGCAGGAGAAGAAGTGCAGGCCCAAGATAATGTTGATGGGAGGAACCCAGGAGATTTTCATGACCAGATCCTGAAACTCTAGGAGATAAGGATAGTTCCTCCTAAGTATAAAATCTGTAAGAATGCATGGATAAGAATCCAATTACAACTGGTCAGCATGGGCCAAGGTGACCTAGAGTTGTCATGACAATGGGGAGGGGACATTCTGATGTCACCCTGCTGTCAGTCAAAAGTCAAGAGGCAGACCTGGGAAGGGCTCTCTGGAAACTTCCCTGGGACCCAAATAAAACTGGAGTGCAGAAAAGACACGTTGTCATTCTCCTCTCTGAGAGAACCCACTCTCTCCCTTGGAGTATCCCCTTCCCCTTTCCTATCCCTTCAACAAACTCATTCCTATTACTCTGAGCAACATGTTTGAAATATTTCTGACTTGGTCACAGAACTGGAATTTGAAGAGAGAGCCTTCACACTGCCTCAGTTTCCTGGAAGGCCCCAGCTCTGTTAACAGTGGGAACATGAGGTTAAGAGAATAATTCTACAAAATGAACTCACTGTACTGACTCCCCACATACTTTCCTTGACAAGAAGCAATCTGCCTGTAGCCCTGCCTGGCCTGAGGGAACAGGATATGTCACATTCCTCAACAAACTGAGGCCGGAGGTGAAGGTCTGGTAGTCAGTGTAGGTAATGAATATTGGGGTCTAGAGAAGATGATGATGGGTTATCACACTTCCCAGCTCAATGGGTGGCTAAGAGCTAACCTCTGATATCACACAAGGAGTGGCTAGTGATAGCCCCCTGTGCTCCTGCTCCATCCTGCCCTTAAGCATATAGCCGGAGATTAAAAGGAGAGGTTCTAAAGTCTATAAAAGAAGAAAAGAGCAAGATACACCCACTCCAGGAGACTCGCAGCTCTGGGGCTCCTTCTCTTTGGAGAAGTCTGTTGGTATCTCTTAAGTAAAAACTTGTTTTCTATGCTTGCCTCCGCATTTTTCAGGTATTTAACTCCAGGAGGACAATATATCACTACCCAACTTCTACTAAAGCCAACTCTGAGTTCTAACACGATCCTCAGGTGATTGAGTTGTAGATGAAATTTTCGGAAACCTTGTTTTAAAGGATATACGTGGTTGTTTTAGTTAGCCTTTTCATCACTGTAACCAAAAGATCTAACAAGGTGAACATAAAGGAGGAAAAGTTTCTTTGAGGCTCACAGTTTCAGGGGTCTCAGTCCATAGCTAGCCACTCCATTTCTCTGGGCCCAAGGCAGGCAGAACATTATGGAGGAAGGATGTTGCAGAGGAAAGCAGTTCAGGACATGGCCTCAGGTAGTCAAGAGAGACAGCTCCACTCACCAGAGAGAAAAGCATGAGCCCCAAAGACAAGCCCCCAAGGACCTGCCTGCTCCAGCACACCCTACCTGCCTAGGTTACTACCCAGTTAAATCATTCAATGGGATTAATGCACTGATTAAATTAAGGCTCCCATAACCAAGTAATTTCACCTTTAAACTTTCTTGTATTGTCTGACACATGAACTTTTGAAAGACATCTCATGTCTAAACTATAATAGTAATGATGCTTCTTTCTTGGAACACAGTGGAAAATTTGGCAATAATCAAAAATGTCAGACTTTTGTAACTTAGTCATGTATTCAGTAATTAATCCTTGAAGTGCTTACTCCATGTCATGAACTATGGGAGACACTGCAGTCATTCACAGTATTTTTGTACTGAAAAACAGAACTCAGATTTTTTATTTATAGAGTTGACAATTGTTATGGTTTAGTTATTAGGTGTGCCCCAAAAGCTAATGTGTGAGACAAAGCAAGAAAGTTTAGAGGTGAAATGATTCGTTTATGAGAGCCTCAATCCAATAAGTGAATTCCTCTGATAGGATTAACTGAGAGGTAACTAAAGGCAGGTAGGGTGTGGCTGGAAGAGATGGGTCCATGGGGACATGCCTATGGGGTTTATATTTTTTTCTTGTTGAGGGGAGCTTTCTGTCTCTGCTTCCTAGTGTGATGTTCTGAGCTGCTCTCCTCTACCACACTCTTCAGCCAGGATGTTCTTTCTGCCTCACCTCGAGCCTCAAAGAATGGACTCTGCCTACTATGGACTGAGACCTCCGAAACCAGGAACTCCAAAATAAGCTTCTCCTAATTTTTTTTTTTTTTTTTTGTCAGGTGTTGTCACAGCAGTGAAAAAAGCTAACTAAAATAACAACCAAGAGGGTAAGAGATTCATAAAAATTTAAATGATAATAAATGCCATGAACACCCACAGTGAGTCCTAAGTAGATGTATAAAGTATGACTTAAACTCAGTTTCCATCACCCAAATTTCAGGAAATAAATATGGCTCGTGTAATGATTCTTACAGGTTTATGGGACGGTCTATTCAAATCAAGCCCTATATAAGCTACCTCTCATTGGTTAATAGGTCAACTTCTCCTGTTTCACCCTCATCTCTTGACATCAACAAGAAGCAATCACAGTGGAAATCACAAAAGATTGGCACATATCAGGCAACTATTGTGTGAGACTGACATTCTAAGAAGAATGACTACAAAAAACAATTCAGGAACCAAAGGATTACCCACCTCTGGTGACACAGAATAAAAAGAAAAACAACTTAAGATAGCTCTTACAAATAGGTAGCTCAATAGCCTTCAGCAGCAGCACCTTTATCCTGAAATTTCCTTTGGCAGAAGTATTTACCAGCTGCACTTTGAATGACATCCCAACTAATGTAACAGGCTATGTGCTGTATTGGATCTCTCTATGGACCCATGATTCTAGAAGGCCAAAGAACTGGCACGGAATTGAAAAAAATCTGGTCTCACTTACGTAGAAACTTCTTTTTAAAGTAACCTAAGACTTCTAGTGAGAAATCAGTCAGTGATTATTTCAAATAACCGTTTATAATAATCACTCCCTTTATATTGTTCAACACTGTGTAGAAGAGCTTTAGAGACAAATTTTAGCTCTGAAAGCCCCATTGCTTTTTTTTTTTTTTTTTTTTTTTGCCAGCTCTAATACTGGAAAGTTATTTCTCATCTGAGCAGTAGTTATTTTTTATGAATGAAATAGCAATAATCCCCAGCCCCTCAACATATTTAAAGAAATTGAGTATTAGCAAAGCCCATTTTAAACTACTTTATTGAGGTGTTGTAAAAAGCTACAGAGACTTAATTAATGTAAGCAACTTGATGGATTTCTTGATGCTTGCCTGTGAAACTATCATCATGATCTATTCCATAAGACTCTCCACAGATTAGTTAACTATAGGTATTCTGCTGAATGATAGCTCTCCAGGACTTGCATACCTTGCATAACTGACAAGTTCCCTATGACTAAACTCCTCTGTTTCCACCACCCCTACCCCCAAACCACCATTCTACTCTCCACTTTTATGAGGTTGGCATCAAACAAGTACTGTCATGTAGTACTTGTCACAGTGCCTGGCTTATTTCACTTAGCATAATGTCCTCCAAGTTCATCCATGTTGTTTTAAATGCCAGGATTTCCTTCATTCAATAGTGAATACTATTCAGTATATATGAATATACTCCATTTTCTTTATCTCTTTGTCAATCAAGAGACATGTAATCTTTTTCTACATATTAGTTGTAGTGAACAGTGCTGCAATGAACTTGGAATTACTGTTATTCTTCAAGATCCTGATTTCAGTACCTTTGGACATATGCTCAAGAGTGGGATTGCTGGATCATACAGTAGGTCTATTTTTAATTTTGGAGAACTCTTCATATTGTTTTTCATAGTTGTGGCACCAATTTAAATTCATACAAATAGCATACAAAATTTCCCTTATTTGTACATCCTCACCTATGTTTATATTTTCATTTTTTGATCATAGCCATCTTAACATGAACACTTTTATATGCCTCTTGGCTATTTTTTTTTTTTTTAGAAATGTCTATTCAATTCCTTTGTTCATTTTAAAAGTAAGGGGTTTTTTTTGTTTGGTTTTGTTTTTGCTATTTATTTGTAGCAGTTGTTTATATATTTTAAATATTAACCCTGTATAAAATATGGTATATTAGTTTCTTTTCTGTCACTACAATAAAAACACTTGAAGCTGAATAATGTATAAAGAAAAGAAGTTTATGAATCTCCCAGTTCTGAAATTTCAGGAGTATTGGTCTAGCTTCTACCTGGCTCTGGAGAAGAGCTTATTTGGTGGAAAGTTTTTAGGCCAAGGAATAACATTAGCAAATATAGTATTGTATGCAACAGCATAATGCATGCAGCCAACAAGAACATAAAGTATACCTGGTAGGGAGGTGGGACATAACAGCAAGGTGCACAGGGCATAGGACTTGAGGTCAAGAAGAATAGGTATAATGGAAAACTACAGAATTTTTTTCTAGAAAGATAATAAAGCCAGATTTATACTTGTATCTACCCAGATCATCAATACCAGAACCAAAGCACATATTTCTTCAAAAAGCGAAGGTATGTTGAAATTTGCTCATTATTGTTGTAGTAACAAAGTGTAAGTTTTTTGAGCCAATTAACATCCCACTCAATAGTCTGGTTGATAATTAATCCAGTTTGGATATTTTATATAGAAAGGAATTTGATACAGGTAATGAGACCTTTATTGATAATTTGCTTTATGATATGCCTTTCTAATTCAAAATGGAAGTCATCAGTATTATTCATCATTCAATTACTTCTTTACAGTGGTGAGGACCAAAATGTGCTTTCTTTTTTCTTTTCAGTGCAGAAGATTGAACCCAGGGCCTTATGCCTGCTGGACAAGTATTTTATCATTGAGTTACATCCCCAAGCCCCTTCACTTACTTCTCAGTATGTTTTTCCAATTGAGAAAAAAGAGTAGACTCACGTCTAAAATGAAATTTGCATAAGTCTGGGCAAATCCTTGAGTGTGATATTATGAAAATGAAAGTCTACATGTGTCAAGATATAAAAAATACTTGATAACCCTTTGTAACTGGTGTAGAGAATGAACTGGCAGGACAAATTTAGAGACAGACAGTTATTTTAAGAAATCATTGTTTGGGAACCTCCTATTCTTTCTCCATGTGCTCATTCCAGTTTTTGCTTATACTATTCTCCCCTTCCCACATACACGCAAATGTTCTTCCCACTGCTCCAAATATAGTTCATTTTTAAGTGTTGGTCAGTATCCCTTCTTCCCTTATTGATATTTTCTTCCTTGTAAGAAAAGTAGCAAAACCAAGCATATTATCATTATATGGCATGCTCACTCCCAACTTGTTCTATGTTCTTTAATCCTGTCTCTACAGCTAGGTTTTCAAGTACTGTAATGTAGGACATGGTATTTTTGCTCCTTTCTATAATCTTCAAAGTGCGGACATTGTCCAAAATCAATGGATGTTCCATTTGGCCCTTTAACCTGTTCACCTCTCCTCCTGAACTGCTCTTATCATCTTTGCTACATGTGAGAAAAACAGAGAATGGATATAAGGAATTGTGTCTGAATCAGACTTTTGTGGCACAAGACTCTTTTAATCAGGATTTCCCTAGAAAAGAAAATTATCTTCTTAGGGCATCAAGCTTTCTTACCATTCATGGGAAGGTAGGAGAGTGAAATATTTATTTTGTCATGGGTATTGCTTGTGGGTCTATTTCTTTGTTTGTTTTGGCAATCAGACTTAATCCTTACCATTATCTATGTTTTCCCTTGAGTGTCACGGACTAGAGACCTAGGAAATAGCTTTCCCAGATTTCTTTGTTTCCAGAGCCTAGATGCGATTTTCATTCTACCAATGAGGTAAATCTCTGATTTGGATGTAAAAGAGAAGCAGAATCCATTATGCTTATCTTTCAGAGCAGAGATGAACATATGTTTGCCTTCAGTCAATGTAAGGTTTTATAGTAGCTCTAGGTATCACCTATTTTATGTTCCCATTTGAAAATAGCCATGATCCGACACTGGGAAACTGCGACCATGTGTGGAAATTTCCCAAAAAGTTTTGAAGAGGGGAGAATATCAAGTTCCAGATTTTCTGGACCATACCTGAAAGCTTATGCCACTTTCACTAACATTCACTACTTTGACCTTTTCAGTGATTTTACAAGGGTCTCATTACCTGTATCAAATTCCTTTCTACCTGAAATACCCAAACTTTATTAATCCTTTCTGGCTCATAGTAATCCCACTACATAATACAGTCTTGCCTTAATAAAATCACATGTGTAGGGGAATTGTGATTGGATAGATTTATGAATTTTGATATGCAACTCTGGGAGATCCTTTAATTATCATGATATTCTTCTGCTGTTTAATTTGTATAATTCTCTATTGGCCTCCTTGAGTAACTAATGGTGCAATCTCTAAAATGGATAGAATTTATAGGTATGTTTTCAGAGGGAGAACTGAAATAAGAAACAAAGAGATTGGCTTCCACACTGAAAACAGCATTGGGAGAAACAGAAAGCAGTAAATAGTGTGAACACATGGAGTCCCTGAAGCCTGTTTAAGGAAGAAAAGGAAATGGGAAGTTGGCTGGGTTCAAGGAGCAATCTCAGTGATTTATATCAAATAAGTAGGCATGTTACCATGAGTCATTGTAGCCCAAATTCAATTCTTTTTATAAACCAGTCCTTCCATGACTGTATCTACCACACGCATAGTTGTCATTTGCTATACCCTGTGCATCATTGCCTCATTCAACACTTGTTGATTGATCATTCACTATATGTAAGCATACTTATAAACACTGGGGATCCTATGGTGAATAGTACAGGCAAAGTCATTGTCCTCAAAAAGCTTGTATTATGGTGGGGAAAACAGTGGTGAGAAACTGGCATAAAACAGGTAAATAAAATAATTTCCAAATGTAATAATTTTTTAAGAAAAATTTTAAGTAATAAATTTTTAAGAAAAAAAATAAATAAGTTATACGATAGATTCATTACATTGTCAGTGTGGGCAATGTTATTTTAGATATGGAAGTATGGGAAGGACTCTCTGAGAAAGCAATATTTCAATGATATCTGAAAAATAAAGAGCCAGATAGTCAAGCATGCAGAAAAGAATGTTCTATTCTTCTATTTGAAACAGACAGCATGAGTAAAAATAAAGTGGAGACAAGATTAAAGCTCATAGCTCACTCTTCGTGCTCTCTCTCTCTCCCCATAATGTTCCAAAGCCAGCTCTACAGTAATGCCTGGTTGTACCTCTGCAAAAACAACAAGTAAACCTCAAATATAAGATGCTGGAACATCACGTCTGAAAAACTCAACCTCAAGAAAGGCAAACAAAAGAAGAAGAAGAGCAAATTGGAGGAACTTCTGCTGTTATAACTGAATACAACTGAAAAATTAACCACCAGACTAATAGAAAAGCAGTATATTTGTGAATTCCAATATTTAGTCCAGTCTCGACAGGATCCCACGGTTTGTTATAGGAAGTCACCAACAGAAGCATGTTGCTTAATAATGACATCCTGCATATCTTTTGTGCATTAGTACTCCTGAAAGGAAGTACTCTTCATGACATTACCATTATGCAAAGATCAAGATGAAAAATTTGTGACCTTAAACTGGGAGGAAAAATTCTGCAAAAGGTATATTAGATAAAGGACTATTATCTAAAACATACAAAAAAAAATTTCAACAATAAGAAAACAACCAACCTGAAATAAGCCAAATGCTGTAACAGACACCTCAACTAACAAGATACATGGAGGGCAAATAAACATATGAATAAGATGTTCCACAGGCATATGTCATCAGGAAAATGTAAATTAAAACAGTGAGATACCACTATACACCTATGACAATGACCAAAATCCAAAAGACTGGTAACACCAAGCACTGCTATGGATATGGAGCAAGAGGAATTTCACTGCAGGCAGGAATGTAAAATTTTACAGTCACTTTGAAAAGTAGTTCAGTGGTTTCAGACAAAACCAAACATTTTCTTTCCATCTGATCCAGCAGGCATACTCCTTGATATCTACTCATAGAATATGAAAACTTCTATGCACACAAATGTTTATAGCAGCTTAAAGGGAGATAAAATCTTAACTTAACCCTCTGCTATGATTTGGCTACAGCTTAAATGTGTCCCCCACTAACGTTCATGTGTTGGAAGCTTGGTCCCAAATATAATGGTATTAAGAGGTTGGTAGGACACTTAAGAGGTGGAGCTTACTGCAAGAAAATTAAGGCACTGGGCGGATTATTCTAAAAAGAGAAAGACTAGCCTCTTTATAGTCTCTGACTTACTGAATTGCTAAGTCTCCCTCTCACAGATGCTCCTGCCATGAAGCCATCTGCTCTGTTATAACTCTAATCAGGGCATCTGTCACAGAGATAAGCAAAAGTCAGTTCCATACCCTTGGCTCCAGAACTGTGAGCAAAATAAACCTCTTTTCTCTACAAAATTTTCAGCCTCAAAAATTATGTTGTAGCAACAGAAAACAGACTAATCTACCCTCTTAAGGATTTTCAGCTATACCTGAGAATCACATGTACATAAGAAAGATCATTGTGAGAGAAGCATAAACATTTATATACACATTAATTTAGTGTAAGTATTACATGATATGGGAGTCCTTGTAAGGAAATGAAGACTGAAAGCCTCAGAGTTGTTAATATATATACTGAATTGGGGCAGGGGAAGAGTATGAAATAGACCATTTTCTGTTACTATAATTAAATGCCTGAGCTGGATACTTTTTAAAGAAAAAAGACTCATTTAGCTCATAGTTCTAGAGGTTCAAGGGCAAGACTCAGCTCCACAGAGGGCCTGCAGAGTTGATATCACAATGGCAGGAATGCAACTGAGTGGGCGAGATCACATGGCGAGAGAGGAAGTCAGAGAGAGAGAGAGGAGGGACCAGGTCTGCTTTTGTATAATCTTCTCATGAGAATTAGCCAGGACCTCATGAGACCTTCATCAGTACTTTCTGATGGCAGCATTTTCATGACCTAATTACATCCCTCCAAGTCCCACCACTTTTACTATCGCCACACTGGGTATCACACCTCCGACACACTAATATCTAGTGAATATGCTCAAACTATATTTATAACATCATATTTACATAGAAAAATAGATGATAGATAGATAGATAGAGAGAGAGAGACATATTGTTATTCATATCAGAGCAGTCAACTATGAACATGTAATAAGACAAAGGTGCTTGCACTAGGGAAACTAATTGTGCAGGGAATTGGCTAGGAAGTGCAACAGGTTTATACAGATTACTCTCAGACTCAATTTTCTGTTCTGATGAGAATATTACTTTTCCTTTTGGTATACAAAGGACCTCTTGATTTGTTGTTGTTACTGTTGTTTGTTTTGTTTGGGGTACTAGGGCTTAAGCACTGAGCCATATCCCCAGCCCTTTTTATATTTTACTTAGACCATATGGTCTTGCCAAGTTGTTCAGGGCCTCCCGAAGTGGCTGAGGCTGGCTTTGGACTAGTGATTCTTCTGTCTGACTCCCGAACCACTGGGATTATAGACACGTTCCACCATGCCCAGCCAGAGGACATCTTTCACGTGGGAATTTCATCTGCTTTTAAGAAACAGCATGAAGTTAAAAGTGATTTTCTAGTACCTGCTATTCTTTAAGTGCCTTGAACTTAAAATAGTCAATATACCATAATGGTATCTTTTAAGATGGCATATTATTAATTTCTTCATTGCTTTATTCATAACTGCCCAAACTTGGTAGCAACCAAGATGTTCTTCAGTAGGGGAATGGATGAACAAATTGTGCTACATCCAAACAACAGAATACTATTTGATACTTAAAAGAAATGAGTCATCAAGCCATGGAAAGACATGAAGAAACTTTAAGTGCATAATACTAAGTGAAAGAAGTCAATCTGAAAAGACAGCATACTGTTATGATTCCAATAATATCATATCTGAAAAAAGGGACGACTATGGAGAAAGTAAGAATATCAGTGAGTGTTAGGGGTTGGGGTGAGGAAGGGATGAATAGGCAGAGCACAGAGGATTTTGAGGGCAGTGAAACTACTCCATATGTACTATGATGGTGGATACAGGGCATTATACATTTGTCCAAACCCATAGAATGCACAACATCAAGAGAGAACCTTAGTGCAAATTTTGGACTCTGTGTGATAATGTTGTATCGATGTAGTTCACAAATTACAACAAATATACCTTGTTGGAGTGGGGTGTTGTTGAGGGGAAGGCTGTGCATGTGTCAGGCAGTGGATATCTCTTCCTTCAGATTAATTATGCCATGAGCCCAAAAAGGCAAAGGCTATTTTTTTTTAATCTTGTGGTCCAAGAGCATCTAGCTAATTAAGGCATCAGTCACAAAAGTGTTTAAAGCAGGGAATTGATGATCTGATGTATACTTCTGAAAAATGTGACATTGGGTGAATAAAGAATATAGGGGGACAAAACTAAAAACAATAAAGTCCAGTTTAGAGAGTATTCCCATAGTCTAGGCAATGAATAATGGCAACCCAGAAAAGTATGTTGGCAATGAAAGTGGAAAGTGATTTATATTTTAAATAAAGAAGTGAAGACTAGATTGTGTGAATGTAGAAAACAAGAAAAAGGAGCAACTAGGTGTGACTACTGGTTTTTTAGGATTTCTCAACAGAGTGAGTGATTATATCCGTTACAAGGATGGAGAAGCCTGGGCAAGAGGCATGGTAATGACAGGGAAAGCTGTGAGAGAATAGCAAGAGTACTTTTCTTCATATGCTGCATAAAAGGTGTGTATTAGTAGTGGTGCACCCACAAATTTCAATGACAGGTATATATTTCAAACAAAAGTCTTTTAAAAAATAAATGTTGTGGACATAAAGAATGATACCATATAATTTATAAATAATAAAACGTGGAAGTACTCTTTATTTTAAAGACCATAAAGCTCAGGATTCTGTTGAAATAACTTCATTGTTTTTGCTTCCAGCAGCTCCCAAGCTGCGGCTTTTTCAAGGGGTGAAGGGAGAAAGGAGCACCAGAAAATCCACACAACACGTGTGGACAATCATTACAACTGGAGGAAGAGCCTGTTTTATTTGGAAAGAAGGAGGAAACTTTAGTAGGTGACACAAAAGCACATTTATATGCTTCCTGGTTGAACACAGAGGGTGGGAAAACAATGATAAAGTAGAGAGAAGGGAAAAGAACAGAGGAATGTGAGGAGTGTGAGAGGGGGTGAGGCTCATAGACCAAAGGGAGATTAGCCTACTCCTGTGCAGGTGAAAAGACAGAAACTGATCACACATGTTTACAGATCTGTTAACCAGAAGAATGGTGTGAGCTAATCAACTAAGAAAAAAATAAGGGGAGTAAAGTTCCTATAACAGTTTACAGAAAATAGAAAACTAAACTTCCTTGGAAAATCTAGTAAAATTCTTTGATGGGGTTAAGTGCTAATGAAATTTTTGTGCTACTGAACTTTAAGAAAAAGGAGTCAACACAATCATGTGATTCTTCTTTTTTTAAAAAATATTATGTTTTCCAGGCCAGTCACAGAGAAGGAAATAATTAGGTTTAAATCAAGTTTAGAAATTTTGACAGTTGAGTAAATAGAGGGGAAAAGAAACAAAGAAATTGAGATTGGTACAGATTCCACTTAATTGAGCTAGAAACTCTCTGATTGATAAGTGAAAATAAGAGAAGGATGTTACAGACCAAAAAAAAAAAAAAAATGGATATGAGGATTTACTTAAAAAATTCCCAAATTGGGAAATGCTGGAATAAATGAATTGGAGAAGTAGGAGCTGATATAGTTACTGATGTGTCAAGGTCTAGGAAATATGACATCATGGCAGCAGATGACCCAAACTAGTTAAAAACAGGTCCTTGGAAAATGAGATTTATGATTTAGGAGGTCAGGATGTTGGATGGTTTATCCATGTGAATACTGGATTGGCCATAAATCATGACTCTGAGAGGAGTAGAAATGAAGGCAAACATGAGTGAATAGGGGATAAATTTTTCAGTGAATGAGAAAGATGTTAGAAGAAGGTCAGTAGACATTATGGGTCCTGAGTGGTATATGCTTCAAGAGAGATCCAACTTCTGAATGAGAAAGGAGGAAAATGAGCTGGAAATGACAATGAAGAGCAAGGAAGGTATTTTGTCTACTACACCTTTTAACCCCAAAAGTCATAAGACATGAGAAATAAGTAAGAAAATAAATAAATATATTTCTTCTGATGGGACTTTTGTCATATCAGTACAACTGGAGTGACGCCCAATGATAGTGATGTATGAAATTTGTGGGTTACAAATTCATCATCTGATGTGCTACAAAAAAAAATTTAAAGAATGCTAAAAATATTTTAGATGCCTATGGAAAGCTTTCTATACTATAAAATTGAAGAAAATGGCATTCCGTTTTCAAAAGTCTTCTATAAAAAGATTATTCAAAACTGCTCTGACACAAAGGATAACAGGAACTGAATTACATATGTCATGTGTAGTTTATAAAATCAAGCACAGGCACTGTTATCATAAAAGGTGAGGAACCAGTAGGATAAAATACCAAAGAGGATGAAATAAGATTATAATTTGAAGGCATTTGAAAAGGTAAACGTTTATATACACATGCAAGGTCAGTGTATTATTATGAAATGCAAATTGAATATGAAATAAGAGATTAGCCTTCAGGCACTTTCCTCTGTAGGAATACTATTCATTTCTTAACTGTGCCCAAGCACTGGTGTGAATGCTAATCAGTCAAATATTTAAGGTGTCCAGCACAGTGGGGCATGCAAGTATTTGCAAGAACAGGTGCTGTCCTTATGAGGTGGACCAATTCTGTATGAAAACTATTAGAGGAAAAAAAAAATAGCAGCATGTAGCCAAATACTGAATGGTGTGGTTCAGGCCACAAATGTGAATTTGTAAAAAGTAATGTTCATTAGGAGTCAAAGTAAAAACTAATTAGGTCATCTTTTCACTGAGCCTTGCCCTCACTCTAAAGATTTATTTAAGTGACTGTCATCAGTAAAAGATTTTGACATGTGAAAAATAAATAAAACTAAATATAAAAATAAAATGAGAGCACATTTTCTACACATTCTACACTCTCTGACTAAAAGGTCATGCTGAGGACTTATCTATCTATAATCTCCATGGTAACAATTTTAAAAGAAAACAGTCTACCTATCAAAACAAAACTATTAAATTTTTATCTCTTCAGTGATTTTACCAGTAATTAAAAATCCCTCCCTAATCAACCACTTACCCACCTACTTTATACTTAGAAGTGTCTTAAGTTTTATTGGGAATATTAACTCAGTATAAGATAGTCTCTGCCTTTAAGGAGTTTACAGTCTAACTCAAAACATGATTAAAACAGATGGAATGCTACAAGACAGTGAATAATTAGGCCCTCTCTTTTCCCAAATCAGATGCTTGATAAATTCATGGTACAGTGTTTAGTGTTTCAAGGGCTGAAAATGAAGAAGACCTATAAAGCCTGAAGAAGTCCAGGAAGACTTCAAATAACAAGTGAGAAATAAGACTAGCTTAGAGTTGAATAAGCAAGAAGCCCAAAACTCATAATACAAAAGTAAATGATGTAAAAACCAGCTTCTTTAACTGAGGGCTGTATTGCATGAAATATTAGGTAGGCATATCTGGGTCCTCAAAAGTCAACAAATAAATATGGTGCATTCCAGAACAGCAAATTTATTCAATGACAAGTGACTTGAAATATTATTTTTAAGTGAACACAAATATATTGTGGAGTAGAGTGTAAAATATGGAAAATTATTTTTCACATGAAAGATGAAATTGTGTTCTTTGAAATCATCTAGGAATATAAAATGATTATCCACCAACAGTAAGGGTAGTTTGTCAGAAGAGATTGCAAATTCTTTATCAAGAAAAACAGAATTGGGTCTGGCAGTGTCAGAAGTCTATTTTTAAAATAAGGAAATGCAATGATAAAGAAAGGAGGAAAAACCTGAAGAAGTAGTTTGTCGAAGCCAAATATAAGATTTTTACCTCCTGACACACTTCTATGTCCTGGATTACATTAAATTTAATGTAATAAAAATAGAAAAACTGTGTTAAATTCCCACATAGAAAATATAATGTGAAGATTAATTTGGTCTCAAATATGCAGAATGGGCAGAATGGACTGTATGTACTAGAAGCAGGGATGTCTTGTAAACACTAGAAGATTTTTGCAATAGTCCAAACCCCACTGCTGTAGGCCTGGCTTGAAATGATGCATATATGTGCTGGGAGTCAACAATGATACCACGAAGAAAAGTCAGGAGAAAACAGGAATAAGAGCACAATGAGAAAAATATGAAGATTTGGGCTGGGGTTGTGGCTTAGCAGTAGAGCGCTCGCCTCACATGTGTGAGGCGATGGGTTTGATCCTCAGCATCACATAAAAATATAAAAGAAATAAAGACATGGTGTTCATCCACAACTAGAAAAATACTTTAAAAAATATGAAAATTAGTTACGCCGTAAAATTTTGACTAAAGACGAATGCCTCTATTGGATAAATCAAAATGGCATTGGGGGGTTAGGGATAATCCAGCCAATTAAATGCTGTATTTATACAGTCTGTCCCAGGAGTCTCAAGCAAGAAGCACTTTCAGCAAAGGTAACTCTATGCTTTCTTTGCACTTCCAGGACATTCACATGGACAGCCTGAGTCCATGCATGGAAGCCAGAGGCAGGAGCAGGAAGCAGGCCTTCCAGGTATGGTTGACTATACCAAGAAGGCCGCTGCTTGGGCAGAGTGTGCTGGGATTCCAGGTAGCTCATTAGGAGAGAGAGGGAGAGACAGAGGAGCTCCCTGTTCAATCTAGTTGCTGAATTTGATGCATTTCCTGGAGAAAGAGAGACCGAGTAACAATGGTCTAATAGTTAACCCACACAGGTCGAGACTATGGGCCTGTCAGACTGCATAAAGCTATTAATTTTGAAAGTGGGAGCATAATTGGCTACCACTTACCACCTGTGGTTGATGCTAGTGATTCAATAAAAAAGAGAAAAAGACAATCTAGGGCCAGTGATCTTAGAGACTGTCACAGCCTCCAGCTGGGCCTCTTAAAGAGAGTGTTGACAAGTTTATTATAAAGCTCTCCTAGAGGGTTTCTCACTTTCATCTGTAATTTGTCATATCCTTGCACTAATGTGACCAATAATTTGCTTAAATCACTTTTGCCATATTTCAAAACAGAAAAACCAAAGTGGCTTTTTTAGGGGAGCTGAGAGTACATGCTTGTTTTATTTTTTTTCTATTTTTTTTTTCATTATCGTAATATAAAAGCAGTGGCAGAGAACAGGGAAGAGATACTGAGAGCAATTTGCAGCAGCTCTTTGCCCATTTACTTATTTTAGGAGAATAAGCTCTCAACGTGTAAAAGAACATTTTGTAAGAATTTTAAGCTTCAGCACAGTATAATTTCCCCTAGCTCTGTGATTCTCATTGATGTCACAGTCATACCTGCTCTGATCTGACAGCAAAAAAAATCGTGACCTTCTCCCCTCTAGCCATAACCAAGCCAAGATCATGTATATAACATTCACTAAGGAAAAAAATAAGATTTAATCTAACATTAAAAATATCCTCCTTGCATAGAAAGTAATGACTCATGTCACATAAAGTTCAAAGGGGCAATAGATCCAGAGTACAACTGAATTTTAAGCATCTTTTACAAATTACTTTATCATTGAATACTTTGATTCCTGAATAAACCTTTCCCTCTTATATCTCTATGCCTCTACTCTTTTTTCTCTGCCTGAAAATGAGTTTCATTGCTTCTTCCCCTCTCCTTAACTCAACCAAAGGCAAAGCACACATTATAGTATAAGTATACTGCCCTATGTAATTCACATAATATGGATTGTATATCAACTGTTAATTTATCACTATCATCATTTTTGATTAGTCAAAAGTTTAAAAATAATAGAGATAAAACACCTACCATAGATTCTACCACAAAGAAAATGTTTAATACATTTTTATTGGTCATTTTATTAAATGTACACTACATTATTATTACTATTATTATTATTATCATTGACATGTAATTAGGACTTCTTTAGATGTCTGTCTCCCCAGATGGCCTGTTAGCTACTTGTGGGCAGGTATGTTATCTTCATGTATTTATGTAATTAACATTTGTTAAAAATCAACAATGTGAGGTATGGTGATGTGTATCATGGAGGACACTCCAATCGCAGTCCCAAAGTTAAACTGTCTGAGTTATCAGATCCTATATCACTTTATATGCCCAGTCACTGAGCACTTTTCATACTGTTATAGATTAGATGCTAAGTGTCCCCCAAAATCTCATGTGTGAGGTAATGTAAGAAGATTTAGAGGTGATATGGTTGAGTTATGAGAGAGTCTCAACCCAATCAGTGCATTCATCCCCTGACTGGGATTAACCGAGCGGTAACTGTAGGATGGTACTGTGTGGCTAGAGGAGGTGGGTTATTGCAGGCGAGCCTTTGGGGTATGTATTTGGTGAGCTGAGTTTATTCTCTGCTTCTTTAGCAGTGTCCACCACATTTCTGCCACGATGTACTGCCTCACCTGGAGCCACAAATGGAGCCAGCTGTCTGTGGACTAAGACATCTGAAACCATTAGCCATAAAATAAACTTTTCCTCCTTAGAATTGTTCTTGTCATGTCCTTTGGTTGCAACAACAAAAAAGCTGACTAAAATGTACACCATACTTAACATAACTATTTATAAAATATCCATTGTCTTGTGGAGCCAAAGGAAGCTTTCCTTACCTTAGTACATTTTTGTTGCAACAATATAATAAATTTTAACTGATTGTATTTTGCACACTGATCAATGCAGAATTAGGAATTCTGTGTTTTTTTTAATTTCTGGAAAATTCATAATTGTATATATTAAACATTAAAATTTTCATGAAAGTTTCTCCCCTGGGTTTATGAGTTCTTAAATTTTCAAACATTAACAAATATGTTGTTACTTTTATAAATTAATTTTTAGTGCCTCACATACCTGATTTGTTAATCACTGACATGTTTTCTTTGTATATAGCTTTTTATGCTTTTCAGAATACAAGAGAAAAATATAAAGACATATGAAGATATGATTTCCAGATTAAGATGTGAGATTTTCTTAAGTTTAAGATCTAAGTAATTTGCAGCATGACAATAAGGTGAAGTAAAAAACTCCACATAATCATTTTCTGGGTGAGACTTCTCAGAGGGCTTTATGTCAAAAACTAAGTGAAATATAACTTAGGGTTTTTTTCATTGAGATCAATAACCCCTCATTTCGATCAAAGCACTGAGTCTGAACCTAGTCAAGCAAGTTTCCAAATTGTAGAATAACTAAATAGCACAAACTCATCCTAAGAAATTTTACTCATATTTTTTTAAGCAGAAGGGAATTTACAATTCCATTCTTAATTGTAATCACTGGAAATAAAAGATGAACTTTGTAATATCTTTATTTAATCCCTGACCTCTATGCCAAAGCCACTTTTCTGAACAGGGTGCTTAAGTAGCTTTCAGAAAAAAGAAATTTATATCAGATTTTTTAGGTTGCCAAATAAATGTAAGTAATATATACACAAATTATAATATAAATAAATGTTTACAATGTAAATATTATATTTTAATTTAACCATAATATTTTTATAATATAATATTTATTCCAGAGCTATCTAATATATATATATATATGTATATATATACATATATATATATATATGTTAGATATCTCTATACATCAGCAGGAATTCTATACATTTTAAGAGATAAGCAAAAATCAATAATCTTATAATAATTAATTTCAACTTTTATTAGCTTATATAATAATATCATATTCAATGTAATTATTTTCAACAATAGAACCTATTTTGAGAACTTTTAAGATAACGGGAGAGTTTTAGCTTTTAAATCCTCCTAGAATTTTCTGAATTTCAGCTATATGTTCTGATCACACTTTCTCTCCATTAAGACAAATCCCATTTTCTTTGATAACATCCCATCATTTCCCCGACATACTAATGGATCCCACTGTGTGTTACAAGTTTATGGCTATATGATTCATTTCTATGATAATCTCGCTTTCATTAATATAACAGCTCCAATTGTAGTACATCAATTCCTGAGATATCCACATTCACATACTAATGACTTTTTCAACCCCTAATGGGTTTTAAAAGAGAAAAGTCACATTGTTCTATTTAAAAAAAAAAAAAAAGCCACTATAGAAGATTTCAACCAACTACATTATTTAGTGTCCTCTCAGCAAAATGGTAATGATTCAACAATGTAGTAATCCAACAATTTGCATACATGTAGAACATTTCCTTGAATAGATCTCAGAAAAGTTAAAACTATGGAGAAAAAAATAAATTTTCAAAGTGATTCAGCATATATTGCTACATATTCTAGGTTATAGTAATTGTACTACCCAGATACTTATTCTGTTGTCTGTGGGTCTGGAGGCTCATGGGTGGGCTTCAAAGAGTAGGCAAAGCCTCTGTAAAAGAAAAAAATTTTTTCATATGTATAAACTTAAGGACATTATCTACAGCTTTTATCACAGTTCAAAAGTAGTCTGCATGAGCAAAAAAAAAAAAAAAAAAGAGAGAGAGAGATATTAAAAGGCCTCACCATTATTAATCTATCCCTATTTATGTGGACTAAAGGAAAGCACACTGGGAAGTCTATATGATGTGTCCCACTTGTAACAGAATTTGGGAGGAAATGAAAATCGTGCTTTTAGCCCTAAACACCCTTGTCATGAGTAGCAATATGAATTTTAAATTATAAAAAAAGAGAACTGACACAGTTATACATTTCATTTAAGCAGGCTTAAAATTTGAATATAACAATAGATGTCTCTCTCTCTCTCTCTCTCTCTCTCTCTCTCTCTCTCTCTCTCTCTCTCTCTCTCCAGAAGTATAATTTATATATCATAAAATATACTCATTATCAGAATGCTGGTCAATGAACTCTAATAAATTTATATACTTTCACAAATAACACTCCAGTTTGAAAACATTTCCCTTAACTCCCCAAAGTTCCAGCATGCCCATTTGTAGGTAATCTCTCTTCCCAGGACCAGACATCTACTTTCTGTCTCTACACTCTAGTCTTATGTAGAAATTTCATAGAGATCGAGCCATTCATATCTTTCACTTGGAATATCTGAAGTTCATAAATGTCATTAGTACATCCTTGATAAGTAATGTTTCTTTGTAAGGATGTGCTTCATTTTGTTCATCTGTTAGTCAGTTAGACATAGACATTTTGGATTATTTTCAGTTTGTAGCAATTACAAACAATGCTACTAGCAACATTTACACAGAAGTCTCCATGTGGATTTTTGTTTTCACTTATATTGCTTGGATACCTAAAAATAAAATTTCTAGGTCACATGGCAAGGGTATATTTATCTCTTTTAAGATGTGATAAAACTGCTTTCCAAAGCAGTTTTGTTGTGTTACATTCCCAGAAGCAATGTATCATGATTGTAGTTTCTACATATCCTTGATAACACTTGATATTCTCTATCTTACTAATTTTATTCACTGTACAGAATATGATACAATATCACATTGTGCTTTAATTTGCTCTTCTCTGATGTTTAACAGTTTTGAGGCTATCTTCATGGCTTATTTGCTATCCATATTTTGAAATGCCTATTCAAATGTTGTACCTTTTATTTTATTTATTTATTTTTTAACTTGGGCTTTTTGGATTATTGAGTTATAAGAGAGTTTTTTTGTGTATTCTGGGTACAAGTCCTTTATCAAGTAAATGATTAAAATATATTTTCTCCAATTCTCTGGGTTGTCTGTTCTACATTCTTACTAGTATCCTTTGAGAAATGAAACTTTAATTTTTAATTTAGATGAAGTCTAATTTATCTTTTTTTTTTTTTCTTATGGAGCATGTTTTAGATGTCAAATCTAAGACATCTTTCTATAAGTTAAGAATACAAAGATTTTCTCCTGTATTTTCTTCTTGACATTTTATACTTTTGTGCTTTCATTTAAGTATATGATCAATTATGTATGAATTTTTGTTCTGGTTTAGGTAAGAGTAGACATCCTTATTTTTCCTTTTTTTTTTTTTTTGGTAACTTTCTATTTTCTTGTATATAGTGTCCTAATGTTTCAGTACTATTTGCTGAAAAGATTATCATTTCCCAAAAGAATTGCACTGGTACTTTTGCCCAAATCAATTTACCTTAACGATGATGGGTTAGTGAAAATCAAGAAAACATATATATTTATTCGCTTTTTATTTTTACAATACAATTATACATAATATTGGGGTTCTTTTTGATATAATTACACAAGTATGGAATATAATTTGCTCCAATTTAGTCCTGAGCACTTCCCCTTTCCCTCCCCTTCTCTCTCCTTGTTGTTTTCTCTACTCTACTGGTTTTCTTTCTATTTATTCATAGTCTTTTAAAAATAATGTTCTATCAATATACATAAAGATGAAATTAAATATGGTATATTCTTTTTGGGGGGTGGTGGGGTACTGGGGATTGAACTCAGGGGCACTCAACCACTGAGCCACATCCCCAGCCCTATTTTGTATTTTATTTAGAGACAGGGTCTCACTGAGTTGCTTTGCACCTTGCTGTTGCTGAGGCTGGACTCACAGTCCTCCTGCCTCAGCCTCCCAAGAAGCTGGGATTGCAGGTATGCACCACACACCTGGCAGCTGTGGTTTATTCTGATATGTACATTGTACTGTTTTAATTTCATTCCATCATTCCTGACTTTTCTGTCCCTCCTCTATTCCTGTCAATCACTGTCCTCTATTCTATTGATCTCTCTTCTATTTTAATGAGACCCTCAATTTTCCCTTTATTTTCATCTAGTTTTTGCATATGAAAGAACATTCAATCCTTGACTTTCTGGGTCTGGATTATTTCACTTAGCATGAAAACCTATATATTCCTTATTGTACATAACAATTTTTGATAAATGCATGTCTTTCACAAGTGAAAGCATAAAATGCATATGCATTCAATGTATTCAAAAAATAAATAATTGTTGTGTATTTACAACATAGGTATCTTGGAAATACAAAGGCAAATCTGAAATAGAAGCTGCTAACAAAAAGTAAATTATAAATTAGACTGGGAAGTGACGATGATCTCAAATGTAGAGTGGCATGGATATATAAGGTCAGGAAAAAATCCTCTGAGGTTATCTGTATAGGTTCCATGAAGACAGTGGCAATAGGCAAAGAAAGTGAAGGATGGGGGCGGGGGGGGGTGCGAATTCTATATACATAAATTGAAGGATGTTTCAAAATGAGCCCAGATACAGGGGAGGAAATGAGAGTAAAGAAAGGAGGCTATTGGGCATATATAGAAAACATCCAAAAGAGACAAGAATGATAATTTTAAAAGCTTAGTGCCAAATTAAAATTTTAATTTTATCTTCTCAGTGATGGTAGCAATGACAGTTATGGTCATGAGCAGGAGACTATCATGTTTGATACTCATGATTGCGCCAATACCAGTAAAATGAAACTGTTAAAATTTTTAAAAAAAACTACCATAATTTCTAAAATTATTTAATTTTATTTAGGAGATACTGTAATTCTGTTTCTGCTCTAGCAGTTTCTATCCTTACTCTTAATCTGATGCCAACTAAATTAGAATAGAATAATTCTTTAGAGGCTGGGTACATTTTGTTACCACCGCTGTTACCGGTGATGAGTCCTTGCTTCCCTGAATGCTGAAGTATAACACCAGAGAAGCAAGTGTAGAGTGGAAAGTAGAAGCTTTCTTAAAGGACAGCAGAAAAGACTTCTCCCCAGAGGAAGAAGGTGGAATCCGGAATCCATGGAAGGGAGAGGTCTTCCTTCTTTTATAGCTAAGGTCTTCTTTCAGCTTTCCCATACTCCTGTGCTTTGTCTCCCTTTATCTTTCAATGATAGAATGCAGGTGGGAAGGCCCAAAAGGTGGGAGATAGGTGGGCTGAAGGAGTAATCTGGGCAGGAAGAGCCTGGGGCAGCTTTTGATTAGCATCTCCCTGTTTGCTGGGAGCTGCTTCCTTAACAGTTCCTTAGGATGGGCTGTGGGCCTTGGGGACATTAACATTTCACTTTCCCCAAGTGCTGCTCTGGTTTCCTGGACTCCATTCTGGATAATGGTCTCCATTTTGTTTACCTTACTCGATATTAGACCCAATTTACCTAACTACACTAACTACCTATCTGTAAATCTGGCTCCAATTTTCCTGTAAGATCATTCTTCCGTTAATTCCATACATTTTTAGTTAGTGCCTCCTATATACTGGGCACTAGATATATATTGATTTAAAAAGAAACATAAAAGTTTATCCTTAACCTTTATGAAGAAAACTTACACACAGAGACATGTAATGTAATTACAAATGTTGTTACATGTTCACACATGTAAATTTTACATAAAGTTATAATGATTGCTAAAGAGTCATAGCATCCTATACTCAGATTGACTTTTATATTTTGAAGTTTTATTGAATTTGTATGTTAACCACTTAACTGCTATAAAAAACCTTATTAAGATGGTATTACAAGCCAGGTATGGTGGTGTGCACCTTAAGTCCCAGCTTCTTGAGAGACTGAAGCAGCAGAATCACTTGAATTTGAGACCAGTCTGGGCAACATAGCAAGAACTCCATCTCAAAAATAAATTAATTAATTAAAATGACAATATTACAGCATCCCTTTTCACATGGGAATGTTAAAGAATGGGAGATTAATTCATCCAAGATCACAAATCTGGAACATTTAAAAGTCACTGCAGCCAGGCATGGTGGCATACACTTCTAATACCAGCAGGAGGCTGAAGCAGGAGGATTTCAAGTTCAAAGCCAGTGTCAACAATTCAGCAAGTCCCTAAGCAACTCAGTGAGACCCTGTCAGTAAATAAAACATAAAAAGGACTGGGGATGTGGCTCAGTGGTTAAGTGCCCCTGGGTTCAATCTCTGGCACCAAAAAAAAAAAAAAAAAAAAAAGAATAAAGTCACTGCAACCCAGATCTCTTGATTCTAAGCCTGTTACCCTAATGTTTAGAGGTTTTAAATGATAATTTTTTCTAAATTAATATGCAGACATTTCAATGTCTAGCCTAATCCATGGCATGATTTGCAACTCTAAAAAAGCATTATGCCCTTTTTGGTATATTTTTTGGCCATTTTTTTATTCCTACACAAAAACCCACCTCATCCCACCACCCATAAAAATGACAGTGCCTGAGCTGGGTGTGTTGGTGCAGGCCTGCAATCTCAGTGGCTCTGGAGGCTGAGACAGGAGGATCGAGGGTTCAAAGCCAGCCTCAGTAAAAGTGAGGCACTAAGCAACTCAGTGAGACCCTGTCTATAAATAAAATACAAAATAGGGCTGGGGACGTGGTTCGGTGGTCACCAGTCACCAGGCCCCTGAGTCACCCCATCCCCCAAAAAAGACAGTGTGTAGTAAATGCCACCCAGGTCTGATTCTGACTGCATAGCCCTTTGAATCACATATATACTGTCTCACAAATTTTGGAAAACATATCCTAAAACTTCTCAGGCTACAGAGAAAAGAAAGGACAAATAAATTGAGAGCTAAGAAACCCAAGAGAGGTCTGTAAACACGGAAAGAGTTTTAATTGCTTCCAAACTGATGAAATTGGCATTAAAATATATCTGTAATTCAGAAAGATCAACCTTAAAAGAGATTCATCCTAGAATCACATAAGAACCAAGATGTTGGGTTTAATCCTTCCTCCAAATAAATCGTTTTTCAAAGCCACAATCTTGATGTTGCTATGGCATTGTGACTCAAGTCAGTCTTAGAGATGAGATTTTTTAGGTAACCCATTTATATTTTGTTAGAAACTTGTTTAGGAAATTTCTAGTAATACAGTGGATTTTAATGGGAATTTATTTTAATATAAAGTGAATATTTTCATAAAGGATACATTGAAAATTCTACTGGGATCGTAAAGCCTACATGCAAGTTGCTGAAAACATATCTTTATTTTCTATTTACAATGGTTTGGGTTTTCTTATGGAGTAGGAGCTAAATGACTTAATTAGATCAAATGCAGAGGGAAAAATTACAGGTTACTGTTCACATATGACAAAGAAGCATAATCCTAAGAAACTATTAAGTATAAATAGTGCAAGAACATCCATGACACACTGAAAGTCTTATGTGGAGTGCAAATTCCTAATGAAAATTACTTAAACAAAACATTTTTTTACTTAACACT
Source organism: Spermophilus citellus (assembly GCF_964194105.1). Taxonomy (NCBI): domain Eukaryota; kingdom Metazoa; phylum Chordata; class Mammalia; order Rodentia; family Sciuridae; genus Spermophilus; species Spermophilus citellus. The sequence goes on from NC_138189.1 coordinate 121,146,370, forward strand.
TTTATATCTAATAATTGTCTCTCTCTTTTAAAATCAAACATATGTTTGTTATAACAGAAATCATAACTTGAAAATAAGAATTATTCAATTTTGGGGAGATCAGCATAGTGTAACCTCTACAAGAAATAAACACATCAGTTTTACTTATTTTTAAATAATTATATATTCATAGGAAGTTGCAAAAAAAAAAAGGTAGGTCAGAGAAATCCCATGTACCCTTTATTTTCCAGTTTTACCGTCTTGCATAACTGTAGTGCAATACCATAACAGGAAATTGACCTTGATACAATGCAGATTTTTTTTTTCAGATTTTACCAGTGTTGACTGTATTTGTTTGTACATGTATGTGCATTTCCTTGAAATATCATCACATGTGTACATTCCTATAAAAACCACCACAGTCGTGGTACAGAACAGTTCCATCACCATATTCCTAAACCTTATGGCAACAATCTGTTTTCCATTTCTGTAATGGTATTTTTTCAAGAATGTTATGTAAATGAAATCATGCAGCATATAATCTTTTACAGTTTTTCTTTTTAAAGAAAGAGTGAGAGAGGAGAGAGAGAGAGAGAGAGAGAGAGAGAGAGAGAGAGAGAGAGAGAGAGAGAATTTTTAATATTTATTTCTTAGTTCTCAGCGGACACAACATCTTTGTTTGTATGTGGTGCTGAGGATCGAACCCGGGCGGCATGCATGCCAGGCGAGCGCGCTACCGCCTGAGCCACATCCCCAGCCCATCTTTTACAGTTTTACTCAGCATAACTCTCTGATGATTCATCCAGGATGTTCCATGTATCAATACTTCGTTCCTTCAATTGATGAGTAGTATTTCACAGTGCAGATGTAGAACCGTTTAACTATTAACCATTGACAGACACTTGTCTATTACAAGTAAAATTACTGTATGCATCCATATATAAGCTTCCATTTGAGCATAGGTTTTCATTTATGCAGGATAAATGTCCAAGATTAAAACTGATAGTTCACAGGACAATTCCATGTTTCAAATTAAATTAAATTTGATCTAAAGTTGTCTTCATACAGTGCACACTGTAACCTAAGGATGTAAACAGACTGCAAAATAAGGCAAATGCCCAGCTGTTACCAATCAAGCTATGTTCATCCCTTCCTTTTTCTATCTGTAAATACTGTCAGCCCACATTGCTGTGTGAATCTTTTTGAGCCTGTACTGGTTTAGAGTGCTACCCAATTTTTGAGTCCTTCTTTGTTCAAATAAATTCAAATTTAACTTGTCTAATCTTCCTTTTAACACATACATTTTTCATTAGCATTTGCAGCTGTCACTTTTTATCTTAGCCATTCTGGTAGGAGCATAGTTACATCCATTGTAGGGTTTTCTATTTCTTGGCTAATGATGTTGAATATTGAACCCAGGGGTGCCCTACTCACAGAGCCACATTCCCAGCCCTATTCGTATTTCATTTTTAGACAGGGTCTCACTAAGTTGCTGAGGCTGGTCTCGAATTTGCAATCCTCTCGTCTCAGCCTCCCAAGCTTTTCAGATTGTAGGCATTCGCCACCATGCCCAGCTCGTTATACTTTTAATTCTCATTTCCTTAATGTTTACTAATGTCAAACATTTCTCATGTGATTATTTTCAATCTGTTCATCCTCTTCAGTGAAATGTCTGTTCCACATTTTCTGATTGAATTGTCTGTATTTTTATTGTTGAGTTTTTAGTCCTCTACTCCAGCAACAAGAGGCTTACAGATATTTATATTCTTTGTGAGGTATGTAGTTAGCAAAGATTTTCACCAGCCCACATTTAGGGGAAAAAAAATAGAAAACAGACAGTTAGACATGATATGCAATTAAATTATTTCCTCCAGAGAACATCAGATCTAATCAGTACTGATAACTTTTGTTAAAAATACAAAGAATAATTAGTAATCTTATGATTAGAAACAATAATACAGAGTACCTGAAGGGCAGCACACTTTATGATCTTTTTCAAGATTAATCTCTTTGTGGCCCAGTGACTAAAAGTGTCAAGCAGCAAAGGAAACTTGCTTCTTTATTCAGTTTCTGTGCCTGGCATCATGCATAAGCTTAGGAGGTGGTTCTCTGTCATTGAAATGTGTTTATTCAATATAATGAATAATTATATTATTTCCAGGTTTATGAAATAGTCTAAGTCTAGAGAAGGCCATCTTTCCAAAATTTTTCTTATGACACAATTGAAAATAGTACGCATTCTGATGTAATCTGATTTTATTTGTTAGAGTCACTTAAAATAAGCCCACCTGAAATATTTTTATCAGTTAAGATTCTGTTTTAACATAGCATAGTGACTAATTCATGAATTTAATTTTCATCTCGAAATCCTGTAATAGAGTAAAAATATAATTCAGAATGAATCTGTTCATCTGAAGTTATTATTAAATAAAGCATACAAAAATAGGCTTTTAGGGCTGTGGCTATGGCTCAGTGGTAGAGAGCTTGCCTAGCACATGTGAGGCACTGGGTTCAATCCTCAGCGCCACATAAAAATAAATAAAATAAAGGTATTGTGTCCATCTACAACTAAGAAAAATATCTTTTTTAAAAAGTATGCTTTTAAAAAAAAGGAGTGAAAAACAAATATTGAAACCTTTATAGGCAACTAAAAGGAGAATTTTCACTTTAATTTTTGATTAATGCCTTTTTATCATTGTTCTTGGCTCTCAAATTAATATCCCCTTAACATAAAGGGTAAGCTAATGCAAAATTATTCATCTTATAAAATACAGTTTATGTAGAAACAAATATTTTCCTTATATCACACCATTTAGTTGAGGAATGGCATGAAATAAACTTGTTTTGCATTTATATCCTTACATTTTATTTATATGAATGATGCTAGTAGGCACATTCTGCCTATAAATGCCAGTGAATGATTTTAGAGTATGTGTCTATATTAAGTTTGTTAGGGTGGAAACAGTGGAATGTTTACAAATAATTGACAGAATTTCTAATCATTGAGGCATGTTAACATAAATATGAGTCCAAACAAAACAGCAGAAGTCCAAGGAAACTTCAAAAGAAACAGAAATCAATTTTTAAAATATTTGAAAATTGAATGATTCTAGAAACTGGGGAACAGGCTCCTGTGCTAGCTGGTGACTTAAGAAGCCAGGATTTCCTAAAGGTAAGAAAGAAAAAAAATAATGGCAGTGTGCCTCCTACAGGGACAGGGCAATGAGATTATTTTGACCAGTGGGATACACTTAGGTAACTATTTGCTGACTCCAAATCCACAGGCATGGAAAACGGGGAAATTTCGCATTCAAAAAGAAGGAGTTTGTGTTTGTTTGTTTTTTTTCCTTCTGACAGAGGTTAAAAAAGTCAATCTCTGTTAGCTGCTAAGAAGTGAACTGTATTCTAGTACATGGAAAGCAGGAAAAGAAAGCCATTGCAGGCTAAAAGTCAAATTTGATGGTATGGTTTTCTGTGTTAATCAAAATGTAGTAAAAATAAAAGCTTCTAGAATCAGACAAGCATCAGAATTGGGTTTGAAAATGCACTTGGTCTTGTGAACATGACTGGTGTTGAAATGCAGCCTAAGAAGCAGCCACTTTGACGGCCAATCATTATATATTTTTTATTTAAAATCTGAAAAGGTAATGTTTTCTCAGAGACAACTCTGAAAACCCCTTTCAAAATTCCTTTAAAAGATAATTATACAAGATGAAATGGTCTTCCAGCTATTAAAATATTATTTTTTTAATTTCAAATTTCTAGAAAAGCAGTAAGGAAACACCACATTGTGCTATAATTTTTCCTCTGTTTTGTTTCTCATTGTTTAATTATTCACATCAAATAAACAAAATAGATTGAAATAGAAAGATGTGATTAAAATTTAATTCAAGAAATGATCATTTCACAAGTAGTTAAAGCTTATTTCTCTCCTAATCTACTCTTCCTCACTTGCCACCGGCAGCACACTCCACCCTAGAACAGAATGCATCAGATGTCTTCACACAAATTTGACAATTATACAGTGGCAAAACATGTCTGGTGTTGTCACTGTTCACAATGTTAATTTTAAGTTGGTGTTTTTTGCTGAAAATTGTTGCTCTAGGCAGGAGGTTTAAATATATAACACATAAAGCTTAGAAAAAAAACTAGGAAAAAATCTTCAAGACATAAAGCTAAGAGAAGAATTTTTAGATTTGACACAAAAGTAGGATCTATAAAATCAAACAATAATACATCAAATATGAAAATTTCACCATGTGAAACACCCTGTACAGGATGAAAAGATAATTTGATGAGGAAAAAATATTTTCAAATATCTGACAAAGAACTAGTATCTGGACTATGTAAAGAACTCTCCAAATGTAACGATTTTTTTAAAAAAAAAAATCCAATTAGAAAATGAGCAATGGACATTTCAAACAGCAAACGAGCATGAGAAATGATGTAAAACATTATTAGACTATAGGGAAATGAAAATTAAAGCTGAAATGAGACAATACTGCACATATATCAGAATGGCTAAACAGTGACAGCAATAAATGCTTCTGAGAATGTGGAAAAGCTATGCCTTTTGTATTTTTCTGGTAAAGTGATAGTTTGTCAGTTCCCTTTAAACATGCAATTACCATGTAACCCAGCAATTGCATTCATTGGCACTTATCAGAGAAAAATGAAAATGTATTTTCATGAAGATACTTGTAAATGTTTATAGCAGCTCTGTTTATAACAGCCAAATGTCTGTCCATGGGTGAATAGTTAGGGAAACCACGTTTCATGGAATATTGCTCATCAACAGAAGGGAATAAACTACCATGTGGAACGTGAATAATTCAGCTCAAGGGAATCATGCTGAGTGAAAAAGCCCAATCCCAAAGGTTACTTATTATGATTCCATTTATAAAATATTCTTCAAATGACACATTTATAAAGATAAGGGAAAGATTTGTGGTTACTAGGGATTTGGAGTCAAACAGAGAAATGGGAGTGTAAGAAGAGGGAGGACCATAGGCCACAAAAGAGCAGCATCAGGAAGCCCCATGGTAATGACCTGTTCCCTACCTTGATTGGGCTGATCGTGATGAGAATCTACATGTGAGAAAATTGCACAGAACCAAAAGATATTCACCCTCCCCCCAACGCATACTCTCTCTCTTTCATGAATACATGAAGAACTGATAAAATCTGAGAAGTCTGGATTGTATCAGTGTCAATTTCTGGTTGTAATTATATGATAGTTATTCAAGATGGTACCTTTGGGAGAAACTGAGTGAGGCTATATGGAATATATCTGCATTATTTCTTACAACCACATTAGCATCTACAATTATATCCAAATGAAAGGTTTAATAAGAAAGAAATTGTTAATAATGCAACTAATAATTTAAGTCATTGAATAAAATATGAAGGAAATTTAGTTTTTTTATAAAATATGCAAATTTTTAGTAGGAAACAATGTGGGAAAACTATAACTTATAGTAGATATAAATACATGTATATGCATATATTTTCAACATCATCATTCTTCTTCAAATCTTTGTGTGTGTGTGTGTGTGTGTTTTAGTTGTCAATAGATCTCTAATTTATTTGTATGTGGTGCTGAGGATTGAATCCAGGCCCTCACACATGCCAGGCAAGCGCTCTACCATTGAGCCACAACCCCAGCCCTCAATTTTATTCATTTATTTAATTATTTTTTTGTACTGGGGATTGATCCCAGCAGTGCTTAACCACTGAGACACATTCCTCAACCCTTTTTATTTTTTATTTTGAGATACGATTGCTAAGTTTGGCTTTGAACTCAGGATTCACTTGCCTCAGCCTCCTGAATCACTGGCATTACAGGTGTATGCCACTGTGCCTGGCTCCTTCAAACCTTTAAAAAGTTTATTCATGAAGACACAAATGAATTATTTCTGCCTTTCCCCATTTGTTATCTGAAGGATTACTTAAATGGGGCAAAATATCAATAAATACACAGTAGGGAGGTCAAACCTGGTGTGCAATGAAAATTTATATAGCAGGCCTGAACTAAGGGAGCCATCTGCTTTGGTTTGTATCTGCCCCTCAAAAAGCACAAGTTGGGAAATTAATCCCATGTTAAGAGATGGGAGCTTTGAGAGGAGATCAGGTCATGAGAATGATTTTAAAGGGGCTCCGGGTTGTGAGTTTGCTCCCTTGCTCTTTCCTGCTTTCTCTGACAGGAGAGCCATCTTGCTCTTCAGCCTTTTGCCATGTCAGGATGCAGTAAGGACCTCACCAGATGCCGAGCTGACACCAGCACCATACTCTTGGACTACAGAGTCATGAAATGGGTTTTTTGTTTATAAATTAGCCATTCTGTTATAGCAACAAAAATGAACTAAGACACTCTCTCTCCTTAGAAAATCTGTTAACAAAGTTGGTTGGTTCTTGGCTGACAGCCGGAAACTTGAATTTTAACAATGTTCCCACCATTCTTTAAGAGATAAGTAGTGGTAGACTGTGCTTAATCTGTTTGTACAAATTATGTGGCCTTTTTTAACACTTGATTTTCTTCTGGGAGTCTAGATTTGGTTATATGATAAACAGAAGAGTTGACCAGCCCCCAGTAAAAGCACTGGCTCTGAGTTTCTAATTAGCTTCCCAAGTAGACAATACTTCACATGTTTTCACAACACATTGCTAAAGGAGTCTAAGCTCATCTGGCATACTTGTCTTGGAGAAGACCCTTGGAACAGACAGCCTGGTTGCCTCAGGAATTTGTCTCATGTACTTTTACCCTTTGCTATTGCGGGGCAGGCAGGTAATAAATCTCACCATGATTACACCTGTATGCCGAATCCTGTGAGTCTCTCTAAATCTGGGGTAGTATGGAGAACTCCTGACCATTGGATAGTGAAAAAATATCCTGAATAATAAGATTAGTCATGACTCAGAGCTAAATTATACATAGTAATAAACTAGAATCTCCTGTGCTCATGTAAAAATATTTTTCATGTGAAAAATAACCTTTGGGAAAATATACCAACATTCATGAGTTCCTTTTTTTAAAAAAATGGCCATAGATGAGTGCTTGGTGGGACAAATCCATATAAAGGGAAAGATACACTCATTCATGATCTCTAGTTCTCTGTCCAACAGGCTACTCGTTCCCTTTTCCACTTTACAAATCTGAGGTTATATTACTGGGAAGATTCAAAACAACATTAAAAATGTGTTTGTGTAAAGTTTACCAAGCGGGGCTGGGGATTAAATGAAGTCTTTCTATGTGAATTTCAAAATAGCTGTGCCACCTTTTAACTTCACAAGCATAGATGCTATTTTATTACTCGAGCACATAGATAAACAAAATCTCTCATTCATTTTAAAGGCTTCTTTCAAGTACCTTTCTTTGGCCATCATTTCTCTTATCTCCAATGATCATGAACTTCACAGTTAAAAGAGGAGAGAATAAAATGTATTTCAGTATATATAGGACTTCTGAAACAAATGATTTTTTAAGATTAAATACAGAATGAAAAGGGAAAATACACAAATCCTGGTGACTTGATATACAAAGTAGCATAAAGATGGTCCATACATTTACTTCATATCTATTCCAAAGCTTCAGAGAAATAATAAATATATTCAAGAATAAACCCCAAACCATGTTGGAAAAATAAGGGAGGATGTTATCCGGAGATTAGAATTAGGTGGGTTAGTTCACATTGATGGGAGAAAATAAACAGTAGTGAAACCTCCATCCCAACACAGGGTTGGAAGGGTTTATGGAGATGCTTTCTGACAATCTTGGAAAATACCTGGGAGGTCAGTGGAGGCTACAATCCCCATATACTCTATCCTCTACTCCTGATGCCCCATGATAAGGTAGCTCATAAAGCTGACTTCTTCAATCCAGCTTTTACATCAGCAAAACAAGCATTTTGTGCTCTACTCAACTTTTCTATATTTCTCCATTACTTCAAAATCTATGGAAAGAATTGGTGTGGTCAGCAATTGCAGACTCTCCCTATGTTTCACCCAGTGCCTTTAGCACAGTGCTGTATTCACAAGAGAAACTGACAGACAACAATGTCTTTAATCTTTGGCCTATACTTCAAAAATGATCACAACTTATAATTTTATAAGTCTGACATCTCTATATAAATAAGTAGGCACTCCTTGGCTTGCCAAAAGATTTTTATAATTTTTTAAAGATTTTTCTAAATTATTTTAAACATATGGTGAATTTACATGCCAAAAAAAAAAAACACTTGAAAAAATTGTGCTTATTTGTCTAATTCTTGATAATGAGATGTGAGAACAACTAGAATTGTAGAAGGTATCCATAAAAACAGTAAGCTTTTCTTATTCCCTCTGGGGGCAAAATTCTCTTATAAAAAAATGGTAAATATTAATGTTCCCATTTCAAATTTATTTTACAAATGGTTCCAGTGGAAATAGTTTTATGGATGATAAAATCTCTGAGTCACAAACTCTAAAGAAAGAAAAAGATCATTCCTTCCTCCTCATCTCTCTCTTTTACCTTTCTCCTCTCTCTCCCTTCCTGCCCCTCCCCCATTTTTCCCCCACCTTCTCTTTCAGTAAGCCAGTCAACCAATATATTAGTGTTATCTATATGGCAGGTTCTGTCAAGGAACTACAAAATGTTATAGAAAGATACATAATATCTGCTCTACTAGAGTATATGTTCTTAAGGAAAGCATTTAAATTAGAATTAAGTATAGCTGTATATTAGCAAAAAAAATAAATTAAGATGAAAATTTATAAAATGTGTTTGTAGTATAAGACAAGTTATGGTGGATGCAGAACATTGCAGCAAACTCACCAAGAACTGTTTTATAGATTCTGCAATGGGCAATTCTAATGTGTCACTGATATCAAAGGCATTGTAAAATGTTAATTTTTTTTAAAGAGAGAGTGAGAGGGGGGGTGGAGAGAGAGAGAGAGAGAGAGAGAGAGAGAGAGAGAGAGAGAATTTTAATATTTATTTTTTAGTTTTCAGCAGACACAACATCTTTGTATGTGGTGCTGAGGATCAAACCCGGGCCTCATGCATGCCAGGCGAGCGCGCTACTGCTTGAGCCATATCTCCAGCCTCTGTAAAATGTTATTAATAGCTTTACACAAATGGAAGCATCTATAACTATATGAACTTCTTAAATGAGGAACACCTTATTTCCTACTTGACCCTTATCTTCCACTTTGTGATACTTAGTTCAACTCCGTGATTTAGCCCTCAGGGGAGAATAGCCTTTGGAATAGATATGAGGAAAATGTATGGACCATCTTTATGCTACTCTGTATATCAAGTCACCAGAATAATGTTCCTCCCTTTAAGAACATTATCTATAATTCTAGTTGAGTTCAGGACTTAGGCAAATAAGCATATGTAACTGAAAATGTGCTGTTAGTTCTGGATTGTCATATGTCTAACTAAAAAATTGGGATTTTCCTTATTTCTATCAAAAGTCTGAACCAAAATAGCTACAACACTATTCCTAAAAATAAACCCTGGACAAAAAAAGACATATTTATATATTTATACAGATTTATACAGGGTAGATAATCATTTTTAAAATTGCATTTAATACTAAATATTTGATTAGATTCTTTTTGTTGTTGTTACCTATGGGATTTTGCAAGGGACCACACAAAAATAAGCACTCAATAAATATTTGATGAAACATTGACCAAATCCACTTCCTGATATGCTATGCTTGAAGAATAGCATCAGTCACCTCTCATACTTATCTTCTAAAGCTTATCTCCATTTCTTTATCTTTCCCTATTGATCTGGTTTCAGAAGCCCTCATTACCTTTTAAGCACTAATGTTAATTTAAAGCAAGATTTTTCCACCTTGACCAAATAAACAAACCAGATGAGCCCAAAATGCAATTACTCCATAACATAAATGACTAGATTCCATCAACTGTCTTCAACATATTATTTTGTAGGCATTTTTACAGAATTAAAAACCTGGGAATAGAGATTGTTTTAACATATTTTTAGAAAGTATATATATTAATTGAAGGTTTTTGTTAAATTTTTCCTTAAAATATATTTGCTTTTCAATAAACAGATTTAATTCAATTCCATCTAATGACATTCTTCACAGAACTAGAAAAAACTTGTCCTAAAACTCATTTGGAAAAATAAAAGGCCCAGAATAGCCACAGCAATTTTAGGTCAAAATAGAAATGCTGGAAGCACTACAATACCTGATTTCAAATTTTACTACAGAGCTAATAATAACAAAACTGCGTGGTACTGCCATAAAAACAGACACATGGACCAATAGTATAAAATAGAAGACCCAGAGACAAACACACACATATACAGTCATCTGATTCTTAACAAAGGTGCCCAAAACATCCAGTGGAGAAAAGATAACCCTTTTAACAAATAATGCTAGGACAATGGTTGACCATATGCGGAGAATGTAAGTAGATCCTTCTCTCTCAAACTACACAAAAATCAACTCAAAATGGATCAAAGACCTCAGAATTAGACCAGAAATTGTGCAACTCCTAGAAAAAAAAAATGTAGGGTCAACATTCCAGCTTTTAGGCCCAGGCAATGACTTTCTCATTAGGACCCCTAAAGCTCAGAAAATAATGCCAAGAGTTAATAAATGGGACACCATCAAATTAAAAAGCTCCTGGACAGCAAAGGAAACAATTTAGAATGTAAAGAGAGAACTCACAGATGTGAGAAATCCCTTGCTGTCTACTCTTCTGACAGACATGAATATCATATAAAGAGCTCAGAAAACTATACACCAAAACTATACACCAAAAAATTAAATAATTCAGTTAATAAATGGGAAAATGAATGAAACAGACACGTCTCAATAAATACAAATGGCCAGCAAATGCATGAAAAAATTCAACATCATTAGCAATTAGGGAAATTCAAATCAAAACTATACTGAGGGCTGGGGATATAGCTCAGTTGGTAGAGTACTTGCCTCACATGCACAAGGTTCAATCCCCAGCATCTCAAAAAAACCACACTACACTGAGATTTCATCTCGTACCAGTCAGAATGGAAATCATCAAGAATACAAATAGTAATAAATGCTGGAAAGGATGTAGAGAAAAAGGAAAACATTTACACTCTTGGTGGAACTGTAAATTAGTACCACCACTGTGGAAATCAGTATGGAGACTCCTCAAAAGTCTAGGCATGGAACCACCATATGACCCAGCTATACCATTTCTTAGTATTTATCCTAAAGAATTGAAGTCATCTTACTACAGTAATACATGAATACCCATGTTTATAGCAGCACAATTCACAATAGCCAAACTAAGAAACCAGCCTAAGTGTCAATTAATGGATGAATGGATTTTTTAAGTTGTGGTATATATACACAATAAAGTTTTATTCAGCCATAAAGAAAAATGAAATCATGGCATTTGCAAGAAAATGGATGAGACCAAAGACCATCAGGTTAAGTGAAATAAGTCAAACTCATAAGGTTGTATGTTTTCTCTCAAATGCAGAAACTAGAGAGGAGAAATGAAAACAAAGGTGGATGGGGGTAGGACTTCAAAAAATCAAAGGGACATCAGTAGGGGAAAGGGACCAAGGTATAGCAGGTAGAGAAGGTGGGAGCAAGTGCTAGAAGGTGATATTGGCCAAATTATATTGTTATATTGTGTGCATATATAAATAAGTAACAACAAATCCTATCAATAGGTACAACTATAATGCACTAATAAAATTCAAATGTAAAGATCAATGATAAGCTAGTTCCAATAAAATAAGTTCAGCTGTAAAATGAAAAAAAGGAATATATTTGCTTTGTGTGTGTGTGTATGTGTGTGTGTGGTGTGTGATTTGTGTTACTAGGAATTGAACCCAGGGCCTTGCACACACCAAGCAAGCACTCTACATCCCCAGCCCTTGCTTTCATTTTTATAAATTTCCCATAAATTTCTAATCAGAGCTTTTATTGATTTGTCTGAGTTTCTCATAAAAAGCCAGAAGGCAAGTTTCAAGTCCCCCCACCGCCGCCACCTTCCCAAAACCTACAACTTGCACACTTTTATTTCTTTGTATTCTTTTACTTAATTTAACTGAAAAATTCCATATCCCCTCACCCTCTTTGATACTGGGGATTGAGCTCAGGGGCACTTTACTACTGAGCTACATCCTAGTTTGTTTATTTGTTTGTTTGTTTTGAGACAGGGTCTAAGTTGCTGAGACAGGCCTTGAACTTGCTGTCTTCCTGCCTCAGCCTGCTGAGGTACTGGGGTTACAGGCTTGTGCCATCACCCCTGGCTAGAGTTCCATATTTTTTATAACTCCTCACCTGTGCATACGTTCTTGTTACTGGTGTGTTCAATTGGTCACTCGGCTACCTCAGTCACAGCAGGTAGAGACGCAGAGTCAACACAGACACCAGGAGCTGGTGAGAAACCTGGCTGGTGACAACCTCAGGCGATGTCCAGCAGCTCTTTAATGCAGAAGTGATTACAATTGATATAGAATGCATCTTCCAATCATACATAAGCAAGCAGGTTATACAACATCTAGAAACCAATCATCTCATGATTAATGTAGCCGCATTATAAGGAAGCTCTAAATATTCCTACGTGATGGAGAGCAGTCTGGAAGGGTCTTTGTCCCTAGGGGAGGGGGCCTTATGAGTCGGGGGTTTCATGCCCTGAAGCACCCGACTCTCAGTTTCCTGGCCTAGTAGCTTGGCAACACTGACCTCAAACACTGAGGCTGTGGTTTCACTGAAGGCTCACTAGGGCAGAGCGCCCCATAGGTATTGCAGGTGTTCCTGTCAGGCTGTATGAGCGTAGGTTTTCCTAGCACTCTGAGCTGCTCATTGTTGCTAGCTATAAACCAAAAGTTATTCCAACACACCTGATACTTGTTTAATATCTAATTTATTAAAACTTAATTATATGAAGGGAATCAAGAGGTTGGTAAAGCTAAGTAGCTTTGTGTTTGCTACAGCACTAAGCCATCAGGCCTTCTTTTTCTTAGAAAAATAAGAAGAACTATTATTCCTGCTGATAGGATAAAGCCTAGGAGTTCGTAAGTTGCTTAAGCTAACTTTAAGTAAGAGTTTTCAGGAGGATAAAACATACTTCTAAAGTTGAAAGTCCCTCCTAGCCTATCGTTCATGCTTTCATCATTACTTCATTCCTGCACCATATACCCTGGGCTGAGGAGATTGCCTGCTAACACAGCAGATGTTTCCAAAAATCGTGGATGAAAAGAGTACTTTCCTTTTGAACTTTTATTTGCAATGAGGACTTTTGAGCTGACCTTTAAAAATGGGGGAGAGATAAAGACTTTAATAGACAAAACATAAGGCAGAACAACAGAACCACAGGAACTGCCTTACAGAAGTATTAACAGGATATCTTCACCATGAAACAGAGGGCACCAAAGGACATGAAAGTATAAACTCCCTGATAAGTATAAATGTGTAGACAGACACGGAGCAATAACATAAAATAGGAATGTTGGTACATAAGTTATCTTTAATTCTTACATTAAAGTTAAAATACTAAAGTACAATAAACAACTGTCACAAAATATAACCGGCAAATGGACACACAAATATCAAAAGAAGTGAATTATAACCTTAATAACATCAAGTGGTCTATGTGAAAAAATTTTGTATGTAAGTTTCTATTATATCAACCAGGCTATTATAATTATAAAAAGTTTTATTCTCATGGTAACCAAAAAGAAAAATAACCTGTAATAAAAACAAAACTATAGAGACAAAAAAAATCAAAGTAGGTGACTACCAAAAGAAAATCATCAAAACAAAAAGGAAAACATCAAGAGAGGAAAAAAGGGACCGAATAACTACAAAATAGATAAAGCAACAAAATGGCAATAGTAAATTCTTACCTATCAATAAGCACTTTAAACATAAATGGTTTAATCTCATCAATTAAAATATATAGAGCAGCCGAATGGATAAACAAGCATCACACTATGTGATGTCTTTAAGACATTCCACTTAGATTTAAGTACATATATACCCTAAATGTAAATGGTTAGTAAAGTTACTCCCTGCAAATGATGGCCAAAGGAGAACAGGGATAGCTCTACTTATATGAGATAAAATACCCTCTAAGTCAAAAGTGGTCAAAACACAGGTCATCCAAACATCAATAAAGACGTTTCCAACCTAAATAGTAATATAAATTAAACGAATCTAGCAGACATTTACAGAATATTTTATCCCAAAACAAAACCTTTTCCCACTGTAGACCATATTCTAGGTCACAATGTAAATCTTAGTAAATCCAAAATAATTCTAATATAATCCCATGCATCCTATCAGATCATAATGAAATGAAACTGAAAATCAACAGCAATAAAAAAATAAAAACCACATAAACACACGGAGACTGAAAAATGCTCTTTTAAATGAAGAATAAATCATAGAAGAAATTCTTAGAAACAAATGAAAACAGAGATGCAACATATTAAAATCTCTGGGACAGTCTGAAATCAGTTTTAAGAGGAAAATTCAAAAATTGATTTTAAAAAATTCCCAAATAAATAACCTAATGTTCCACCTCAAGAAACAATTAAGATCAGAGCCAAAATTAATTAAATTGAGAACAAACAATACATAGGAATGCAACAAAGAGTATGTTCTTCAAAAAGATAAACAGATAAACTAACCAAAGGAAAAAAGAAAGAAAAACCCAATCAACAAAATTAGAGATGAAAAAGAAAAAAAAAAGATACCACCATAGACATTTCTGAAATCCAGAGGATCACTAGAAACTATTTTGAAAATATATAGTTCAATAAACTGCAAAATCTAAAATAAATCAACAAATTTCTAGACACATATGACCGCTCCAAATTGAACCAGAAAGATATAGAAAACCTAAACAGGCAAATATCAAGTAACAAAATTGAAAGAGCAATTAAAAGACAAAAATGAGGGGTTGGGGATATGGCTCAAGTAGTAGAGCGCTCGCCTGGTATGCGTGAGGCACTGGGTTCAATCCTCAGCACCACATAAAAATAAAATAAAGATAATGTGTCCACCTAAAGCTAAAAAAATAAATATTAAAAAAAAAGAAAGAAAGAAAACCCCAGGACTAGATGGAGTCTCAGCTGAGTTCTAACAGTTCTTTAAAGAAGTACTAACACAAACTATTATATCTCAAATTACTCCATGAATTGAAAGGGAGAAAACACTCCAAGATACATTCTATGAAGCCAGAATAACCCTAATACTAAAACCAGACAAAGACACATCAAAGAAACAAAACTATAGACAAATATCCCTGATGAACATAGATGTAAAAATCCTTAATAAAACATTAGCAAACTGCATTCAAAAGTGCATCAAGAAGATAATACACCCTGATCAAGTGGGTTTCATCCCAGGGATTCAAGATTGGTTTAACATATGCAAATCAATAAATGTAATTCATCATATAGTAGAATTAAGGACAAGAATCACAATAGAGGCAGAAAAGGCCTTTGATAAAATTCAATACTTATTTATTCTAAAACCTCTGGGAAACTAGAGATAGAGAGAACATACCTCAAAATTATAAAGGCTGTGTGTGACAAATCCAAACTGAATGGGAAAAAAAAAAGTATTTCTTCTAAAATCAGGAACAAGACAGGATGGCCACTCTCACCACTTCTATTCAATATAGTTCTTGAAACTCTAGCTAGAGCAATCAGGCAAGAGAAGAAAATTAAAGGGATACAAACAAGAAAAGACAAAAAAATCAAATTAATTATTTTTACTGATGACATGATCCTATATTTAGAAGACCCAAAAACTTCACTGAAATACTTCTAGAGCTGATAAATGAATTCAACAAAGTAGCAGAATACAAGATCAACATTCATAAAACAATAGCTTCCTATACTCCAACAGTGATTATGCGGAGAAAGAAATCAGGAAAACTATTCCAATCACAATAACCTCAAAAATAAATTATTAATTAAATACCTAGGAATTAATCTAGCTAACAGGTTGAAGATCTCTACAATAAAAATTACAGAACACCGAAGAAAGAAATTGAAGAAAACTTTAGAATATGGAAAGACTTCCCATTTTCTTGGAAAAGCAGAATTAATATTGTCAAAATGACCATACTACCAAAAGCACTATACAAATTCAATGAAATCCCATAAAAACACCAATGTCATTCTTTACATAACTAGAAAAAAATTCCTAAAATTCATTTGGAAGAATAAGAGACCCAGAATAGCCAAAGAAGTCCAGAGCAAGAAAAGCAATGCAGGAAGCAACACAATACCTAATCTCAAAGTGAAATAAGCCAGCCACAGAAAATCAAGGGTTGACTATATCTCCCATATGCAGAAGTTAGAGCAAAATAAGGGGGGAAAGTAATGGATCAGATAACATAAAGACATGGGGAATTCAGTGGAGTAGAAGATCCAAAGGGAGGAAGGAGAGACAAGAAAGGGAAGGAAATTAGAAATAAATTTAACAAAACCATGTTATGTGCATGTATAAATATATCACAGTGAGTTCCACCTTTACATACATGTACAAAGCACCAATCAAAAGTAGATAAACAAGAAAAAAAGTGGTCGAAACAGAAAACACTGCTCTTATATTATGACAAAAGTGTCGCTTTCAGGCTGAGGATATAGCTAAGTGTTTGGGTGCTTGCCTGGCATGCAAAATGCCCTGGGCTTAATCCTCAGAGTGACAAAGAAAAGAAAGTATCACTTTTACAGAAAGATATAGCAATCACAAATATAAATAGCCACCATCAGAGTACCTAAATATAAAAGCAAACATTGATAGATCTAAAGGAAGAAATAGACAGCAATACATTAAGAATAGGAGACTTCAAAAGCTCATTTACAATAATGAATAGATCATTCAAGCAGAAAATCAAAAGGAAACCGCAGACTTGAATACACCATGGTCGAAGGAACCTGACAGACATACTCAAAGCTTTTCACCAACAGGAAGAGGTTACATGTTCTCCTGAACTGGAAGCAGAATATTCTCCAATATAGACCACAGGCTAATTCATAAAACATGTCTTACAATTTAAGAAGGATGACATTATTTCAAATACTTTTTTTCTAAACACAATAGAACGAAACTAGAAGCCTGTAATAAAAGGAAAATGAGAGATTCTACGATAAGGTGACTGAATAGAGATGCCCATCCCCTTGCCTACTCTTCCACAAAGAGGTAGCAGAACAAGAAATAAACAGCTGCATTTTGAGGTGTGTGGCTCTGGAACTCAGCAAGGGAGAGAGAATAATCCCAGAGGTCAGAGGCCTGGGATAGCAAAATAAAGTACATTAGCAACCATGACTCTGCATATATAGCAGGAGTCTTCCCATTGCAAGAGAAGGTGTGGACTGGAGAGTTTTTTATCTTCATAGACTCTGATCACTTTACTGGCAGACGAGATCCACAGTCATTAGATGCTCGGAGACTAGTTAGAGGAGCTACCAGGAATTTGCACTGTAGCTTTGCTTCCAACAAGGATATTATATTATCTCCCTAATGATCCCCAGAGCACAGGCTGCTGTAGCAGGGGTGACATATTGGGGGCAACTGCCCTTCCCCCCGCCATCAATCCTGCACTATGTGAGGACACAGTCCATGCTTTCTATGCTACATGCCCCCCCCCCCGCCCGCCATTGCTCTTACTGCAATAAGCCATAGTCAACTGAAGCTTTCAGCCAGTAGTTGGCCCCAGCCATTGTGCAGGTGACCTGAGATACTGCTGTTCCTAAAATGTGCATTCCATGAAACACAACCCCACAACCAGTGCCACAACCAACCTATATCTGACCCATAGTTAGCCAAACCCAAATGTCCCTTGGTGCATGTTCTATGCAATATGCCCCTAGTCACTGCCACTTTGACCATCCCATAGTTGACCTGAGCTAGTGATGGGTCCAAGGGCTTTCTGCCACTGCTGAGGAAGCATCCACCATGATGCATGGTTGTCAATACAACCACTGTCTTTGCCAGATGGCCACACAGTGGAACCACAACCCTATGCTGTGTACACCACAGCCACCTGAGCTACCAGACTACCCTCTCCTTCACGTGGAGCCTAGACACAGAAGAAGGACTCTTCAACTCTTCTGCCATGCACACCATGCCCAAAGACATCAATTATAATGGAAAGAGCTATGAGAAGATGACATTATGGCACCAAACTGAAAACACAACCAGAGTAGCTTACCAATCTGACATTCCAAGACATATTTTTAAGAAAAAAAAAAAACATTTACTATTTGTTTTAGTCAGTTTTTTCATTGCTGGGACTAAAAGACCCAACCACACAACTGTAGAGAAGAAAAGGTTTATTAAGGGGCTCAAGATTTCAGGGATCTCAATCCATAGGCAGCAGGCTCCATTCCTCAGGGCTCAGGCAGGGCTGAACATCATGGCGGGAAAGTGTGGTAAAGAGAAGCTCAAATCATAATCAGAGAGCATAGAGAGAAAAGTTTTTACTCTATAGATACAAAATGTATAGCCCAAATCCACGCCCCCAAGCCCTACCTCCTCCAGCCGCACCCTACCACTTCAGTTACCACTCAGTGAAACCCTATCAGGGAAATAATTCACTGATTGGGTTAAGACTCATATAACCCAATCATTTCTTCTCTTAAACTTCTTGCATCGTCTCTCTCTCACATGTGAGCTTTCGGGGGAAACCTCACATCCAAACCATGACACTCTGAAAGCCAACTTATAAAAATGAGAGAGACAACTGTTTACCAAATGCAAAAATCTCAACATAAGGTCACAATAAATGTGAAAAGACAAGGTGCATGATGCTCCAAAGAGACACAATAGCTCTAGCAACAGACCCCAAACAGAAGGATATTGATGAAATTCATATAAAAATTCAAAACAATGATTATAGAGAAACTGAATGAGATTCAAGGGAATACAGACAACTCAAAAAATTAGGAGAACCATTCATGACATGGCTGAGAAATTAAGAAAATAGGGATAATGAAAAATATATTGGAAATGAAGAATTAAATAAGTTAAAAATATATAATTGAAAGTCTTATCATCACACTAAATCAAGAAAGAATATCTGAATCTGAAGTTAGGACCTTTGAAATATCCCAGACAAAAGAAAAAGAAAAAAAAAAAAGAATAAAGACCACTATTGAGACTTTGGGGACACCAATAAACAAATATTAAAAAAAAATTAATATTTATTTTTTAGTTGTAGTTGGACAGGAGGCCTTTATTTTATTTATTTTTATGCGGTGCTGAGGATAGAACCTAGGGCCTCAAACGTGCCAGGCAAGCACTCTACGCTAAACCACAACTCCAGCCCAAATATTCAAGTTTTAAGGATCTTTAAAGCAAAGAAAAAAGGAATGGTATATAAAATTATTTAATGAAGTAATAGCAGAAAACTTCCCTAATCTAGAAAAAGATATTGACATCTAGGTACAAAAGTCCCATAGAACACTAAGTAAATATGATCAGAAAAGATCCTTGCCATGGCATATCATGGTCAGAACTTCAAAGCACAAGACAAAGAGAGAATTCTAGAAAGTATAAAATTTTTGAGTCACATTTAAGGTTACCCCCATTAGACTAATAGCTTTAGTGATACCCTGTCATAAAAAAAAAAATTAAAAGTCTGGGGATGTCATTCAGTGGTAAAATGCCCCTGAGTTCAATGTCCAGTACCAATAAATAAATAAACAAACAAATAATCTACCATATAATCCATCAATCCCATTACCTAGTATCTATCCAAAGCAAATGAAACCAGTAGTTTAAAGACATCTCTGCATTCCTATGTTTATTGCAACACAAATGAATGCAACATAAGTGTCCATCAACCGATGCAAGAATATAAAGAAAATGTTGTATGAATATACACAATGGGATACTATCTGTCCAGAAAAGGTTCAAATCCTATCATTTGTGACAATGTGGATGAAACTAGAGATCATTACATTAAATGAAATAAGCTAGGCATATAAAGATAAATACTTTATATGATCTCATTCATATTTGGAATATCAAAACATTCATCTCATAGAATTTGAGAATAGACTAATGTATACCAGAGGCTGTGGAGAGTAGGAGGGAGGCTGAAATGAGCAAAGGTTGATCAATAGGTACTAAATTATAATTAAATAAGAGAAATAAGTTCTGGTGTTTTATTGTGCAGTAGGGTGAGCATAAATAATGATAATGTGCTTTATATTTCAAAAATGCCAGAAAAAAGAATTTTAAATGTTTTCATGGCAAATCAATAAGCAATACTTAAGGAGATAATACACTTATCCTGATTTTAACATTATGCAACCTATATATGTATCAAAATATCACATGGTACCTCACAAATATTTATTATGTAAATTAAATTGAATTAAATTTAGCAAAGATGGGGAGATAAGGCAACCTTTGTACACAGTGAGTGGAATTGTATTTCAGTGCTACCAATCTAGTAATTGTACTTCTGGGTATATTCAAAAAGTACTGAAATAAGGACCTAAAAGACATCTGCACTCCATTGTTCATTGTAGTATCATTCACAATAGTCAAGACCTAGAAACAAGCTACAAACCAATCTATGGATAAATGGATTAATAAAATATGGTATATACATACAATGGAATAATATCCATCCTTAAAAAAGAAGGAGATCTTAATGTTTGCAACAACACAGATGAATCTGGAAGACATTAGGCTAAGTGAAATAAGCCAGACACAGAAAGACAAATTCTACATGATACAACTTACATAATGAATCTAAGATAGTCAAGCTGTTGGAAGAAGAAAGCATGATGGTGGTTTCCAGGGACCAGAAGAAGGCAAAAACGAGACAGTTAAAACCTACAGAGTCTCAGTTATACAAGATGAATAAGTCTTGGCACAGATAGTGTCTATGGTTTCACAGGTATATACTAATATTCAAACTCATCAAGATGTAAACTTGAAATATTTATGGCTTTTTGTATGTCAGTCATATCAAAATAAAGTAGTTTTCAGAAAATAGATATAAATCACAAAATTGCTGAGAAACTATAAAAACAGCCACACAGTAAAGGACATGGATTAAAATCAGAGAGAAAACACAGTGAGGTGTTGGCAAAAGTGAGTGACAGTACTGAATGGCACATGTCGACAGGAGCATGTCATTTGAAAAAGTAAATGTCATTCCACGTTCATGCCAGAAATTATTCCACTTTAGACTTGGGTAAAGCCAATGATGGAAAGCCTGAACCATCTCTTCACAAAGGCAATAAGAGTTTACGGAAAAATTGTGCACTTTTTGTGGTTGCTGCTGAAATTTTGTGGCATGTAGAAGACATATTTTTTAACTTTAACTAAGGATTATTTTGAGCATCAAAATAGAAAATAGAAAAAGGTAAAATATATTATGATACTGTTGACATAATAACAGCTATGAGTATAGCAATGAAGAATGGAGGTACGCAAAAAGTTTTTTTCTTAATGCCATTATTACCTTTCATTAATCACAGAAAAAATTGGTCTTGTCTCCTATACTTAACTCAGTGTTGAATAAAATTGTGAAAAAAATGTGAATGCAATTATATTGTGCCCATAAGCATAAGAATTTTAAGGTAGTTCTGTTAGTCAGCTTTTCATGGCTATGAAAAAATACCTGAAGCAATTGACTTATAAATAGAAAAGGGTTATTTTGTCTCATAGTTTTGGAGTTTCAGTCCAAGATCAAGTGGCTGCTTTGCTTTGAGACTATGATAAGGCAGCATATCCACCACAAGAGCATGGTGTGGAGCAAACTTCTCACTTCATACACCAGGATGCAAAATGAGAAAAGGAAGATATAAGAGCCACATAAACACTTTGAGGGCACATGACTAATACCCTAAGGTCTTCCCACTAGGCCCACTTCCTAAAGGTTCCCCACCTTCAAGGAGCACCACCCTGGGAACAAATCCTTTAATATATGTTCTTTTGGGGGACACTTTTTCATAGCAGTGCTCAATACAAAAACAAGCAGTGATATTAGAGCTTACTCTTTCCTGCAAGCATATTCTGGCCTTACAAGAAAAGGTATGCACACAGGTATGCACTGGAAATGAGAGAATAAAACTGTTCTCGACAACCCTGTTAATTCCAGGGTACATGTATCAGTAATTCAGTATCTTGAATAGCCTAAAGGTTATCACTTCAAAGCAGAAAAATAATAATATTGAGGCTAATATATGCTAAGACTAGAGTGTAAAAAAAGAAATTCATAAGAAAAAAATAATTATGGTATGTTACTGGAATGCTTTAAAATAACTTCAAAATGCCTCTAAGAACAAGATAAAATGCTTTCCAGAGTAAATACCTTGAAGTTTGTTTTAGGAAGCACTTAACTATTACCTTGTAGGTTAATAAATATTCAGAGCTCCAAGGAAGTGAAATACTCATTATCTTGTTATTTAACATACAATTGAAAGTATTCATCCAGGTTACCTTAAACAATTCAGTTCAACCAATTTCTGATATAAATGATGTCTTTCTAAGTGACTATAGTTCTAATTTTGTAGCAGTAAAGAGGAAAATAAACGGTACGTGGAACATTGATTTATTGTCCATAGTTGTTTACCCCTCTCTGCTATGGCATCAATGTTGAGGGAGAAGGGTAGAAAATACCTTAGCCCTTGACTTGTAGCCTGACCATGTAACTTGTTTGGTCAATGAGAGATCAACAGACATGAAACAAGGATATGATGTGCACTTGTCAAGGTCTTGGTTCATTTTTTCCTGTGTTATCTTCACAAGGAGAACATGCCACATTAACCTACAGATCCAAGGGCTACATGGAACAGAGCCAACCTGGTTAATCAGAGGATGAACACCTGAAGTAGAACCAGATGCACAAATTTGTAAGCAAAAGAAAGGCTCATTTCGGTATACCACTGAGATTTTCTGATTGTTATGCACCATTATTGTAGAAATGGTTTACTAATGAAAATGTTCAAATGGGACACCTTTAAACTCTGGTTATGGCTCACCAAGCAAAAGTGGATATTTTTATTGATTCAAAACAGTATAATTCTCCCAACTGTTGTAGCAAATATTACCAACAATATTTTTAATTTGGCCTGATTTTATTGTTTTTAAATTGCAATTGAATTTTTCAATTTACCTTGCTGCTTCATATTATGAATTGAAAGCCATTAGGTAGCACATAATTGTTCAAAGGATACAAAATGTTCAATTTAAAAGGAATGTCAAGTAAGATTTTTAAAAGTATAAAAATCAAATGCTTTGAACGCTAAGTTAAGCAAAATTTCTTTTCAAACACACACACAGAGTATTGCCTTAAACTGTAAAGAGAAAACAAAATCCACAAATTCTTTCTCATTCATATAGTAGGCCTTTTAAGACAGTATGTTAATTATACTCATGTAGATAAGCTAGTTTTACATAAAACATGTCTAAAACAATTCAATACAACTTCTTGGAAATCATGCAAGCAATCAGATTCCATTCCTGAAGCTGCTACAAAGGCAATATTCTTTTGGGTTTTTTATTGATTTTATTATTTTTTAAAATACATGACAACAGTGGAATGAATTACAATCCTTATTACACATAGAGAGCACAATTTTTCATATCTCTGTATATAAAGTATGTACACGTAAATTTATGCCATTATACATGTACTTTTTTGCATTACAATTCTTAATACACATATATACCACAATTTTTCATATCTCTGTTTGTATATAAGGTATATTGGCAGCAAATTCAAGTCTTCATACATGTATTTTGTATAATGATGACCATCACATTCCACCATCCTTGCTAATCCCCTTCCCCCTCCCTTTCCCTCCACCCCGTTTTCCCTATCTAGAATTAATCTAATCCTCCCATGCTCTCCCTCCTTACCCCACTATGAGCCACCCCCTACCCCCATTATATCAGAAAAAACATTCAGCATTTGTTTTTTGGGGATTGACTAACTTCACTTAGCATTTTCATCCACAACGCCATCCATTTACCCCTCATACATCATATAGAGCACTAACTTCTAGGGTATATAAAGAACTCAAAAAGCTAAGCACCAAGAAAACAAATAAACCAATCAACAAATGGGCCAAGGACCTGAACAGACACTTCTCAGAAGAGGATATACAATCAATCAACAAATATATGAAAAAATGCTCATCATCTTTAGCAATCAGAGAAATGCAAATTAAAACTACTCCAAGATATCATCTCACTCCAGTCAGAATGGCAGCTATTATGAAGACAAACAACAAGTGTTGGCAAGGATGTGGGTAAAAAGGTACACTCATACATTGCTGGTGGGATTGCAGATTGGTGCAGCCAATTTGGAAAGCAGTATGGAGATTCCTTGGAAATTTGAGAATGGAACCACCATTTGACCCAGCTATTCCTCTTCTCTGACTATACACAAAGGACTTAAAAACAGCATGCTACAGGGACACAGCCACATTAATGTTTATAGCAGCACAATTCACAATACTAAAGTGTGGAGCAATATTCTTTTGTAATATCTGCTCTAGTAGCTTAGAAGGTAACTGAATCTATTCTCCCTTCTATAAGAGCCAATTGGCTTTAAAGTTTGGACACTTTATTGAAAACACCTGATGTGACCATATCAGAAATAGCTAGAGTATCAGACATTCCAGATGTTATCGTTTTCTGTATTTTCACATTATTCCTTATGTATTTGGAAAAATGATTCATTCTCAGGAAGTTAAATTGTTTTGGTGGCACACACCTATAATCTCAGCAACTTCAGAAGCTGAGGCAGGAGGATCACAACTTTCATGCCAGTCTCAGCAATTTAGCACTTATCCAGGTTCAAAGCAAGTTAGCAAGACACTGTTTCAGAATTAAAAAGGGCAAGGGATGTAGCTCAGTATTAAAGCACCCCTGGGTTCAATCCCCAGTACCAAAAAAAAAACCAAAAAAAAAACAAAAAAGTAAAATCCAGCTATTAAAAAATTAGCCTTCAGATTGTGCTGTTTTTTTTTTATTATTATACTTATTGATTTATTTTTGGTGAAGGAGGGAGAAGCAGTAAGAACTAGGTTTTAAATCTTCAAATTACTATGAGTGAAAATTCTAAAACTTGTTTTATAGCTAAAATAAAAGTTAACTTTGTATGTGTGTGTGTGTGTGTGTGTGTGTGTGTTCCTGAGGATTGAAACCAAGGCCTTGCACATGCTAGGCAAGCACTCTGCCACTGATCCAAACCTCCAATCCTTTTATTTTATTTGAAACAGGGTCTCACTATGTTGCCCAGAATAGCCTTCAACTTGCATTCCTCCTGACTCAGGCTTCCAAGTAGCTGGAATCACAGGCATTCACCACTGCCCAGCTTAAAAATGAACAGTTTAAATGTTAAAAAATCTAATACTTGTTCCAGCAACAACATCACCGAAATTTTCATGTTCAATTTCACTCAGACATATTCTCCATTAAGCTTTAATAAATCACCCCCAGAATTGACCACATCCACAGCCCTGACTTATCTCACCCTTAGATATATAATTACTACTGATAAAGGTGCTAGTAGTGATGTTTTTAATCAGTAAGGGAGGTAAAAAGATCAGGACAATTCAAATTATCTTTGTGACTACAACACATATCCTCATGTTCAGAAGACATTTGGAACAAATTGATACATTATTCCTTGTTCAACTATGCATAATACTAAAACTTTGTTTTTCTGATACATGGAACTATAAATAAATATATACTTATATAGATAGAGATTGACATTAGGTGGATTCATTGAGAGATTTTTAGAATCTGTTAACCAGTCTTATACCAAACATTGAGTTATAAATTAAATTAAACATTTTATATTATACATATATGTTATACATATGAGGTAAACAAAGAATAATAATTCAATTTGTTTTAGATATATTATGAACTTCATAACATGAGTCATGGTGGCAAAGAGGAAAATAATTTAAAATGCCCTGAGTGTTACTGCAGAATCTAATAATCCCTTAGTGTTACAAGAATTTCTAATCTTTCCAAAAAATTAGATTTACTGAATTTAGCTCTGCAGGATCACTGTTCTTGGGTTTTCTATGTCTTTATTTCCTATACAACTCTCCTTCTACTTTACACATGAGTCATTTATATTTTCAGAATTCAGCAACCTGTGTGAGGGAATATTATTTTTATGTAGGCTTTTAAAGATTCAAACAACGGTAAACATGAAGCTTGTATACTTCTAGAATATTGGATTTTCATGAGAAATCCATTTGAAAACATCAGAAACAGACAAACTCTCACGAAATTGTCCAAAGCTGAATAGAGTAATAGTACAGGGCTGGTTTGAGAGGCACTGTGCATGGCTTAAAATCATTAGCACTAATACAGTAAGACAATGTAGGTTGGTATTATTTATTAAGCACTTCCTGTTCCCATGTTTCCAAAACCTTACACTCCCCCAAATCAAAGAGGTATTTTGTTTTTATCCCTATTATACAGACAAGATAAATTTGACCAAATTTAAATAGCTCAGGGATACAAACTCCAATATCCTGGCTTAAGATACCATGCTTATATGTTTGTATGCCTCTATTGTCCTTTAATATCTCAAAAATAACAAGAATATTAAAGATCATGTGCCATGTTAGGCATCATTCTTGGTATGTTACATGCATAAATCTTCATAGTGAGTGCATTTATTATCCAATTTTATAGATGAGCAAATCAAGTACAGAGAGTATAAATAACTTGCCCAAATTCACACAGAGAAAGAATTCTTTATGGTACTAATTTGTGTTTTTATACTGTGGGTTTTTTGTTTTGTTTTGTTTTTGTTTTACTTTTCTCTATGGTCTTTTGCATTTTCCCCTAAGAAAGAAGTGCATTCTTCTTGTGTATTGGCTATACATTTGTGTATTGGCTACGCTGATCAGAAGAATAGCCTAGGGTGTAGATGGGGGTGGCAGGGGTTTCTTTGATTATGTATTCAAAATATAACCCCAACCCAGGAATCAGGTTAAGTAGTTCCTGAGGTGTTAAAGAGGAGAAAAACAAGAATGGATGAGAGCAAGTGAGCTTTTCCACAATTAGGAAAGTAATAGATGATTTTGAGGTCCTCAAGGAGAGAATCCATCGTCTCAGTTCTACTCTGGGTCCTCAGAAGAAAAAAACACCTCTGTGTGGTCCTCTCAGGCACCACAGCACTTCAGAGCATCTCACCTTCAAGGAATCAAGGAAACATGGACAATCAGTACTGACAAATATGGCCTGAGGCACAGAGGACCTCATCCATTACAGTACTCTAAGTAATAGCTCTGGTAACTGTCACATGATTAGGTTGGGGATTGCTATTGTTCCCCAAAGGTCCATGTACTTTGTCCCAAAGTAATGGCATTAAGAGGTGAGACCTTTAAAAGGTGGTGCCTATTGAGAGGTGGTAGGGTCATGAGAGCCCTCATGAAAGAATCAATGCTGGTCTCCCAGAGTGGGTTAGTTTTCAGCAATAAAAAACAAAATGAGCCTGGTCTTCACTGTTCTCTTGCTTCCTCTCTTACAATGTGACCTTTCTTGCATGATTCCCACTAATGTGATGCCCCTCCACCATCTTATAACTCAGCCAGAAGGCCCTCACCAGAAGCTGACCAGATAGGGCCACCCAATTTGGGTTTAGGCCCAAAATTATGACCTAAATATTTTTTAATATTACCCAGCCTCATGTATTTTGTTGTAGTGACACAAAATGGACTATGACAGGGAGAAAGGACATCCTGGTGACAATTCCATTTGCATTTTTTTTTTTGCCATTTGATTTAATTTTAGAAAAAGAACATAATGTATCATGATGACAGAGCTGGGTTTCTAGAAAAATTGCATTTTGACTGTATTAATATTCCAAAATGCTCATATTTATTCTTCTAATATCATATTAAAAGGAGAAAGAATATATGAACTATGGTCAATCTTTTTAGGAAGTCATTTTGTCAAAATACAAAATTCTTTCTTTTGAAGCTAAGAGTCATGAACAGTTGTATAAGGAATTCTGGACATTAGTCTGAAACTGTAAGAGCATAATACAAGAGAGTTTTTATTTTAACTGACTGCAGAAATGATGAATATGCCCAAATTCCAGCTGTGTCATCTATAGGAATAATCACCTACAAAACTGAAAAAGTATTCTTTGCAACTTTGCCCCCAACACTCTTGAAATCAAGCCATCTATAATTATCTTCTCTTTTCCCCTGAGCAAAAATGTTTTAATGATTTTTAAAGAGTCTAAATAGGAAGAAAAAAAATAAAACTTGGATATTGTTGTTTCTGGGTAGAGTTATTTAAAATGTATGTGTACTGTTTTTTAAATGATGGGCAGATTATGCACAGTATTTGAGCATAATGTATGATAGGGATAACTGCTTTTTTTGTTTCCTTGTTGAAGATTTTCCTCCATGACAAGGCACAGCTGTCAGAGCTCCAGCAGAACTCTGCTTTTTTTGGCAGGGAAAACAATTACAATCTGAGGTTTGCTGACTCTTTTCCAAATATAGCTCCCTTTTCCACAAAGGTAGCTGACAGACTGTAGGAACTCTAACCAAAGTGAACACCAAGAAGGTACCTCTTGTTTCTAGAAAAGATATGTCATGTCTGTCAAATTCTCCAGGTAGAAGCTCACAATCTCCTTTATTTAAAGAGATGCTTTAAAATTCCTAAAGCTTTTTTAAAGAACCTCAGAAAGACAGTGGTTCTTAGGATATTCATCAGTGCATGAACAACTGTCTTATGACTTTCTCCTGAGCAAACATACACAATTCTTAGTCAAAATGACAAATGTCAATCTGTAACAATAATTCCAAAACATTTGAGGTACATTTGTTTTCATAAATCCATCAAAACATTGAATGTTATGCTTGTCTGTGTCAAATCTTTCTCAATACATTTATATACATTTACTCTAATAATTCCTATTATGCTATACATTTCTTATATGCTGAAGTTACATTCAAGATAAACATTTAATTATCATTTCCATGATCACTGGCCCTGTTCTGCTAAGTCACAATTACGAATTCCTGATAGGGAGGTAGTTTGGTGTTCTTAGGTTTGTTGAGTTCCCTGAGTTACCTGTTGCAGTGATTAGACACATACTTAGGAGAAAGTGGCTGGAATCATTATAGCCATTAGGAATCCTGGATGGATGTCTGCTTATCACTCTTGGCAACTATAGCAAGTTCACAATGGGAAAGAAGCCACTATGGAGGCTGCACATATCATTTGCTCATTTGATTTTAGTTTAGCTTTAAGTATTTTTAAGTTCTTTGATAGGAGTGATATCAGAAAGAAAGTTTTAAAACTCTGTTACATATTCATTCTCTACTATAAGCAGGCAGATTAAGTTAAACTCCACTCAGAAATCTGAACAGTCTGAGCTGCTTCCAAATCCTGTTGAAACTTATGCTAGCTAACGGAATTTCTATGGCACCCATCCTAAGCATTTTTCATTCTGTTTAAAGCAAACAAATTAAGAAGCTAAATATGAAAAACACTGGCATTTTATAGTCTAGGAAATCCCAACATTTGGAGGCTGAATATACCTTTAGTTTTTAATTTACATATTTTTCCTGATTGTCAAATTGAATTTGAGTTGATTTACAAAACAAGGTACATTTATTGTAAGACCATTAAGGAGCTGGGGTAAAGTACTTGCCTACCATACATTAGACCCTGAGTTCCATCACCAACACACACAAAAAAAGAGGGGGCGGGGGAAGACTTAAAAGTTTTCATATAAAATTCCAAGCCATTAAACATAGGTAAAAATAAACATGACAACCATGAAATCGTAGATTTGCATTATGTAGGCATGGTGACCTGGCATTACGTTTAACTCTGATCTTTGTCTGAAAACAAGGTAGAAATGGTAATACAACCAATTCTGTGTGAATTCATTTATTATTTCATAGAGAAAAGCATCCTAGTCCTTTAATAAAGAAAAACTTTTATTTATATTAACTCCTAAAATTAATTTTATAAAGTTTCTGTCATTTGGGGTTTCAGGATTGGCATCATATATTAGTGACATTTATGATGGTATCAAAAGGCTTATAAAAAGTTTTAAAAGACTCTTGTATCATGCAAATATATCAGGTATTTACACTGAAAGGAACAGACAGAGATATCCAAAGTGAATTTATTACCTTTTTAGAATACCACCTAACAATGGGTTATCTTCACCCACTCCAAGGATGAAATCATACTACCAGTAATGTGAGATGCCTGCTCCAAAAGGAAGGTAAAGGAGATGCCTGATACTGTCACAGTCTGCCATGCTTTTCTTCCACAACAAATGCCCGCTTTTGAGCTACTTCATTGCCAATAGGGTTAAAAACAAATCATTTGAAAATAATAAAATGTTGAATTATCAGTTTGTTCCAATATTTTATGAAGATCATATACCAACAGGGTGAGAAAACATATCAATGGAGTAATTGTTTACTAAATAAGAACCTTTCACTCAACAAAAAGAATGAGATGCAAATGGGTTAAAAAAATTCCATAATCATTGCTTGGGCAATAATTTTAAATTCAGATTCTTCACAAATTAGACCTCAATATCCCTAATTTGGTCACCAATAGACAGCCTTGGCATCTTTCATTTATGATCTTATGGAAACAAAATGTGAAAATATATGAGCTTTCAAGTTCTACCTTTCAATTAGTGGCTCTGGACAAGTTAAATAACTCCTCAGTTTCCTCACTCATGAGATGAAGATAATAACTATCGTGTACTGTTGCTATAAATATCAACCTAGATAATACATATAAATAACATGGCACACATTAGGTGCTAAATATTTTTGTTTTATTGCTTTCTTAAGTTTATAAATGAGCCTGGGAAATTAATTTTGAACACCAATATCCTGAACTCTCTGATATGATAGATCATAAGTGATTTTGCGGCATTCTTACTGGATATAAAAAAATAAAGTCCAGCATACAAAGAAAGTTTTTACTTAATAAGATGAAACTAGATAACTGGTTAACATTTAAGAAAATAAAATAAATGAGAAACTCATCACATACCACACATCAAAATAATTTTTATGGGAATAGCTCATAAGAAAAATATTGATTAATGAAAAAGAAGTTTTACAAATTAGTGAAATAGAAGAAAGTTTAATGTATAGATCTGACTATATAAAATTGTCAACTTTCCTTCGTGAAAAATGTTACAAAAAACAATTATAATTAAATAAAGAACATAAGTATATATTGTTATTCAATATCTGTCCTTAATATAAAAGGAAAATATAATAACAACAAACATATAATATATAATGTATATTTTATACATAATACATATATAACCATTACTTAGGTTAATATAAATTAATTTGTTAGATAAATATAACAAAATAGGAACAAAATTAAAATCCATGTAAAACTTCATGAAAGACAAACTGATGAAAAGACTCCCTTTTCTATCTTCCAGTATTACTGTGTATCTATCATGTGCTTCAGGAAAAGCTGACTCTGTTCCCAAATTTAGATGGATTCTGATGAATCTGGGCACACCAAAAACTATGCCTGGCTCCTGGTGCCTGTTTTTGGTCCAGAGGTGGTCTTGCAGCAACCATGGATCCAACCTGGAGAAATGGAGTTATATTTCACGGTTAGGGAAGTATTTCTTTTGGTCAATCTTGCTGCATGTGAACAGGAACAGGAAATCTGTTCACATCTGATGAAGAGTAGAGCCAGTTTCAAGACAAGTAGATGCTAAGGTGGGGTAGGACAGAGAAAGAAGTTGTGCTCTCACACATAAAGTAGATGATCATACTACTCCACAGCTGATTATGCCTGCTAAGTTTTAGATATGGGAAGCAACCACTATTTTTAGACAAGTAAGATTTTAAAAAAACTAAAATTATGCATTAATTAAATATGAAACATAATTTTAATAATGATTTGGAGGATATGGTCAAAAACTAACTCATAAAAATGATAACTTGATATACTTCATATTAAATTGAGATTTAAATATGTTCACACTATTGGAATAGGAAAGGCATTTATAATTATCAGAATCCATAAAGTAAAAGACTGTTGTTTTTCAATTTATAAATATTTAAATTTTTGCACAGAAAAAATAATAGTAAGAACAAATTTGCTAATGAAACAACAAGCTGTAAAGAGTATTTACTTTATACATGATAGTTCTTTTAATAACAACCTTCTACAAACAACAAAAATTTTTTAAAAACACCAAAAATAATATACTAAAAATTATTAAAGATGAAATGAAAAGAATAAATTTTTAAAGAGTTTTTGTTATTACAGGAATTGGAAATAAAATGAAGAGAAAACTTTTTATGTACTAAATTAGAAAAATAAAATTAACACTTTCTAATATCTAATGTTGGCATGGGTATAAAAATATAGACACCTTCACATATTCCCTGTAGGACAATTTAATGATATATAGAGAATTTTAAATGGGTATTCTAGTTGACATGTTCACGTTTAAATGGGGAAATAAATAAATATAAACAATTACATGGTTATTATTGATGGTAACCAAAAATTAGAAAAATAAGTAACTAAAAACAATAAAATTAATTTTGCAAAATAAAAATACAGAAATAAAAATGAATTTAAAATGATATAAATTATGATACCTTCTTATCATATACCATGAAGATACTAAAATGAAGATAGAGTTCCATCTATTGTAGAGAATTGGAAGCACCAAATGATGATTAACAATCTGATAGTTGCTGATCACCAACAATCTACTAAATGTGTGACCTTACCTATGTTCTGGGCTTCAGATTTTTTATCAGCAAACTGAGATAATATCTACCCATGTTATATGAAATTTGAATGAGATAACTATATAAAATGCCTAACTCATATTGATATAGCTTTGTGCTTAATAAGTGGTAGTTACACTATCACATTTTTCGAAAATCTGAGATTTGTTTTTCAAAATAATTATACAGAATTGTAAACCACTTATTAGAAGGTACAAAATGTAACTATTTTTAACAAACAAAAATGTATAAGCTAACTTCAGAGCTCAGAAATAAGTATCTGAACCACATTAAGCCATTATATATGTAGCAGGCAGGATAATGATAATATTCATACGCATGCATGGAGAAATG
The DNA here is from genome assembly GCF_964194105.1 of Spermophilus citellus. Taxonomy (NCBI): domain Eukaryota; kingdom Metazoa; phylum Chordata; class Mammalia; order Rodentia; family Sciuridae; genus Spermophilus; species Spermophilus citellus. Next base: position 121,179,464 of record NC_138189.1, read on the forward strand.
TGCTCTTAGGCAGTCATCCCAGTAATAAAAGGAATATTGAAATGACATAAAAAGAAACCACTATATAATTATGTGTTCAGCAACATGGTTAGCCTGAATTTTAGCAAAAGAAAAAAATGTAGGCTAAGAGTTTCATAAAAAGTACTTCTTTTCATGTCACCACCAGACATTTCTCCAGGTTTGCAAACCCCAGGGGTTTGATGCTTGGGCATTTATGTCCATCTATTGTAGCAGAAATATAACTATATTTCCCATCTCTTCAATTCCCAAGATATTTGGTATATCATTGAGAAGTACTATTTAATTTTAAGAAACATGAAAAATAAATTTCACAAAGATATATCCATAGTAAAAAAATATAGATATTGGGAAAGATTATCATCTTGAAGGTAATTAGTTATACAGACAAGGAACCATAATTCATAATTAATAACTTGTTTAGTTTATAGGGAAACAGTGTCACTTACTAGTTCTTTTGAATCTCTGCCAAGTACTTCCTCTATCGGAACATTCGTATCCTTATTACAACCCTTTTTAGAAGAATGAAAGAAGAATCTCAGAACTGTACAGGATCACACCCAAGCTCCATCTAAGCTGATAATCTTTTTCTATGAAGTGAATTTTCTTAAAGCTTTTCTGGAAAGGGTACATTTGTTCAATCCAATGTCAATCTTAAAGCTTAGATTTCCAATAAATTTACAAAGTCGCATACTTTCCTAATTAAATATGGATCTCTGTAGCCTCCAGAAACTACTTCCTCATTTTGACTCCAGCAAAACCCATGCCAGCTGTTCATTTGGTGGGCTAGACATCTTGAGTCTTTGCCATGTTTTGTATCACCCCATAATTTTTCAAGTCTGCAGTCACAAAGCACATAGGTCTGGGTGTTTATAATGTGTCTGTCCGTCCCTTCTTCCTGTTTTTTCCAGCAAATTCAGGTAGAGTTCAAGATTAGATTTATACAAGAGAAAGCACATATTTTTTTTTCTTGAAATAGTACACAGGATAGATGAATCCAGATCATGTCTTTCCTGGAGAATCTTGAGCCATTATCGTAATGGTTAGAATCAATAGAAAAGGGAATTAGGACAGCTGGAACTGTTACAGTAAGGCCAATGTTCCAATTTTAAACTGAATAATGGCAATTTCAATATCATCTATAGATATATTTCCAGGCAGTAGTTTGCTGGTAAATGTTTAACAAGGTCTCTGAGAAAAAAAATTCTGATATATATACATGGTACATAAGTTTGGTATTAATCTTACTGGTATAAGGTTATATATAACACAACTTACAAATAATAATAGACATATAATACCTTTATGTGTAGGTAATTGATTCTCAGAGATTATTTTCTTTTACTTTTGCCAGACTCTTGTATCAGTGGTCAAACTTTGTTATCAGTGATGAACCAATACATTCTTAAATCAATGTTCTTTGATATTTTCATTTACATTAATAACTAGGATGAAAGTGAAACTAATATGTATGTTGGAAACTCACTCGATGGCTATGCAAACAAACTACTGAATCAAACAATACTTCTTCAATTAAAGGCAGAGTGTTTCTCAATATCTTTTGCTATTTACAATGTAATGGCTACAGATATACAAATTTTAAATATACACCATTGACATTTTTCTATCACTTTACTTAATTCTACACAATAAACAAATAATAAATCATGTCCTGATTTGTTGCATTTGCTTGATATTCAGCAGCATATATTATATAGAATCCTGACCATATACATATAGCAGGTGTAAACCACCTCAAGAGCTTAGAGAATAGAAGAATGTAGTAAAATAATTAGGAAGTACTGAGTTCTGAATATTTATCATTTTAAATATAATTTATTTAGTTTGTTTAAATATTTGATATTAATACTATCAATTTATATTATCAGATTAATATTTGATACAACTATGTTATTAACAATTGGGTCACAAAATTCCTGACAATGTAACAATCCTCTCATATGAGTTGGTAAGAACAAGCCTAAACACACCACTGGCTCCATGTGTCAATATGTAAGTCTTAAAGTGAGATCCTAAATAGGAACCGAATTCCTTATAACCACGGGGGAATTACTGAAATGCAATTGAAAATAAATCTATGAATTCATGATAAAACATCAAATAGAGAATCCATACAATAGCCATATAGTCAATAATCATTTGGTATTCAATCTAAAATGAAATCACATCCAATTTCTCACATTATCAATGATATTATATTTATTTTGTGCAACCATTTAAATGGAAGGTGATGTGTAAATAGCTATCTCAAAATTCTCAATCATGACCTCCCTTCTCCCAGTGGGTTATACTATATTATCTACCTTAATATGAGAGGAACCATTATGCTTTGATCCAAGATGGTCAAAAGAGATCCAAAATGTCTAAACCCAAGATAGACATTGGGAAGTCTCCATCTAAGCCACGGCAGTTTCTTCCCTCATTTTTACCTTCCTTCTCCCCATCACTTCTCCTAGGAGCCACCCCTTGAATGCATGAGCTCTTCTGGGCCTCACCCCTCATCCTGGACCTTTGGAGAGACTGAAGTCATTACTACTGAGCCTCACATGGGTGCCAAAGAACTTCTGCAGGTGCAAACCCATAGCACTTCACCTCCTACGGACACAGCACCTCTCACAATTCCTTCTTTCCTGATTATACTATAGTGTCTGGTCTTTTTTTTCTTTTTCCATGACAGTTTCTAAAGCACAAATCTTTCCTACTGCCTAAAACTCATTCTCTGGTATGTCGTGGTGCAGGATCAGGCCCAAACTCCTAGTGATGATGAACAAAGCCTCTCACAAAGCAGTCTCTGCCCTCTCTCTAATTCTGTGTCACACAACTCTTTCTTCATCAATTTTTTTTTTAAAAATTGAATTTTCTAAGGACTGTTTTTATTTATATTCTATTTAAAACTTTATATGTGAAATATTAAAAAATTAGCACAGTATTAGCATTCTTCTTTATTGCTTAATTTGGGGATGTATGTGTTAATGACTTTTCACATTCTGCCCTCCCTTCCCCTTTCTAGTAATTCTGCATCTTAAATTTCTCTTGAATCCTTATCTACACTGACACTATCCTGGTCAAAATATGTTTGTTCACTTTCTTTAACTGAATGAACAGCTCCCCATAACCAACATTCCTTTATTTCTTCTTTTTCCTTCCATTTCCATCACTTTACAACCAGATTTATTTAAAAAGTCATGAATCTTCTCTAAAATCTCTTAAAATTAATTAAAGACAAAATTTAAATGACCAAAAGGTTTTATCATCTTCTATTTATCTTATATATGTCAAATAAAAAACTTTTCTTCAAGAAAGCATTCCCTGGTGCTGGGGTTGTGGCTCAGCAGTAGAGCGCTCGCCTAGCACAGGTGAGGCCCTGGGTTCAATCTCCAACACCACATAAAAATAAATAAAGATATTGTGTCCAACTACAACTAAAAAATAAATATTTTAAAAAAAGAAAAGAGGGGGGCTGGGGATGTGGCTCAAGCAGTAGCGTGCTCGCCTGGCATGCGTGCGACCCGGGTTCGATCCTCAGCACCACATACCAACAAAGATGTTGTGTCCGCCGAGAACTAAAAAATAAATATTAAAAATTCTCTCTCTCTCTCTCTCTCCTCTCTCACTCTCTCTTAAAAAAAAAAGAAAAAAAAAAGAAAAGAAAGCATTCCCTAACCAGGGTAAATCAATGTCTCCTGTTTTGAACACTTAAAGCATTCTACATGGTACAACAACATAATGAACTAAAAAGCAAACATCATTCACTTGATACTGTCCTCTTTCCCACTCTTTAATATGAAAGCCCAAGTCATTATACATCTATTGAAATATCACACTGTAACCCACAAATATGTATCATTATTATATTAATTAACAAAAAAGTGATCTCTATTATGTATAAACAGCACACAGTAGGCATTCAAAAATATTTGTTGAATGCATGAGTTAGTTAATTAAGTAAACAATTAAATTTGCATTAATGCAGCTTAGAGGAAAAGCCTGACTCTTCATGTGACTGATTTCAGAAACATTTAGTATAAAATTAATTGGTCCTACCCTGTTTTTATTCGTGCATACCAAATAATGCAAAAAAAATTCATGCAAATACCACAGCTCTGATTTATATATTAGTTTGTTGTTGTTGCTGTAACAAATTGCTGTAAACTTAGAGATCTGAGTACAAGAAAAATTATTCTCCTACAATTTTGTAAGTCAAATATCCAGAATGAGTCTATGGGGCTAAGTATCCAGGTGTCTTCAGAACTCGAGTCTTCTGGAAGCTTTAAGGAAGACCCCATTTCTACATTCTGGAAGCCACCTGAACTCCCTGGTTGTTGCCCTTCTCCAGCATCCCAAATTCTTGTTTCCTTTATCAATCACATCTAAACCTGACCTTGCTCTTCCCACCTCCTTAGAAAAACCCTTATCACTACATTTGGCCCACCTAGATAATCTAGGATCTATCCCTATCTCAGGATCCTAGTACTCAATCCCATGTGAAAAATCCTCTTTATTGTGAAAGGTCACAGATTCCAGGGACTAGCATACAGACATCTTTGGGGAACCATCATTCAGCCTACCACAGTCAACAAGAGAAAAGTCTGTTACATTTCCTGTCTCTTTGAGAGAAAGAAAAATGCTATTTGTTCTAAATCAAATCCCTACTGCAATAGAGTTTTAAATGACTGCAAAAATGAGTTTGGCTGCTTGAAGGGCTTTTTTATTATAATAATTTACAAATCTCATTAAGCTTTGTTATTGTTTTCTCAATTCTGAATGCACAGCTGTCACCAGAATGACATGCATGAGTTAGAGGGTGTGAAAAAAACCACTTGTGGGAAGATGTCTTCTTGTTGTTGTTGTTGTTGTTTTTAATGTTTATGATGGAACTTTTCTTTTTTCTTGACTGAATCTTATACAATGATTACATGCCATAAATTGCTGTCCAGGTAATTAAAAAAAAAAAAGGAGATACAAAGTTCAGATTCATTTCTGTAAGTTACAAAGAGAACTCTCCTAGACTACACTGAAATAACTATTCTTTACACACACACACACACACACACACACACACACACACACATATACACACACAAGCACACACTCCAGAACAACATTAGTCTTCATATCTAAGATGCAAATACTCTGGTCCCCATATCTCTCCTAATCATGTTAAGAATTGGCACTTTACAAATGAGTCATTGGTCACTTAATAGGCATTGTAAAATTAAATTTAACTATTGGAGATACCATCAGTGAAATAATCTTTAACATGAAAAGCTTTCAACTAATATTATGACAATTTTATATACAACAATGATTATCAACAGTTGCCTTAAATTTACAATTGATCATAAATCCCACCATAACTTTTACTTACATGACTCTCAGTATTAATCCTTCCTCACAGACTGATAGCAAGAAATATAATTGAAAATAATGAAGGGTGACTACAGAGTCACAAAACTGGTTTTATTTATTATTCAAAGACCTTCCTCTTTGTTTTACAGAAACATTTGACATACTCTGAAATTCTACCAGAAAGAGAAATTCCATCATTCATTCTACCTGCTACATGAACTGCAACTGACATTTTTTGCTGTTTATGAAATTATCAGTTTCTATAAGCTCATTTCAAACCATTGAATTCTATATGTACATACTACTTAATTATGGAAAGATTCACTTAAAATTGTGCTACATCATGTCAAAGGAAAACCTAAATTTGAAATTTTTTAAAAAAAATAGTGTCAGTAATGGCTGAAAGGAACTAACTATATTGATTTCTACTACATTTTAAATATGTCCTCCAAAGCTCATGTGGTAGAAACATCATCCCCAATATGATTGTGTTGGGCAGTGGGACATTTAAGAGGTGAGATGCAGTCATGAGGGCTCTGCCCTCACAAATGGTAACAGGGCAGTGGGTTCATTATCATGGGAGTGGATTCCTTATAAAAGATGAGTTTGGCACCCCCCCAACTTCTCTTTGCCCTTTGCCCTTTCATTATGGGAAATGACCTTTACCAGATGCCAACCTGTCAATCGTGAACTTCCCAGCCTCCAGAACTATGAACCAATAAATTTGTTTATTAGAAATTACCAATTCTCAGGTATTCTCTTCTGGTAGTACAAAATAGACTCAGACAATATCATTATGGACACATAGTCCATTTCTGATGTGATCAAGTGGCTTTTTTTTCACTATGAGTTGCATAATTTGAATATTTTGATACGTAACATGTATATTAACCTGTTAAATAAAATCTAGGTTATTTTATCATATTCAGTTCCCAGTTTTGAGATACAAGGATAAGTCACTAAATTACAGAAATTAAAAAATCTCATTCTGGGCTGGGGATGTGTCTCAAGCAGTAGTGCGCTTGCCTGGCATGCGTGCGGCCCGGGTTCAATCCTCAGCACCACATACAGACAAAGATGTTGTGTCTGCCAAATACTAAAAAAAATAAATAAATAAACATTAAAAAATTCTCTCTCTCTCTCCCTCTCTCTCACTCTTTAAAAAAAAATCTCATTCTATTCTAAATCTAATCCACTCTCTCCTATTTGTAATATATCAGCACAATGGAAGATGGAAGTGTTTTTATAAAATTATATGAAATATGATATAATTTTCTAGTCCCTATAGCACTATTCAATTTTCTTCCTGTAGTTAATTTATATAGATTTGATTTGCATGGTAAGTATCTTTTTAAGGAAAAAAATGATTCTTTAGGTAATGCTTCCCCTCTTAAGCTGGGTACTGACAAAAAAAAAAAAAAACACCTCTATCAGTCCATTTTTTGTTTCTATAATGAAATACCTGGGGCAGGGTAACTTATTTAGTTCACAGTTTGGGAGGCTAAAAATCCAAGAGCAGGCAGCCCCATTTATCCATCCTTTTATGAGGGCCTCCTTGGTCACATCACATAGTAGCAGATGGCATTACAAGTGAAAGAGAGAGATATCTCATAGGAAAATAAGAAGCCACAGAGATACAGAAGGACCACTAATGACCTCCCACAAGGCTCCACCTTTTAGAGCTCCCATCACCTCTCAGCACTGCCACACAGAGACCAAGAGTCCAACACATGATCCCTTGGAGAACACACTTAATCATCCAAATCACATTACCATTTCAACTCCATAAGCACATGACTGAGAAGAGCAGGCAGAGCTTTTCCCGTAGCATTTTATTAAACTGGAATCAAGGAAAGGGAACCAATTTTTCTCTGGTGGTAAAGCTAAAAAAAATATAGGCCAACTTTCTTTTAGTAATAAGCCAACTTTCTTTTAGTAACTTCAATTTCTTCCTTGTGAAGAGAACTGACACAGAATAATTAATACTTCTTGGAAAGAAAAACATCAATAAAAGATGCAGAGTGAATTGTAACTGCATTGGAGACCTGGGTTGCAGTCATTCAAAAGATTCATCTCTCTTCCTACATGTCCTCTGGCTTGAATAGAGGAGCCAAAAACTTCCCTTCTTTGCTTAAACCTGGGCATTGGAAATGAACACCGACATTTGTTTGCCTGCCTGGAGCTAGTGACCTACAATATTTATCTGTTTCTCTAAGCAGGTCCCACTCACCTGAATTCAGGTGCTTTAAACCAGATATTATTGAGCTCCTCCGGGATCACGTCACATAGTCTCCTACCACTGCTCCCAGCAGAAATGGTTTTCACCCAGCCCCATTCTCTGTTAAATCTAATGCAATAACGTGAATTCAGTGCCTCACTTTGTTCAGGTTTCCTTTTGGTTCTTAAAAATATTTCTTTTTAAAACAGAACCCATGTCTGGCAAATCAGTTTTCTTTTTGAGTCTGTTGTTTCTGAAATGGACCCCAAAAGCTTATTTTAAAAATAAAAAAACAAACTTCCCATTGTTTCTAATTCTCAGGTCAAATCTATTGCCTCTGGATGAATTAGAGGATTATTTACAAAGGTACAAATATTTATTGAGCTCTTACTCTGTCAGGCACTGTTCTAATGTCAAAAAGACAACAGCAAATCCTAATAACTCTAAGTATTGTTCCACAACATTCTTCACTCCAGTCAATGTTGTGTTCCTATCAAGAGCATTTTCTGTTATCTTCACTTCAAATCACAAGGACCAATAGACACTCAATCTTGTGCTTCTCTGTCCTCTTCCAATTAACTGTTAGCTTCTAGGAGACTGCTCACTTTCCTGCATTTCCTGGCAGTACCAGCAGCAGTGTAAAAGGTCTTCTTTGTGGTCTCCTGCTCCTCAAGGTTGATGGGGATTTTAGGTGTTTCCTTGTGGTCACTCTTTGGCAGCCAGTGACCATTAACATATATTCATTCAGTTGAGTGGCTGGTACTGGTAGTCTTTTCCTAAGTCCTTAGTATAACATTAGATTGCAGAGCTTTCTGGGATGGATAATACAATTAAGACAGTGCCAATCCTCACTTTCATTCTAGCTATTGATCTCCATGTGTCCCGCCAAGGCTAATTTTTCTATTTGTTTTGTTGGTCTTCACTGCTGACCACACACCTTGCCTTCATTTCTATTCCAAGTGCATTCCAAGCCTCATTCTGGACTCTCAGGAAAACTCATCTGTCCTTGTTCTACCTGCTGACATGGATTCAGGCTATTCCTAGATATACTCTCCCAACTACACCATATAATAGTTCTGTAAAAACCTGTATATACCTGCCTTTGCAAAATTTCTAGACCAAAGAGATTAGTTTGGTGTATTCCTCGGGAGCAGAGACAGTTGAAATCTACCTCTCATAATCCAGTGAAAAGAAGGAATCATGTGTACTATTTTTGCATAATCTCTGCTCTCTAAAAGAACACTTCCAACCAATTTTCAATGGGTCCTTTAACTCAGGAAGAGAAAAATGGAAATAAACTTGCTGAACTTATTTAATCAGTTTTATCTCAGTTCAAGTGGGTCATCATTTTTCACATTTCTTTGTGCATCACAATCTGGGATGGAGGATAGTCATAAGGAATACAACCCAAACACACATACACACAAAAAAAAATTGATGTAAGTAAATAGTTTATATGCCAAATCATTTTACACCTTTATTATACCTACTTGAGGTTGTGAAGTACAATGTTAGAGAGAAGCTCACTTTGCAAAACTCCAGGGATCAGATCTCAGATTTCTCTTTCTTCTACTCATAGCCCCAAGATTATCTTGCCCAGCATCAGGTTTTATACCCCATTTCTATGGCAGTAGCTCCTAAAAGCTCAGACTTCCTCCAGAAATTCAGACTCACATATTTAATCTCCTATTTGGCATCTTTCATTTTTCAATTAGTTAAGCAAATATTTATTGACACCTTTTATTTGCAAGTGGCTGTTTCCACACTCATAGGAAAAGATTGATTGTTTTATAGTCATGGTAAAAAGTAACAACCATAACTGGAATTAAATTTGTTTGCTCAATCAATGATAACTCACCTCAATGAACATGCTTTTGAAAGCCAGCCAATCAGTGGGAGCTCCACTTTTGAAAGCCAGCCAGTCATCAACAGCTTCACTTCAGTGAACATATCTCTGAAATACAGCCAATGAAATACATCACCAGCCCAGTGATCAAGGTTCACCAGCTGAGTTAACCCATTCTTGCCATTGAATGATCTCCAAACTTGACATTTCCCATGTGAAAAAAAATAGTCTTTTTTTTTCAGAGACTGTGTGCCTGATTAACATAACTTTCCCTTTCTTAAGTAATAATTTTTTTGATTCATAATTGAAAGGGGATCTCATACTTTAAGAGTGGAATAAATGACTAAATAATGATAAAGCTTGAGCAAGTTAATTATGCAAAATCAACATGAGTATAACAATTTTAAAGTATTGTTAGTTAGGTCTCTCCTAATACTTAGAACAAGCCACCAAAGGAGAGTCTGAATTAATTTCAGAATGCCTGATGACAAAAACCAAGTTTATTATAAAAGATGATGATTTTCTAGATGGCTACATTTAGTGCGTACTGCTAATGCTGTCAAAATAAAATAACAGAGACTGGGTAACTTTGTCAACAGAAATTCATTTTCTGATGGTTCTTGGAAGCTAGAATTGTAACATCAAAGTGTTACCAGGGCTGGCTGCTTCTAAGACCTGTCTCCTTAGCTTGCAGATGGCTATCTTCTCACTATATGACCACATGGAGGTATTTTGTACACAAAATGGTGCCTCTCTCTGTGCCCAAATTTCTTCTTCCTATAGGAATTTCAGTCATCCTGGATAAAGGCCTCCCATAAAGACCTCATGTTAATGTAAAGGCTTTATCTCCGATTAGGATTACATTCTGAGGAAAGGGGGATTAGACTAGAACAAGACTTTGGGAAAGACACAATTCAGTCCATGAAACTGAGATACATAGCCCATGTTAGAAATAAAAGGAATTATGCTGGAGAAACTGCCAGTACACAGCGTTTAACTGTCAGTCCTTTGAAGTAACTGGCTTGCCTGAAAAGTCTCCTTTCTCAAGTCACATCCTCTTGTCTGAATCGTTCATATTCCACAAAATGATCAACATGATACTACAGAGTCCCACTTCTCACCTTAACCTGGGACAAACCTGAAAGTTCATCCTATGGGGTAGGCTGAGGCTTCTACTGCAAGTGTAGCACACATCAAACTCTTCCTCACCCAATCCTTCCCGATGGGAAGGAAGGAAAGAAGTTAGCCAGGATTCCAAGAATACTCCATAATGTACTGCCTTTTTAATCTCTTTTTTTAAATCTCTTTCCAAGTCAGGCCTGTGACTCTTCTGAAAAATGTACTGGTTACATTGAGAAAAATAAGTAAAGGCAAATCTGATTAGTCTGTTCTATTATTTATAAGTTCACAGGAAATGATATTCCATACAAGGTTATAGAAACAAGGTGCTTGGGTTTCCTTTAAACAAAATAACTTTGCATAAATTGTTTATAACAGGTCAAAAATTTGAGTCCCTCATGGGCTGTTTGCATAATCTTATCACATTCAGATATTCTTTAAGAGGTGGTGTTTATTTAAGCTGTCACTGAAGTATGGAGTTTTTAGCTCTTGATAAATTTTCCCCTGGGTGTAAGTGAGAGGAACATATGGCCCTTAATAGAACATAAATTCAACAACAAAAAAAAAAACTGCTCATGGATGCAAAACTTTTGGTATGATCAACTTTGCTTATTAGGAGAAGATGTAGTTGCATTTTCTCACTTTAGTTGCTGACAGACACCCATCATGTGAATGGTACCCAACATCCTTATTGTTATCCTTGTACACTTGAAACAGAACTTCTAAAGCATGAAATCCAAAAGTTTTCTCTTCAAGCCAAGATGGAGATCCAGCATTGCCAGACACACAGTGCAAGAGATCTGATGATTAACCAACTTCTGGGGCTGATGGCTCACAGAAACCCTCCCCCTCTACAACACAACTGAGCTCTCTGTGAATACAAGTATATTTCTCCTTCAGGTACAGGGTGTCCTCCAAAAAACCAGTTCCTCACTCCCATCTCACTCTGCAGGTTACAAACATCTACTAGATCTATTTAACCAAGATATTATAATATTTTTGCCTGCATGGTTCATGTTACTGTGAATTAATCCAAAGTTTAGTCCAACTTCCTATCTGAAGGAAACTGTAATCAGGTAGCTTCTGTCATGAGAGGTATCTATGCTGTTAACAGACCCCTGTATGCCCATTGTCACCACAACCCATACAAACATTCACACATACACACACTCACACACAAACAAGTGAGCTAGTTGAAAAAAGAAAACTCCTGTGGGTGAGAATAGATCAGCATTGGGAAATCCTGTGCAAACTTCTCAAGGAACTAAACCAAAAGATCCTTCACTTGACTTCATATGAAATTAAGTATTTATTTGAATGTAGTCAGATGCTTTCTTCCTGGAGTTATGTGTCATTATTAAAAGATGAACACAGAAGAGGAAAAATAGCTTTTCAGTAACTAGGGTACTGGAGTAAACTTTCAATATCATCATTAACAAGTCTGCAATTCAGGTTTCCAGAACCAATAATAACCACTTTGAGGTCAAATATCTAGAATTTTCATATTATGTCATTGCTTCTCAACCCATCTTATGTGAAAGATCAGTGGGTTTTTGTTTTATTTTGCTTTCATTTTAAATCGATTTTTATATCATTTAACTCATATTTTTGGTCCATATCATGTTCAAGATGTTGAATCTACAAAGATAGTAAGACATTTGGACAACATCAAGTTGCTATAAAAGTTTTCCATTCACTGACTCAATTTCTTCCACCTACATTACTACAGACAGGTAGCCACAGCTTGGGGAGTAGTATAGGTTGTGGGCTACACTTTGAAAAGCACAATTCTGTGTAATCTGTGTGCCATGGAAAGGAAGCTGTAACGGTATATCATCTCTCACCATAGAACAAAATGAAAAAATACAAAAATAAATCACCTTATTTATTATCATTACCTTATTTAAAACTTATATCCCTGACATTGACAAAGATTAACATGATAGTTGATGCTAATCTCAAATATATTTTTCAATAATATAGCTGAAATATAAATGGATATAAAATCTTTATGGATATAATCTTTAACAATATAGAAATTCATTTTCTAAAATCCATGTCTTTTGGAAAGAACTTTGAGAGATCAGTGTTAATTCAGTATTTATAACATACTATGTGTTCTAGACTTTGAATATTCTGGGAAATACATTGGGGACTGTGTATTAGATATTAGATTTGCTTAGGCGATTTTGGAGGAGTTTGCTACATAGAATTTCATCTAGCAAATAACGAGGTGAGAGATTTTAGTCACTAGAAGAAAAGTCCCAATGTCCCTAGTGGGTCTGCAGGGACATTTCCCATGGTGACACTGCCAGTATGAAGAGGGCCAATTTAAATTGTGATACTGAACTAGAGATGATCAGTTCCCACTGGCTGCTGTGAACAAAGGCTTCGCTACTGTCAACCTGCAGGAGTGCATCCATCATCAGCTTACACTTGCAGGCAGGGCCTTGCCTTTGGTCTGTGCAAGGCACAGGTTTGGACAAGGAACTTGAGATTTCACAATGCCACATGTTATATCACATGAGTTAGTGTTTTTGCAATATAGATTGCTTTTCTGGTTAAAGAAAGAAATTTTTCTGGCTGACTAGTTCATTTGCTTAAAGTCCACATATAGCTCTTTCAAATAGCTTGTCAGTTTGCCACCCAATAATTAGTTTTTCACATTTCATAATGATCAGTTTGGGCCCTCAAACATTTTCAGAGCTACCAGTCATAATTCCAAGGTTTTCCTCTACAACTGAGTTGGAAATATGATAACCAATCAATTTGTTTCCATGGCACAATTTACCAGCTGACTATTCTTAACAAGAGTAAAAAAATCTTGGTATAAAGTAGCCTAAAGTCTACCTCCAGTAGGAGAGTTTCCTCCCCTTATTTATTTTTATTATGATTATTTTTTTAAATACATGACAACAGTGGAATGCATTACAATTCTTATTACACTTATAGAGCACAATTTTTCATATCTCTGTATATAAAGTATTTTCACGCCAATTTATGCCATTATACATATACTTTTTTGCATTACAATTTTAATACACATATATACCACAAATTTTCATATTTCTGTTTGTATATAAGGTATGTTGACACCCAATTCAAGTCTTCATACATGTACTTTGTATAATGATGAGAGGTTTTATCAGGTAATCTTATAGACAGTACATGATTAATATGGTTGTTAAAAGGAAAGTCCATTGTATAACATATACTTAGCTAAAATCTAAAGTTTTCATAAATGGAAACTAAGGATGGACTGAAGAATAGTTTAAATTTTTGCATTAATAATTCCATTATATTTTGAAATAACAAAATTACATAAAATAAGAACACTGAATGCACTATGTAAATTTTGGTCATAAAATAATAATAATAACAACCAAATACCAAAATTATAAAGCAAGCTTGAGTGGACTTTATATTCTACAACCTATAATGTTATATGGACACAAATATAAATACAGAGACATATATTGTTTGATGTAATGAAAATGCCATGAGAAGATTTTTGATACATGCTATAAAGAAAAAACATGACAAAAATATCTATCTATAAGATGACTTCAACCATGCTTTAAAAAAATGGCATAAAACATGCTAACTTATAAGAAACCAGTCATCTATAGATGTGGAAATATTCATGGGTAAACAATTTTCCTGTTTTTCCCTGATGTTCTATCCTGAAGATATTAATAATTGAGAAGAGTGGGAAGACGAATTTTATTCAAATTAAGACCAGAAATGATAGACACCAAAAAAAGAAAACATAACAGATCACTTTTTTATTGGTTAGAAAATAAAAACTAAATGGATTAAAATTTTTAATGAATCAACTTTTGAATTATTTCAACACCACATTTTGAAGTATTTCAACACCAAAGAAAGGAATCCAACTACCATTATCTCTCACTTCTCCTCTTCATTATTCTCCTGAGCTATAGGAGTCTGTCAAGAAGTTTTTCTTCCAATGATTTTCGAGAAACAAAACACACTAATAATTTGAACATCTAATCTCCTAAACTAATCAGCATATTTGTCTTAACAGCCTTCAAATTCTTCAAATTGGCTTTTTTGGACCTCTCAGGAGAGCATCAAAGAAATGCAAAACCCTTCTTCCCCTCTTTCAAAGTCTCAACTAGGAAAAAAATATTTTCACTTTTTTTTTTTAATTTTCATAGTTTAACCAAATAGTCACATTAAAAAAAAGAATTTAAACTTAGTCCTATCATTTATATTTATCTTCTACATTATAACATATTCTTAAACTTCATAATTCTCATTTCCAAAGAGCTCTTAATATACACTTAAAAAATATTTCCATAGTCTCTGGAAACCTCATACTTTGTATTTATCCTAACATTCCCCACCCCCACTTCAGTTCTTAGGATCAAACCCAGGGCTTTGTATGTGCTAGGCAAACACCCTGCCTCTAAGCCAAAACCCCAGTTCCCCTTATTCCTTTTATTTAGATACTAAAAACCAATTATATAAATTCAACATATATTTAAATAGGTGACAATTGATTATTTTAATAAAGCAGTCCTGTATTAATGTTCTGGTATTGGCATAAGTAATACCTGGGCTAATGTTTGATGTGTTAATAATAATAAAATCTACATTCACAAACACTATCTACATGTACCGTATGCTCAATTAATGGTTATCTCAGTCTCCTGCCAGTATCCTTTATGATGCTCAATATCAATTATTATGGAAATATTGTGATGATAGGAAATGTAAGAAGAAGCAATTCCTTCCTGGACACATTGAGCACATTTCACTCTCCACTTAGTAGTGTATTCCCTGGTGCCTATCTTTGAAACAGAATCAAATTTTTAGTAGGAGATGATCCAACATGTCTCCCACATAAACACTGAAAATCATTTACAAAAGGGTAGTGACTTATTATAAATGCAAATTAGTATTAATGAAATGTATTAAATTCAACGTGTTTTAAAGGCAATTAATTCCCTGTACACATAGTAAGCCATGTAATTTATTCTTCATACAATGTAAGGAATCATCAGGTTCAAATTCTTTCTCATTTTTGTCAAGAATGTAGTCCGTTACTTATGTTTTGGTCTGTCAATAATTGTTGTATATAGGACAGTCTATCAGATACTACAAAATGTTCAAAAAGAAATCTTTCTTCTTACTCCAATTTTCTACAAGTTATTATCAGCATTTTTGTTTTATTATGTAATCAATAGGTCAGTATGTAGTTTGAAAACTTATCCTGGTCCTCTCATTTAAATTAATCAGGACTTACAAGTAAGTAGTAGTAGTAGCTCTTTAGTGTGTATTTCATTGCCCAATTTTTGCCACTGTATAATCATTGCACCCTGTTTTCTCAGTTCAAAAGTTGATTTATGACTTTTCATCACAGTATTGTGGCATGGTATAATGTTTACCACTTACAAGGTGAACAGAGCAGCAACATAGTCGACCAGTGGCATACGCATGTTCATTTATCTTTTTGCCCTCTGATAGCCAGAAACCTAGAATTCTCAGCATATGAGGATCATCAGCCACTATGTGAATCGTGAAGTGCTCTGAACAAACAACACACAGTGTATGAGGGGCACTAAGGACTGCAGTCAGGTAAAGAAACCAATAATAGGGGTGCAGAATCTTCAGACATATATGATTAAATTTTGTAAGTCCATACTTCACAACACTATGGTTCATTTTCTCAAGTGTAATATCTAAACTAATGTACAAATCAATAACAACTAATATGTTATCTTTTTATTTTTCATACCAGAAATATGTCACTA
The DNA here is from genome assembly GCF_964194105.1 of Spermophilus citellus. Taxonomy (NCBI): domain Eukaryota; kingdom Metazoa; phylum Chordata; class Mammalia; order Rodentia; family Sciuridae; genus Spermophilus; species Spermophilus citellus. Next base: position 121,195,815 of record NC_138189.1, read on the forward strand.
TCATGAAGAAATAATGTTCATGGATTTGAGCTATTCTTTTTTTTTTTTTTTTTTTTTTGTACTAGGGAAGCCACATCCCCAACCCTCTTAATTTTGATTTTGAGAGAGGGTCTCACTAAGTTGCTTAGGGTGCTAAATGCTATGACTGGCTTTGAACTTGATATTCCCTTGCCTCAGCCTTCTAAATTGCTGGGATTACAGGAATGCACAACTGTGCCTGACTAGGACTATTCAACTTTAACATATATTCACAAGTTTTTCATGCATCCTAATTTTGCACCAAAGACAGTTTAGTAATAAATTATTTTTAAGTAATACTGGCACAGTTTTTTTAAAAAAAATTCACATAATGATCACACCCCACTTTCTTGCAAAAAACTTTGGCATCAAGTCTGTGACAACTGTATGGTGAAATATAATAAAGTTACTATTTTGTGGACTAGGAAAGTTTGTTAGATCAAAAATTTACATTTTTATACATTGTGTATCTAAAAGGAGAAATTAATAATTGTTTTTATTAATGCATTAATCTTTTAAATTATGTAGAAAACATTTATAAAGCAAAATTATAGCACTATATTTTATAATTACCCATGTAAATAGCTTTACTGCAATATATGTGCCTTCATACAGCTTTAAGTTATTATCCAGGCACTTTCATTTCAAGCTGCAGGACTCTCTTTAACATTTCTTGCAGAGCAGGCCTAACAGTAATGAATGTCCTAAGCTTTTGTTTATTTGGGAATTCCTTAACTTATTCCTCACTTTTGAATGACAGTTTTGCCAGATACAGGATTCCCAGTTTATAGTATATTTTTTTCCTTTTAGCACTTTGTACATATATCCATTCTCTGCTTTCTGACCCATAAAGCTTCTGATGAGAAATTTTCTAATATTACTAAAGAACATTTTTATGCAAGAAGTCACTTCTCTCTCTCTCTCTGATTTCAACATTCTCTAGCTTTGGCTTCCAACAGTTGGATTATAATGTATCTCAACGTGGGTCGCTTTGATTTTATTTTACCTGGAGTTTGTTGAGATTCTGGGTGTATATATTCATGATTTTCATTAAATTTTTGAAGTTTTTTTTAAAGAGAGAGAGAGAGAGAATTTTAATATTTATTTTTTTTAGTTTTCGGCCGACACAACATCCTTGTATGTGGTGCTGAGGATCGAACCCGGGGCGCACGCATGCCAGGCAAGCGTGCTACTGCTTAAGCCACATCCCCAGCCCAAATTTTGGAAGTTTTAAGCTATTATTTCTTCAAATATTCTCTCTGCATATCTATCTATCTATCTATCTACCTCTCTTTTCCTCTCTTTCTTTCCAGTTCTTCTGGGACTCCCCCGACACATAAGGCAGTCTGATGCATGTAGCCCCACAAGTCTTTTTGGCTCATTTCACTTTTATTCAATTTTTTTTCTGTTCCTCACACTTAATAATTTCAATTATCCTATCTTCAAGTTCGCTGATTCTTTATTCTACCTGATCAAATTTATCTTTGAATTCCTATAATAAATTCTGCATTTCAGTTTTTGTACATTTTTCAACTCCAAAATTTCTTTTTAAGCTTTCCATCTTTTCATTGGTATTTCAATTTGTTGATGCATTATCTTAACTTTCTTCTAATCCTCCTTTAGTTCTCTTAGCATCTGGGGGACAGTTATTTTAAAGACTTCTATATGCCATGGGTCTTGCTCAGGAATAGTTTCTTTTGATTTATTTTTTCTTTTTTTTAATTGATTATTTAAAACATTACATAGCTCATGATATATCATCTTTCATACATTTGACTCAAATTGGGTTTTGAACTCCCATTTTCATCCCAAATACAGATTGCAGAATCACATCTGTTACATATTCACATTTTTACATAATGCCATATTAGTGACTGTTGTATTCTGCTACCTTTCCTATCCCCTACTATCCCCCCTCCCCTCCCCTCCCCTCCCATCTTCCCTCTCTACCTCCTCTGCTGTTATTCAATTCTCTCCCTTTTTTTCCCAACCCCTTGCCCCTCATAACCTCTTATAATTTTATGTATCATTGAAGGTCTCCTACCATTTCCATATGCTTTCCCTTCTCTCTCCCTTTCTCTCCCCCCATTCGTCTTTGTTTACTGTAGTCTTTTCCTCATGCTCTTCCTTCCTGTTCTGTTCTTAGTTGCTCTCTTTATATCAAAGCAGACATTTGGCATTTGTTTTTTAGGTCTTGGCTAGCTTCGCTTAGCATAATCTGCTCTAATGCCATCCATTTCCCTGCAAATTCTATGATTTTGTCATTTCTTAGTGCTGCATAATACTCCATTGTGTATAGATGCCACATTTTTTTTTATCCATTCATCTATTGAGGGGCATCTAGGTTGGTTCCACAGTCTAGCTACTGTGAATTGTGCCGCTATAATCATTGATGCAGCCGTATCCCTAGAGTGCGCTCTTTTAAGGTCCTCAGGGAATAGTCCGAGAAGTGCGATTGCTGGGTCAAACAGTGGATCAATTCCTAGCTTTCCCAGGAATCTCCATACTGCTTTCCAAATTGGCCTCACCATTTTGCAGCCCCACCAGCAGTGTACAAGTGTACCCTTTTCCCCACATCCCCGCCAACACTTATTGTTGTTTGACTTCCTAATGGCTGCCAATCTTACTGGAGTGAGATGGTATCTTAGGGTGGTTTTGATTTGCATTTCTCTGATTGCTAGAGATGGTGAGCATTTTTTTATGTACTTGTTGATTGATTGTATGTCCTCCTCTGAGAAGTGTCTGTTCAGGTCCTTGGCCCATTTGTTGATTGGGTTATTTGTTATCTTATTGTTTAATTTTTTGAGTTCTTTGTACATTCTGGATATTAGGGCTCTATCTGAGGTGTGGGAGGTAAAAATTTGTTCCCAGGATGTAGGCTCTCTATTTACCTCTCTTATTGTTTCTCTTGCTGAGAAAAAACTTTTTAGTTTAAGTAAGTCCCATTTGTTTATTCTTGTTATTAACTCTTGGGCTATGGGTATCCTATTAAGGAATTTGGAGCCCGACCCCACAATATGTAGATCGTAGCCAACTTTTTCTTCTATCAGACGCAGTGTCTCTGATTTGATATCTAGCTCCCTAATCCATTTTGAGTTAATTTTTGTGGATGGTGAGAGAAAGGGATTCAATTTTATTTTGTTGCATATGGATTTCCAATTTTCCCAGCACCATTTGTTGAAGATGCTATCCTTCCTCCATTGCATGCTTTTAGCCCCTTTATCAAATATAAGATAGTTGTAACTTTGTGGATTAGTCTCTGTGTCCTCTATTCTGTACCATTGGTCCACCTGCCTGTTTTGGTACCAGTCCCATGCTGTTTTTGTTACTATTGCTTTGTAGTACAGTTTGACCTCTGGTATCGCTATACCTCCAGATTCACACTTCCTGCTTAGAATTGCTTTTGCTATTCTGGGTCTTTTGTTTTTCCATATGAATTTCATGATTGCTTTGTCTATTTCTACAAGAAATGCCATTGGGATTTTGATTGGCATCGCATTAAACCTGTAGAGAACTTTGGGTAATATCGCCATTTTGATGATGTTAGTTCTGCCTATCCATGAACAGGGTACATTTTTCCATCTTCTGAGATCTTCTTCTATCTCTCTCTTTAGGGTTCTATAGTTTTCATTGTATAAATCTTTCACCTCTTTTGTTAGGTTGATTCCCAAGTATCTTATTTTCTTTGAGGATATTGTGAATGGAGTGGTTTTCCTTATTTCCATTTCAGAGGTTTTGTTGCTGATATACAGGAATGCCTTTGATTTATGCGTGTTGATTTTATAACCTGCCACTTTGCTGAATTCATTTATTAACTCTAGCAGCTTCTTTGTAGACCCTTTTGGGTCTGTTAAGTATGTTATCATGTCATCCGCAAATAGCGATAATTTAATTTCTTCTTTTCCTATTTTTATGCCTTTAATTTCTTTTGTCTGTCTAATTGCTCTGGCTAGTACTTTGGGAACTAAATTGAATAGAAGTGGTGATAGAGGGCATCCCTGTCTTGTTCCAGATTTTAGAGGGAATGCCTTCAGTTTTTCTCCGTTTAGGATGATGCTAGCCTGAGGTTTAGCATATATAGCTTTTACAATGTTGAGGTAAGTTCCTGTTATCCCTAGTTTTTCTAGTGTTTTGAACATAAAGGGATGCTGTACTTTGTCAAATGCTTTTTCTGCATCCATCGAGATGATCATGTGGTTCTTGTCTTTAAGTCTATTGATGTGGTGAATAGCATTTATTGATTTCCGTATATTGAACCAGCCTTGCATCCCAGGAATGAATCCTACTTGATCATGGTGCACAAGTTTTCTGATATGTTTTTGTATTCGATTTGCCAGAATTTTATTGAGAATTTTTGCATCCAAGTTCATTAGAGATATTGGTCTGTAGTTTTCTTTCTTTGAAGTATCTTTCTCTGGTTTTGGGATCAAAGTGATGTTGGCCTCATAGAATGAATTTGGAAGAGCTCCTTCTTTTTCTATTTCTTGAAATAGCTTGAAAAGTATTGGTATTAATTCTTCTTTGAAAGTTTTGTAGAACTCCACTGTATACCCATCCGGTCCAGGGCTTTTCTTGGTTGGTAGTCTTTTGATGGCTTCTTCTATTTCTTCCTTTGTTATTCGTCTGTTTAAATTGTGTGTGTCTTCCTGTCTCAATCTGGGCAAATCATATGCCTTAAGAAATTTATCGATATCTTCACTATCTTCTATTTTATTGGAATATAGGGTTTCAAAATACTTTCTAATTATCTTCTGTATTTCTGTAGTGTCTGTTGTGATATTGCCTTTTTCATCCCGTATGTTAGTAATTTGAGTTCTCTCTCTTCTTCTTTTCATTAGCATGGCTAAGGGCTTGTCTATCTTATTTATTTTTTCAAAGAACCAACTTTTAGTTTTATCAATTTTTTCAATGTTTTCTTTTGTTTCAATTTCGTTGATTTCTGCTCTAATTTTAATAATTTCTCGTCTTCTACTACATTTGCTGTTGTTTTGCTCTTCCTTTTCTAGGTTTTTTAGGGGTTGTGTGAGTTCATTTATTTGTTGGTTTTTTCTTTTTTTGAGGTAAGAACTCCAAGAAATGAATTTCCCTCTTAAAACTGCTTTCATTGTGTCCCATAGATTCCGGTATGTTGTGTCTGTATTATCATTTCACTCTAAGAATTTTTTCATCTCCTCCTTTATGTCTTCTATAACCCATTGATCATTCAATAACATATTGTTCATTTTCCATGTGATGTAGGATTTTTCCTTCCTTCTTTTATCATTGATTTCCAATTTCATTCCATTGTGATCAGATATGGTGCATGGTATTATCTCCACACCTTTATATTTACTAAGAGTTGCCTTATGGCATAATATATGGTCTATCTTTGAGTAGGATCCATGTGCTGCTGAGAAGAACGTGTATCCACTTGATGATGGTTGATATATTCTATATATGTCGGTTAAGTCTAGGTTATTGATTGTGCTGTTGAGTTCTATAGTTTCTTTATTCAGTTTTTGTCTAGAGGATCTGTCTAATGGCGAGAGCGGTGTGTTGAAGTCACCCATAATTATTGTGTTGTGGTCTATTTGACTCTTGAACTTGAGGAGAGTTTGTTTTATGAACGTTGCAGCTCCATTGTTTGGTGTATACAAATTGATGATTGTTATGTCTTGTTGGTGGATGGTTCCTTTTAACAGTATATAATGTCCTTCTTTATCCTTCTTGATTAACTTATGTTTGAAGTTGATTTTATTCGATATGAGTATGGCCACTCTTGCTTGCTTCCGAGGGCCATGTGAGTGGTATGATTTTTCCCAACCTTTTACCTTCAGCCTGTGTATGTCTTTTCCTATCATATGAGTCTCCTGAAAGCAGCATATTGTTGGATTTGTTTTTTTGATCCAGGTTACTAGCCTATGTCTCTTGATTGGTGAGTTTAGGCCATTAACATTTAAGGTTACAATTGAGATATGATTTGTACTTCCAGTCATGCTTCTTTATTTATTTATTTTAGTTTGGCTAGTTTTACTTTTTGGTTATTTTCCTCCCCCTTTACTGAGATACCTCCTGCTGTTAGTTTTGGGCACTATTTTTCAATTCCTCTTCTTGTAGTGTTTTGCTCAAAATGCTTTGCAGAGCTGGTTTTCTTGCTGCGAATTCTTTCAGCTTTTGTTTATCGTGAAAGATTTTAATTTCATTGTCAAATTTGAAGCTCAATTTTGCTGGATACAGTATTCTTGGTTGGAATCCATTATTTTTCAGTGTTTGAAATACATTGTTCCAGGATCTTCTCGCTTTCAAAGTCTGTGATGAGAAATCAGTCGTTAACCTAATTGGTTTACCCCTGAATGTAATCTGCCTCTTTTCTCTCGTAGCTTTTAATATTCTCTCCTTGTTCTGTACGTTGGCTATCTTCATAATTATATGTCTTGGAGTTGGTCTATTATGGTTTTGAATGTTTGGGGTCCTGTAGGCTTCCAGGATTTGGCAATCCATTCCATCTTTCATCTCTGGGAAGTTTTCTAGAATTATTTCATTTAATATGCTGTCCATTCCTTTGGTTTGAGTCTCTGTGCCTTCTTCTATCCCTATGACTCTCAAATTTGGTTTTTTTATGACATCCCATATCTCTTGAATAGATTGCTCGTGGGATTTAAGCTTCTTTTCTGTGTTGACTATATCCTTTTCAAGTTGATAAACCTTGTCTTCATTATCTGATGTTCTGACTTCTACTTGATCAAGTCTATTTGTAATATTCTCGTTTGAGTTTTTAATTTGGTTTATAGTTTCCTGCAATTCTAGGATTATTGTTTGATTTTTTTTTTAAGATCTCTATCTCCTGGTAGAGCTCGTTCTTTGCCATTTGAATTTGTTTGTTTAATTCATTTTCAAAATATACTTTTATTTCTTGGACTTGCTGTCTCATGTCTTCTCTAATATTCCTTTCCATTCGAGTTAGGTATGCCTTGAGTTCTTTCCCCATCCCTGCTTCTGATGTTTCTATGTCCTCCTGTAGAATTGAGTTGTCTTGCATTGTTTGTAATCCTTTTTTCCCTTGTTTTCTCATGTTGTCCACGTTACTTTCCAGCTCTATTTGATTGTCATGTTTCTGCTCTCTTCTATAGATTTGTTTTGTTTCTGTATTACTCTGATGTCTCTCCTTTGTGTTGTTAAACTATGCCTGCTAACGTGGATTCCGCTGGGAAGGAATTCCGACGTCCGAGCTCCAGTGACGACACTACTCTGCTATGACGGGCCCCAGTCTCCTTGCCGGGGTGTCCTAATGGGGGTGTGTGACTGGACTGTCTCTGTTTGGTTTCAGCTCCCGGTCGCGGCAGGCGGGCGGTCTCCAGCCGCCCAGTATCACAGGCCACGGGCAGGTGATCAGTCGCCAGCGGGCGGGCGTTCTCCTACCGCCCAGTTAGGCGGGCAGTGGGTGAACTGTCGCCGGCGGGCCTGCAGTTTCCAGCCGCCCAGTCGTGAGGGCCTTGCCTCTAGTTCCCTGGTTTCTCCTGTTAGTCTTGGTTTCTCCTGCTAGACCAGATTTCCCCTGAGTGATGGTTCTTGGCAGTTCAAACTGTACTCTGGGCCTGCCGTTTGTTGGGTGTGGAGGGTGGCTATTGGGAACCCTGGCACTCTATTGTTTTGTTTCCCTTGTGGGGGATAGAACTGTACCACTTCCTTCCCCTTCTGAAATCCCGAACTCAGCCCGGGGGTCAGTGCGGGCTTGGCTGGGGGGATTCCACCGTGTCGCAGCCACTTATCTCCCTGCTTGCTAGTTAATCCCTTCTCTGAGGCGCCACGCCTTCTGTAGCCGCGGGGCAGGCCGCGCGAATCAGACAGCCTGGATCTCCGGGGTCACACAGTTGGCTTTTGGGATCCCCGGCACTCTATCACAAATTTCTTATCTTAGAGAAAAACAGTAGTTGATCTTTCTAAATAGTCATAACCTTACCTCTTGTTACTTAGAATATTTTTTGATTTCTTGAACAATTAATTCTGAAATGATCTCAAGATTTAACTAGCAAATGACACAAACCAAGGAAGAAGTGGGCTTTGGAGAAATAGTCTGAAGCACTAACTTGCTTCTCTTTCTACATGCCTGGCTTCAAAGAACTGGACGATTTGCCTCCCTTGTCTCCACTGCATCCACTTTCCGAAGAAGAGGCTGTTTAGATTGTTGCACATCCTCCACTGCCTCCAGATTCATTCACACTTCGAGACTATGTAGATCATTCTGAGACTCTGGAAACATACAGGCTCGAGGCTTAATTCCTAGAGGAGCTGAATTGTGCAATCCTGGGTATCTGATCCCTTGACATAAGTCTTCCTTCTCTGGCCATTTGCACCCTGTAACCAGCTGCTGGAACAAGTTTTCCAAGCTGGCCTTAAACTTTCAATCTTCCTCCCTTTGCCTCCAAAGTCGCTGGGATTACAGGTGACCACCAACAGACCTGGTAATAGTTTGACTTTTTTGATCCAACCATTGATATCACCGGCTTAATGGGCCACAGCAGGTGCCAATGAAGTCCATCAGAACTGCCTTGATTTATTTTTTCCTTTAATGGGACATATTTTCCTGCCTTTATGAATGTCTTATGATATGTTGTTGTTGTTGTTGTTGCTTTGTAATCTGAACATTTGAATTTAATAATGTGATAACTCTGGAAATCAAATTCTCTCCACTTCCTTGGAATTTGCTGATGTATGTGTGTGTGTGTGTGTGTGTGTGTGTGTGTGTGTGTGTGTTTATTTTGTAGGCTTCCTCTGTGGTCCTCTGTGCCAAGGACCAACCTTAGGTGTCTTTTCAAATCTTTTCTAAGCCTGCATCTTTCCCTTGGCAGGCTTGTATATATAGTTTTTTGTTGTTGTTGTCTTAGTCACTAATGTCTAAATCCCATAAAGGGAAAAAGAGAAAGATGAAGGGCATTTCTAACCTTTT